>NW_027187391.1:42847169-42920772 GCF_028583685.1 Petaurus breviceps papuanus
TCTATCTATCTATCTATCTATCTATCTATCTATCTATCTATCTATCTTTCTCCCTGTAAGACTGTAAGATACTTGAGAAAAGGGATTGTTTCACTTCTGCTTTTATATCTCTAGCTCCCAGGAGTGTGTTGATAAATGTTTAACAATCAGATCCTCCAAAAAAGTCATCTATAACATGCCAAAAAATGTTAATACTCCTGAACTCTCTTCTCTCTCTCTAGTGATCAAGAGTTCTGAACACTTTCATGTATGTCATGGACCCCTCTTTTGCAGCCTGATGAACCCTTCTTAGAATAATGGGTTGATGCATAAATTCATCATTGAAGGAAATGCTAAATGCCACTTAGAGGTTAGCTACCTTCTAGATGAGACTTTTACTAATTCTCCCAAAAAATGTATGCACAATATACTTTTAAGCTTAATCTCTGTTATTAACATTTCTCTATCACTTTCCTAAATCTGAACAATCAACAAAATAATAAAGCCCTGATTTGTAGCATTTGCCAATTTCCAAGTTGTAAATGTTCACACTGAAAATTTAACAATTAGCTCTCAAGAGCCATTCCAGTTGGCTTCAGCAAACCCCTACCAGCACATGTCTGGCACCTTGGTAGGTTATTAATCAATGTTTGTTGATTGAATGATTGATTTCCCCTAAAAACCACCCCTCTTCTCTACTTCTGTGAAGGGTACCATCATGCTTCTAATTACTAGTTTGCAACTTCAGAATCATCCTTGACTCTTCATTCTCCCTCACTCCACATGTCCAGCAAGTTGCTAAGGTTTGTCATTTCAACATCCATAGTATCTCTTGAATCCCTCCACTTCTTTCTACTTACACAAGGCCACCAACCTAGTGCAGGTTTTCATTACCTCTCACCTGGACTATTACAATAACCTCTCAATGGCTCTCTCTGCCTCCAGTCTCCCCTCTCTCCAATCCATCCTCCACATGACTGTCGAGGTAGTTTTCCTAAAACACATTTAATCATGTCACTTCCCTATGCAGTAAACTCCAAAGCCTTTCTATTACCTCTAGGGTCAAGTGCAAACTCTTCTGTTTGACATTTAGAGCCCTTCACGGCCCACTCTTAACCTTCTTTTCAGTCTTATTATACATTGCTCCCCTTCATGTACTTCCTGATGTAGACAAAATTTCTTTCTGTTCTTCACACACATGGTTTTTCACAGGCTGTCTTCCTCTTCATCTTTGCCATTCAGAATCCCCTCTCCTTCAAGTCCCAGCTGAAATGCTACCTTCTACACAAGATTTTTACTAACTCTCCCAGATGCTAGTGCTTATCTCCCACAAATTACCTTGTATTTATGTTTTTATTTTATATTGATTTTGAATCTGTTTATATCTGCATGTTTTGTATCTCCGAACAGAAAGTAAGCTCACTTTTTTGCAGGGATACCCCTTATTTGGAGAATGACTGAATAAATTCTGGTATATGATTGTGACAAAATATTACTGTGCTACAAGAAATAATGAGCTCAATGATCTTAGAAAAAATGAAAAGATTTACACAAAATAAAGAAGAGTGAGATGAGCAGAACCAAGAGAACATTGCATATAATAATCAAGAATATCTTTGAGTAAGTTATTTTGACTATGAATTAACTATAAAAGACATATGAAGAAAGAGTCTATTTGCATTCAGAGAAAAAACTGATAAATAGAAGTTATGTATGGAATAATTTTACATATATGTTATATGTGTGTATATACATACATATACACATACACACCTATTTGTGTCTAATGGTGGCCATATCCAGGGTGAGGTGTGGAAGGGTAGAAAAAACGGTTAAAAAAAAGAAAGTAAGCTCACTGAGGGTAGGAAATGTTTTTTTTCTTTGTATCTCCAGCACCAGCATAGAACCTGGCACAGAGTAAGCACTTAAGAAATGCTTGTTGGTTTAGTGGTTGGAATTATTATCCTCATTTCACAGGTGAAGAAATTGAAAGGCAAAGAGTTTTAATCACTTGTGCCATGTCAAATAGCCACTAAATGGCACACTTGGGACTCAAATCCAAGTTTTGGGACTCCAAATCCATTAAATACTCTTTCCACAATAACATCTTTAATATTACAAGGATAAGCTTATCCAAGTTTTAGTCAAGCTAAATTTTTATTGTTTTTTTTTAATTCTAGAGTGAACAAAATTTTTTATAAGTTACATAGAGATTTCCAGTAAAAGCATTTTCTCCAGGCTCATATTGGTTGGTCTGTCTGGAGCTTTCCTTTTTAAATTCTTTCCTCATGAAAATAAAATGGGTGATTTCACAGTAGTGAACCTGCAGTACACACTGGCACTGTATTTCTTTATGATTCTGCTGGGACAGGTTGCTTTCCAAATGCCTTCACTCATCTCATCCCACTTGAAATGCACTTTTCTCTGATCCTTAGATTACTGAGTACAATGCCTTCTCAGTGATGGGAAGAAAAAACAGAACATGGCATGGATACATTAACATCTGAGAAAATCACAAATGTCACCCAAAGTATTATTGGTTTTTCTCATCTACCATTTGCCTATCACACAATGGTTTATAATAAGTAGCCAAATGGGCATATTTGGGCTCCATCATCTTCCCCTGAAGCCAAAGAGAGAGAACCAACAGGATTGGAGAAGCTGCAGATGATAACATTTGAAATTAACTATGGTGGAAGAGTCATTTTGTAGATCATTCATCTGCATGTTAAGCCTTTGTCTTATAAATCAACTGTACAAAATTTGGATATATACTCTAGGCATGTATCATGTTCTTATCCAATCTATATCTTTGAAATTGGTCTATGGTGCTGGTGGAAGCTTTGATGTGTTACCTTCTTCTAACCCTGATGGAATCTGGGATAAAAAGGAGCCCGATATATCTGCCACTTTTCCAAGGAATTATTTCTTGGTCCCCCTTTATACACAACCTCCTTTCCCCTTCAATGATACTCCCATCCCCCTACTCCAGTCTATTCCCTCATAGCCATCATATGCAAGAGGAACCCTTATGGAAATCCAACTTGGCAATTGTCCCTGCAGCCATAGCTACTGAAGATCCAGAAAAGAAAATTCTCACTATCAAAGTCCTTAGCACTGTAAAATGGTCCAACAGCAGAAATAAATATCATTTTATCATTGAAAATGACATTTTAAAAGATTCATCACCATCTGCTTTGTCAGTGCACCCTAAGAACCACTGGACCTTTCCCTCTGATTTGTAGATGAAACCTATATATATTGTATTCCTCCTCCCCCCTCTCCCTATAGAAAGTAAGTTCCTTGAATGCTGGGACTTGTTTGGTTTTCTATTAGTATACTTGTCCCTGGAACTCAGCAGTGTTCTTTGCATATAGTAAGTGCTGAATAAATGTCTTTTCATTCATTTATGCATTTATAAAGCTCTTTTTTTTTTTTACTTCTTTTGTGCACTTATATTTTATAGCACTGAAATGTGGGTTATGGGGGTAGCTAGATGAAGCAGTGGATAGAGTAACTGGCCTGGAGACAAGAAGACTTGCCTGAGTTCAACTACTAACTTTGTGACCCTGGCCAAGTCACTTAACCATGTTTGCCTTCGTTTCCTCATCTGTAAAATGAGCTAGAGAAAGAAATGGCAAACCACTCCAGTATCTTTGCTAAGAAAACCCCAAATGGAGTCACAAAGAGTCAGATTGAAAAGACTGAACAAACATGGGTCATATTCAGTGACTAGATTATAAACTGCGTGGGGGCAGGAATTTTGATTTTTGCATATGTGTATCTCCCTAAGGGATTAGCACAATGCTATGACCATAATAGGCACTTAATGCTTGCTTCATTTGAATTTATCCATGAATGTCACTATAATATCAGAACTCTTTGAAATGTTTCTGCAAACAGATGATAGCAAGACTTGGGAAAAGCTTATTCCAATACCAAATCAGAAAGTTTTAACCATAAGACTGTTTACATAAGGGAAACAACAGGTATGCTTCAGTCTAAATACCTGTAATTAGCATGAATTAAATAATGGAAAAATAGGAAAGAAGAGAGAATAGCTTCCCCAGACCGCAAAGTATATTGTAAAGTAGTAATTATCCAAATTGTTTAATACTGGTTAAAAAAATAGAGAAATGGATCAATGGAAGTAAGTATAGAAGAAGAATCACAAGTAACTGAACTCAACAAACCACTATTCAATAAATCTCCAAACATAAATGGCCTAGGAAATAATTCCCTATTTGAAAAGAATTTCAGGCAAAATTTGAAAGGGATATGGCACAAATTAGATTTATAACAGCATCTTACACCATTTACCATAATAAATCCCAACTGCATACATGATCATGATCCTATCTCAGATCCTTACTAGTTCAGTGACCCTGAGCAAGTATCCCAACCATTCTCAGCCTCAGTTTTCTCATCTATAAAAGAGGTATAATAACAGCACCTATTTCCCAGGAGCAAATGAGATAACATGTAAAGTACTTTACAAAACGTAGAGTGCTAGCATTATTATATTTATTATTATTATTTATCATGCTATCATTTTATTATTACTATTAACTCCTCACTCTCACTCAACCCATAAATATAATCAGTTGCCAAATCCTGTCCTTTCTATCTCCAGAACATAAGTTGCCTTCCCTCCACTTACACAGCCACTACTCTAGCTCAGGGTTTCTTCAACTTTTTCCATTAGCGATCCCTCAGAACTTTTTAAACTGTGGGTCGCAATCCCTTTGGTCAGGTTCCCACCTGGACTACTGCAAATTTCCATCTCATTGGTCTCTTAGTTTCCAATCTCTCCCTACTCTAAACCATCCTTCTCACAGCTTCCTCCAAAGTAATTTTCCCAAAATATAAATATGAACATGTCACTACCTACTCAATAAATTCCAGTGGCTCCCTTGATGCTCAGATATAAACTACATTTTTTTAAAATTTAAAGCTCTTCACCATCTGGCCTTCTCTTACCTTCCTAATCTTCTTATATTTTATACTCCTCTATAAACTTGCTATTCTTCACATACAAGACTCCACATCTCCTCTCCATGTCTTTGCCTGCCTGTCCCTCATGTTTGGAATACTCTACTTCCTCAATTCTGGCTTCCTTTAACATACGTGTCAAGTCCCACCTTCTATAGGAGGCTTTTGTTGGTTACCCCGAGCTACTGGTGCCTCTTTGCTGTTGTTCAGTCATTTTTCCAACTCTTCATGACTCTGGGATTTTCTTGGCAAAGATACTGGAGTGGCTTGTCATTTCCTTCTCCAGCTCATTTTGCAGATGAGGAAACTAAGGTAAACAGGGTTAAGTGACTTGCCCAGGGTCACACAGTTAGTATGCATCTGGGCCCCTATTTGAACTCATGAAAAAGAGTCTTCCTGATTCCAATCCCAGTGCTTTATCCACTGTGCCATCTAGCCACCCAACACAATGCCAAGTAAATAGTAAGTACCTATAGAGTGATAAGAATGGATTTAAATAGGGTAGGGAGGATATGTGTCCCCCAAATCAAATATCTCTGATAAAGATGTGATATCCAAAATTCTTAGACAGCTAACAGAAATATATAAGATATATATTATATTATATATATAAATATAGATATTATATATATAATAAATATATAAGAATATAAGCCTTTTCCCAATAGACAACTGGTCAAAGGATATGAACAATTATAAAAAGAATTACAAATTATTAATGATCATAGGAAAGAATTCTCTAAATCACTAATAATAAGAGAAATTCAAAGCAAAACAATTCTGAGTTCACCTCATACTTGAGAAATTGGTGAAGATGACAAAAAATAGTCAATGTAAATAAGGAATTGTGGAAAGAAGAGCACTTACTTGGTGAAATTATGAATTGGCCCAAATATTCTAAGCAGTTTTGAATTATGCAAAGAAAGGGACAAAAATGTCCATATTCTTTCATTCAGAGATTTCACTATGAGGCCTTATACACCAAGGAGGTCAATGACAAAAACAAGTTCCCATAATGTTGGCCAGATCATCGATGGTGACACTTTTCATAGTAGTAAAGAAGTACAAACAAAATTGATGCCTATTGATTAGGAAATGGCTGTAAAGCCAAGCACAAGCAGCTTTCCAGAGGACTGCAGCTGTGAACAGCTTTTCAAGGTTCTGATTACACAGTATAGTGAACTCTATCTATTCAGTAACAAACTAAAACAAAACATTCACAATAAACAAAGTACAGCATTCAGAATATTATAACTTCACAACTTATGACTAAAATGGCCACATAGTTTTCACCAAAGTGGTCACGTAGTTTTAAGCAAAAGATAACATTCATTTAGTAAGTCCTTCCTTTTGTAAATCCTTAATTCAATCACAAAGTACAAAGGTTAAAGTTCTCTTTTAAACAAGGTGCATTCATTTAGTCAATCACAAAGTTCAACCCTAGGTCACACAGTCTTAATCTCTTCAAACAGAAAGTCTTCCTTCTTAAATGAAGTACATTCATTTAGTCAATCAAAAAGTACAAAGGCCATCCACCTCTAGGTCACAATTAAGTTACAATATATCAGTCACTACTAAGTACCCTCTTAAGGGATAGTGGAAAGTACAAAGGCCATCCACCCCTAGATCACAATTAAGTTACAATCTCATCAGTACGAATTAAATACCCAAGGAGAGATCTTTTCATCTTGACTTGGGGCAGGCTCTCAGCTTTCATGGTTCCTCTTCTATGGTCCCAGCTCCTGCCCGAATCTAACCAAGTGCCGCCTGAGTTCAAAGGCAGACAGCTCCCAGTTCCTTGTCCAGCTCTCTGTGCAGTTCCTGTTCCATATTGAAGCTCGCAGTGTCTAGTCCACCTCAAGTTCTTATTCAAATACCAGGAAACTGAGTCCCAGAACCAGAAAGTCAAAGTCATTACAGTAACCACGAAGTTAGTACACATGGTTAATGTAGTGAACACCCATATTCCCAAGCCTTCACAACAGAACAGGTTCCCTCAAGCAGGGATCCTCCTTTCTCACTCACAGTAGCTCCTCAGCAGAAGTTCCAGCTGGCTCTCAGAAGAAGCTCTGCCACCACAAGTTCTGTTCTCAAAATCAAAATCACTTTTTCCAGCCTGGGCCTCTCCTCCTCAGCCTCCACGCAGCTCACCCCAAGAAGCTCTGACTCTCCAGCTTGTGCCTTTCCTTAAATAAGGTATTAGCTCCTCCCTGTTCCAGTCCCTTCCTGTTACATCAGGAAGTCCAATGCACTGTGGGATTCACAAATTCTGGGTCTTAATGCTTGACACAATTGTGAGTTTGGAACTAAGTGCTAAGTACCTGCCAATACCAGGGGATCTTCAAATTCCATTACTATTACAATGGCTAAACCAAATTATGCTACCTGAATGTAATGAAATATTACTGGGCTATAGGAAACAATAAATGTGATTAATATAGAAAAGCACTGGAACTGATGTAAAATGAAGAAAATACAACCAGGAAAAGACTAGACAAAATGACTACAGTGATGTAAATGGAAAAAGTAATAACAACAAAACAAAACAATGCTAGGAAGTTATAATGGCCAAGCTTGCCGCCCCCCCCCATAAGAAATATGATCAGTTATCTTCTCCCAATATCTTTGTAGAAATGAAGGACTATGGGTGTGCACTGCACACAATGTCAGATTTCTTTTTTTAAATGTTAGTTTTGTTGAATTTTTCTTCTTTTTTTTCCTTCATTTTAAGAGATTGTTCTCTGGAAAATGTAGGAAAGAGAACCCTGGGAAATGTAGTTGATGTCTATCAGTCAATAAATATCTATTAAGCACCTACTATGTGTCAGGTAATGTACTAAGAAAAAGAAAGACATTTTCTGCCCTCACAGAGCTTAAAATCTAATCTTGAAAGATTATACACAAAATAAAACTGAAAAGGGGCGGGGGGAAGAAAACAAACAAATATATGCAAAAATATCTGCTTTTAAAAAGAAAGTGTCATAAATTTTTAAATAGGAAAAGAATGGTTTTTTTTATCCAACAAAAATGACTGCCTTGGATATATCAGAGCATCAACCTGCTGCCACTATTAGAGGGAAAAATATTAAAACTTTCACATGGAGGGACCCCAGAGGATTTTTATAAGCAAACAAGGATTCAAAAGAGCATCAGATCTCTTTGTTTCCATTTAAGATTTCATGGGCAAAAGATAAAATGGATTTTTATGCAAGATTAATTGACCTGCAATTGTGAAGTGAAAGGTCACATACTTCCATTTATTAACTGCTTTCTGTGAACAAGATGACCTGTGTATTTCTCTCCCTGGAGACAGAAGACAAAATTAAATGTTTTTATTGAATGGAATGAAGATGACTCCATAATCAGAAAGACAGATGCAGAAAACCTCATATATGACAATAGATTTTGCCTCCATTTGTTATCTTTCCTGAAATTCATTTCTCAGGTACATTAGCTGGTCCTTGGAGACAGAATCACACTTTTCCTTTATCATGTTACTTCAGTATGTCTCTCTTGGGTAAAAACAAACCCAGGCTTTTGTGAGGTGGCCTGAAAAAGGAAAGCTGCACAGTGAAACCTTGCAATTAAATGAGCAGGAAGTCACTGAATCCACAATTGGAAAAGCACATCACTACAATCTCTGGTCTGCTGTTCCCTGCCAAAACTTCCATTAGAGGATCCAACTTACATATATATGAAGAGCCCTAATTACATTCATAGTCATCCAACATTGTCAATGTAATTTCATATCAATTATGTCACATAATGACAAAATCCTTCTTTTGGACACGGAAAATAAAATGAAATTGTATACTCCCCAAAGGGAGTCTTCTCAAGAAGCTCAAAGCTTATAACCCTCCTTCAAAACAATTCTGAGAGACAAAAGATACTTCCATGGATCAGGTTGGGGACAGAGGAATGGAAATACAATTTTCTCTGCAAGATTTTTCAAATAAAGAATGGATTCATGGGATCATATGGAAAAGTTGGACAAGAAATTTAATGATGATAGCTGGTATTTACACAGTACTTAATGGTTTTGGAAAGCACTTTACAAATATTATCTCATTTAATCTCCAAAGCAATTCTGGGCATGGGTGCTATTATTATCTCCACTTTATAGAGAGGAAACTGAGGGAGATAGAAGTTAAATGACTTGCCCAGGGTCACACAGCCAGTAAATGTCTGAAGTCAAATTTGAATTCAGGTCTTTCTGACTCCAGGACTAGTTCTATACACTGTCACTTCACTGTCTTAATAATAATAACAATAACAAAAAGAAATAATAATAATAGCTAACATTTTTATAGCACTTATTACTGTGCTAGATGCTTTGTAACTATTATCACAACAACCCCGGGAGGTAGATGCTATCATTATACCCATTTTACAGATGAGAAAAATTAAACAGAGATTAAGTGACTTCCTCAGGGTCATGCACCTAGTTAGTATCTGAGACTGGATTTGACCTTAGGTCTTCCTGACTCCAGGTCCAGCCCTCTATCTATTGTGTCACCTAACTCCAACAACAACACCAACAACAATAATTTTCCTATAGTGCTTACTACTGTACTGAGCCTTTAAAATTATTGTTTCATTTGATCCTTACAACAACCCTGGGAAATAGGTGCTATCATTATCCCCATTTTACAGATAAGGAAACTGAGGCAAACAGAGGCTCTTAAAGTTGCTGAATTGAACTGAAATGAATATTTAAAATACCTTCACCTCTTGAGTAAATTCATGCAATTCTGTCTGAATTATCTAGAATGAAAATTTGAAGAAAACTACTTAAAGAATTTGAGAGGTGGAAGAGACTCCTCTGGCTATCTAGTCCAACCCAGGCACAAAAGGAATCCTCATCATAATATACACAAGTAGTCATTCACTCTCTGCTTGAGGATCTCCAAAAAGGAAGAAATCATCCCCACCTAAGGCAGCACATTCCACTTTTGGGTAGCTCTGTTAGGATATTTTTGTCCTGACTTCTACCCTAGATTTAACCCTTCTTGAGCTATACCCATTTCTCCTGGTTCTGCCTTTCAGAGTCAAACAGAACTAGTCTAATCTTTCTACCATATGCCAACCCTTCAAATATTTGAACACAGTTCTCATGTCCCCTTTAAATATTGGAACACAGTTTATCATGTTATTTCTTTCTTCTCCAAGCTAAACATGCTCATTAACTCATTGTTCAAATTATTTTAATAAGGTAAAAACACTATATACCTTAGTTATTAGTCAATTATAGGGAGAATAAAAATCATAGATTCACAGATTCTGAGCTGAGAAGAGAACATAGAGGCTTTCTAGTTCCACTCTCTCATCTTGCAGATAAGGAAACTAAGGAAGAGAGAGATGATGTTACATATAAGAAGTCACATGGAGTTTGAATTTATGCCTTATGACTTCAAACCCAAAGCCTAAACCACATTGATGGAAAATATTTTTGCTGCAAGTAGATATTAAGAAAAAAATCAGGACAACACAAATATTGTACTCTGCAGAAAGCAATTTAAAGTTGGAATCGTATTTGAAAGAGATAACCAATTTTTTCATACATAAGTGAAGAACAGAGCCCCTTTGAACCCAGAAGAGTCACTTTTCTATGTTGCAATAACTTTCACACAAAGCAATTTTGATTTAGACTCCCAAAATCTCAGATTAAAGTTAAATCGAAGGACAAACTATAGCCATCCAAATTTTGCCTCGTGATTTTTAAAAAGGGAGCTATATTTTTTGTTTCAGAACCATCTGTATAGTACACGTTTCAGTACTCTTTACTTTGGAGAAAGCAGCACATCCCAAGAGATTCCTTGCTGGCCAGACACATGCACATTGAGATACTCGTGGTAAGCCGACTTTAGAAAGGCATGTAGTAGTTTGAATACTACTAGCTATTAGGAGACCTGATTTGGGGTTCCAGTTTTTCCTAACCTCTTTGGGTGACCTTAGGCAGTTACATTGCCTCCTTGGGCATCTGTAAAAATAAGGAAATATGTTTTGCAGGACTACACATGTCAACCTATGTCAAATTGCTTGCCTTCTCAATGGGAGGGGGGAAGAAAGGGAGGGACAGAATTTGCAACTCAAATTTTGAAAAAAAGAATGTTAAAATTGTTTCTACATGTAATTGGGAAAAATTGAAATATTAAATCTTTTAAAACAGGGTATTGGCTTAAGTGACCTCTAAATTCCCTTCCAACTCTACTAACATGCCCATTTCTAGCTATGAAATTTATCTGAGCTGCAGTCCATGAAGAATAACTTCCTCCATGATGATGACTACAAGAGAGTTTTTCAAGAGAGAACAGCTATTGACATATTGTTCTCAAGTATGGCAGCCTGATACATCTAAAACCCCTGCAAGGAAATGTGGCAACATGGGAAAGCACTGGATCTGAAGTGGGAAGACATATGTGTGACCATGAGCAAACTGGCGACCTCTCTGAGATTGTTTCCTCAGTAAATTTTGTTACCTCACAAAGCTGTCATGTGGAAATCCCTTTACAAATCTTAAAATATTATATACATTTTACCTATTATTACTACTAATAACAAGAGTAATTTTTTGGTGTTAATTTTCCCATGGAGTCTTTAATTGCTGAATTCCAATTTATAATCACCTAAATAGAGATAGTTAAGTTTCTAATGGCTTCTTAGATTATTTTATCTAACTTCCTTCTAAATAAAACTAATAACAGTGCTCTGCCATGGTCCATTACACAACATAAACCAAACAAGGAAGGGCAGCTCTCTTCTCACTGAGTTGGAAGTGGATTGGGAGACCTTGGTCTCTGAGTCAGAACTGAATCAGTACTCAAATACAAACTAGGAGTAAATATTATCCTGGTAAAGTTACCCGAAGGAGAGCTGGTATATGTTAAACTTGTTTCTTCCTCTCATTTCCTTAGAATGCAATTTGACACATCCTTCTATGCTCCCTACCACACAATTATTTTATTTTTGGTTCCTTCTGATGTAACACCACAAGATAAATTCTTTACATACATTGTCAGGTCTTTAATATTATTCAGGATTAAGTAAATTAAGTGCCTGTTTTGGCTTCAATCAGAAAGAAGAGCCTTCCATTAACATTTGAAGTTGAAATAATTTCAGTTCAGCTAACCTATTTTGATATTTCTTAATTCTCAACATAGAAAAATTGTGGAATTTACAGTCCATTTGCCAAATTCTAATCTCAAATATAGACATTTTTCATTGCTACTGATGTTACTCTTGACAAGAATGGGAGTTTCTCCATTTTGAAATAGTGACAACTTTTTTTCTGCTCTAATCTCAGCTCTGAACAAGCCCCCACAAGGTGCTTTCTCTACTCTCACTTCTAGAGACAGTTTACAAAACTGTTCTCTTTGTGTCTACAAATTCATGTATCTGACCTCAGTAGGGCCCTCAATACTACCGGGCACTCACAGAATCTAAGAATTGGAAGGAACCTGAGAAGCCATCTTGGTCAGTCCACACCGGAACAAGATCCCCAACAAAGGGCCATTCAATCTCTGTCTAAAGACCTCTTATGAAGTATCCCATTCCACTTTTGAATAAATCAAATTTTTAGGAATGTCTTCCCAACCTAGTGCTCAAATTAGACTCTCTGCAACTTCTATCTAGTCCTATTAGTTTCTTTTATTTATCTAGAATTAACCCCCTGTCACATCCTCACAGTCATTATTACAAACTTCCCTCTCCTTAAATCCCCAACTCCATTCCTACTCCACAAAGCAGATGCTTTTGCTTCCTATTTTAATAAAAAGATTTGAGTCATCTGTGATCTACCCCAGCTCCTGTCCTTGATACCTCAAAAACCCTCCATAGCTATTTATCCTGCCCTCCTTCCTCTTATCTCAATCAATCAAGCATTTAAGTATCTACTATGTACCAGGTAAGCACTAAGGATACAAAGAAGCAAAACATTCTCTGCCCCCAAGGAGCTTATGGTCTAACAGGAAAGATTACATGTACATATGTAGCTATATATAAAACAGACATGTAGGTGTAAAGTATTGACCTGTTCTTATTTACGTATTTCATTTGCTTAAAGGGGCACAAAAAGGACAATTTGTGTGAAACTCAAAGAAACACAGTGTTTTGGAAACCTAGGGGAAAAGCAGCCCCTCGAAATTGTCTGAGGAGAGACATAGAAAGTTCTGAGAGTGCCAGAGTGAAAGATTGTCCCTTAGAGGAAAAGGTACTAACTAATGATGACTACAGTGAATGGTTTCCCAGTAGCTAATTTGAATATGACTGTTTTCAGGACTTTGAAATGTATTTCTGGGGACCTTTAATCAAAGAAGACATATTTTATCTATTTGCATTGCATCTGACAAAAATGTAGATTGAGAGGTTTTGAACTTAAGATAGAGATATGCAGAGACCCTAATTAAAGGAAGGAGAGTCATTGAGAAAACAGATTAACCAGGCAGTTGTGAAGTCAGGTGAAGACTCAGCTGACAGAAGACAAGACACTAGAAGCTTATGGAACTGAGAAGCCAACAGGTGCTAAACACAGAGAGACCATCTGATTAGAAACATGAAGGCTCTGCAGTTGACACAGGGAACTGATTTGGTTAGAGGAAAGCTTTGTTGCTGAGAGTTGACTGGACAAAGTAGTATCTTCTTTCATGTGAAGAACCAGATGAGGAAGTCGACCTTACTCTCTAGTGCCCCCTATAGCTTCAGGGAGAGGAAACCTTTCAAAGGCTTGGCAATTGCTTTTTAGAGACTAAGATTAAAGAGTTTTTCACCAAAATATTGCATTGCTTTAGTACCTAGCCAAGGGAAAAGACATGGGGAGTTCTGCAGATCCCAGGCTTAAGGCTGCTGGCATCTTTAAAAAAAATAGCATAGCTGGGCTTTATCCATCAGGGCTATGGAGAAGCTATGAGAAATTGGTGAATTGTGGCTCAAACTAATGCTTAAAGAAACCACAGACAACCAGGCATGCAGCTCACAGTCATGAGTTGCCCAAAACATTTCCCTACTTGTGTGTTTTATTCCTAGGTTTTTGTAAGTCTATATCCATTCCCAATCCCCAATCCTACCCCTAGACTCTGTGCATTGGTGGGAAGGTGCAACTGAATACTTTCTATCAAGTGAATATTATGTTGTGATTATTCTTGTTTTTACCTCTTAGTTAATGAATGTTTCATGATTTAGAGTTAATAGTGTCATTATGACTGATTTGTGGAAGTGGGAAGCATATTAGTGTGGGCTTAGGAGCTAGAGTTATGTAGCTACTAATCTGTAGTTTCATGCACGCACAGATACACATCAGTGTTACCCCTACTACCCTGAGAGTGACTTGTACAGGCACTTTTAGGTAACTACCTTGATCTGACTTTGTAAGTAGAGGCAGAGTGAGTGAGCCAGTCCCACTCCAGGAAAATAGAGCCTGGCTAGAGCTTAATTAGAGGCCACATCAATTCTATAAAGTAGGTATAGACAGTTCTCGCTTTAAGTAAATTTATTTTACACAAATTTGACACGGAGGGAGAAGGTCTGTGAAACTGTCCACTTATGTTAAGCAAGACCTGGCTATATATATAAAACATATATGTCATACACAAAGTAACTTTGGCAGAGAAAGCAATAGCAGTTAGAAGGACCAAGGAAAGTCAAAAGGTGGCTTTGAACTTAGTCATGAGGGAATTTTGAAGTTCTGAGAGACGGATATGAGAAGAGAAAGCATTTCATACAAAGGACAATGTCAGGGTATGGGGAAAGGAGATGATTCCTCATGTTTTAGGAATTTTAAGTAGGGCCATAGAGTAGGGTGTGAAGCATGCAAAGAGGAGTAATGCAGAAAATAAAGTGGCCCTACTCCTTGTCAAAATTAAACAGTGCCCGTCTGTCTCCTTTAGGATATTGCTTCTTTTTTTTTTAAATGGATGCTTTTTTTACATTTAACACTTTGCAATGACTCTGGCTCACTCTCATCACCCCTCCCAAGCAGAAGCCTTCCTTGTAACAAAGTTAAATAAACTTACAGGGGTTACATGATGTTACACTTCTGCGTTCCCATTGCCTAAGACAATTTACCATATTTTTTTTTCTAGCCACATATGTTATTTCAGGGGTATAGAGAACTCCCAGTAAGGAAACGCCTTCTCACAATGCATAACATCAACTGTTCTACAATTTAAAATCTTAGAGAGTTGTCTGGGTGGATAAAACACCAGCCCTAGAGTCAGGAGGACCTGAGTTCAAATCTAACATCAAATACTAACTGCATGACCCTGGGCAAGTCATTAACCCTCATTTTGTGTGTGTGTGTGTGTGTGTGAGAGAGAGAGAGACAGACAGACAGAGACAGAGAGAAAAAGAGAGACAGAGAGAGACAGAGAGGAGAGAGAGACAGAGACAGAGAGAGACACAGAGAAAGAGATATGTAGATCTCAGGCACTAAGGTCAATGACTGACTTGGGTCACTTAGCCAATACGTGTCAGAGGTAGGACTTGAACCCAGATCTCTAGCAGCTAATCATACACCTTCTATTCATTACCCCCATTTTAACACATAAGAAATTAATGAATACTTGATGAATTAAATTGATCTGAATGTGTCATTTAAGGCCCCAAAGCAGTAACTCATTACTTGAGATCCTACCAAGTGAGCAGTATATTATTCCCTTCTAAGCAGAAGGAAGAGGCCTCTTCAGGAACAAAGTTAAAAATAAATTTGAAAAATGAAGACTGTTTCTGTCCTGTGTGAGTCAACATCCAAAGAGTTAGCAAGGAGGAAGTAGTTTTTTAATTTAGGGGAATTATATCAGCGAGAGCCCACACCTGGCAGCATGCTATTGTTCTGGGTATCAAATATGCACCAACGCAGAATCTTCCTTGCCTGTCATTCTGTCAGATTCCCACATCTTGGTTTTTATGATGACATCAAATGCAGAATTCATTTCTGTCACTAACCAATTACTGGAGACAAATTTACACTGCATTGCTATTGTTTCTAACACACCATTTGGTGTTGGAATGTCCATACCAAGCAAACATAGAGTCAGCTGCCTGTTAATCATTTTAGATAAACTCTGTCATCTGGTGTATAAGAACACATTAGCATAATGTGGTTCTTTACATCATACTACACTGGCTTTCATTTAGTTCCTTTTGAGTGCAGATATCAGACTTAATTAATGGAACTCTGATCAGAGCATATAAAGAAAATCAGAGACTCACAAAATTGCAGAATTAGAAGGACTCTCAGAGGCCAACTAGTCCAACCTGAACAAGAATTTTCCCTATAATTTCTATGACAAGTGGGTCATCCAATCCCTGTCGGCAGATCTTCTGTGAGGGCAATTCACAACTGCCCAAGGTGGTCCATTCTATTTTGGAATAATTCTAATCATTAGGAATATTTTTCCATATGTCACATCTAAATTTGTCCGTTTGAAATTTCTACTCAATAATCTGACCTCTGGGACTGAGGAGAACAATTTTTATTTTTTTCTTTATTAATTTGTTTGTTTCCTTTTAGTTTACAAGATTCAGTTCCACACTTCCTTGAGTTTCAAATTTTCTCTCCCTCCCTGCCCTCCCCCTGCCAAGGCAGCATACAATCAAGTATAGGATCTGTAAATACTTTCACATTAGACATTAGTCAGGTTATAAAGAAGGATTGTGTCAGATGGAATGAACAATGGGAAAGAGGAAACAAAACC
The DNA here is from genome assembly GCF_028583685.1 of Petaurus breviceps papuanus. NCBI lineage: Eukaryota > Metazoa > Chordata > Mammalia > Diprotodontia > Petauridae > Petaurus > Petaurus breviceps. The sequence continues at coordinate 42,863,831 of NW_027187391.1, forward strand.
AAACAAGAAAAAGAAAAAGAGCAGGTAGTTTGCTTCAATCTGGATTCAAACTCAGTTCTTTCTCTGGATATAGACATCTCTCTCCATCATGAGACTTTTGGGATTGACTTATATCACTGCATTGCTGAGAAGAGTCCAGTCTATCAAAGTTGGTCATCACACATACGTTGTGTCTGTAATTGTGTACAAATTTCTCCTGGCTCTACTCTTCTCACTCAGCATCAGTTCGTATAAGCCTCTCCAGGTAAATATGAAGTCCATCTGCTCCTCATTTCTTACAGTATTCCATTACATGCATATACCACAACTTGTTCAGCCATTCCCCAATTGATGGGCACCCCCTTAATTTCCAATTCTTTGCCACCACAAAAAGAGCTACTATAAATATTTTTATACATATGGGTCTTCCTCCCACTTCTATGATCTCTTTGGGATACAACCCTAGAAGTGGTATTGCTGGGTCAAAGGGTATGAAATTATTTATAGCCCTTTGGGCATAGTTCTAGATTGCTCTCCAGAATAGTTGGATCAGTTCACAACTCCACCAGCAATGTATGAGTGTTCCAATTTTTCCACATCCTCTCCAGCATTTGTCATTTTCCTGTTTTCTCATCTTAGCCAATCTGACTGGTGAGATGTGGTACCTCAGAGTTGTTTTGATTTGCATTTCTCTAATCAATAATGATTTAGAGCATTTTTTCATATGCTTATAGATATCTTTAATTTCTTCCTCTGAAAACTGCCTGTTCATATTCTTTGACCATTTATCAGGGAATGACTTGTATTCTTATAGATTTGACTCAATTCTCTGTATATTTTAGAAATGAGTCCTTTATCAGAGACATGGGTTGTAAAAATTCTTTCCCAATTTTCAACTTCCCTCCTAATCTTGGTTGTATTGGCTTTGTTCATACAGAAGATTTTCAATTTAATGTAATCAAAATTATCCATTTTGCATTTTATAATGCTCTCTAATTCTTGTTTGGTCATAAAATCTTCTCCTCTCCACAAATCTGACAGGTAAACTATTCCTTGCTATCCCAGACTGCTTACAGTATCAGCCTTTATACCTACATCATGCACCCATTTAGACTTGATTTTGGTATATGGTGTTAGATAATCGTCTATGCCCAGTTTCTGCCATACTATATTCCAGTTTTACCAGCAGCTTTTGTCAAATAGTGAGTTCTTATACCAAAACTGGGGTCTTTGGGTTTATCAAACAGTAGATTACTATAGTGATTGAGTGCTGAGTCTTGTGTACCCGATCTATTCCATTGATCCACTACTCTATTCCTCAGCCAGTACCAAGTAGTTTTGATGACTGCTGCTTTATAATACAGATTAAAATCTGGTATGACTAGGCCACCCTCCCTAGCATTTCTTTTCATTAATTCCCTTGATATTTTGGACCTTTTGTTCTTCCAAATAAATCTTGTTACTATTTTTCTAGCTCTATGAAGTAGATGATAAATTGACTGGTATGGCACTAAATATATAATTTAATTTAGATAAAATTGTCATTTTTATAATATTAGCTAGACCCAGCCATGAGCAATTGATGTTTTTCCAGTTAGTTAGATCTGTCTTTATTTGTGTGAAAAGTGTTTTGTAGTTGTGTTCATATAGGTCCTGGGTTTGTTCTGGCAGGTAGATTCCTAAATATTTTATAATGTCTACAGTAACTTTAAATGGGATTTCTCTTTCTATCTCTTGCTGTTGAATTTCATTAGAAATATACAGGAATGCCAAGGATTTATGTGGGTTTATATCATATCCTGCAACTTTGCCAAATTTATTTATTGTCTCAAGTAGTTTTTACTTAATCCTCTAGGATTCTCTAAGTATATCATCATATCATCTGCAAAGAGTGATAGCGTGGTCTCTCCTTTGTCTAATTTGATGAGGAGAACTAATTTAATATCATTTATGTTCCACAGCAAAACTTCTGAGAAGGCCTTAGATGAATAGATGTTGAGTTCACCTGGTCTCTAATTACTGAAATTTGTCTTCTTCTCCAGTTAAAACAGTACATAAAGCCACAAGATGAATGTAGAAAAAATACGACTGAAATTTAGCAAGATAATGTTGCATAAAGTGGTGGATTTTGGGGGTAGGTATCATTCAGGGGTTGTGATATTAAACATATTTTAATCAAAATTATTTGTTTAAAAAAAACTCTGAGGTATTAGATTGCCCAATATAACACAAAAGGGAAATGATAAATGTTGGGGAGAATGTGGTAAAATTGGGACACTAATGCACAGCTGGTGAAGTTGTGAACTGATGTAACCATTCTGGAGATCAATGTGGAAATATGCCCAAAAGGCCAACCAACTGTGCATACTCTTTGATACAGTAATACCATTACTAGGTCTATATCCCAAAAAGATCACAAAAAAGGGAAAAGGACCTACATACACACAAAATATTTACAGCACCTCTTTTTGTGGTGGCAAAAATTGAGGGCATGCCCATTAACTGGGGAATGGATTGAACAAACTGTGGCATATGAATGTAGTGGAATACTATTGTGTTATAAGAAATGATGAATAGGCAGATCTCAGAAAAACCTGGAAAGACTTGTATGAACTGATGCTGAGTGAAATGAGCAGAACCAGGAGAGTACTGTACACAGTAAAAGCAACATTGTGTGATGATCAACTATGAATGACTCAGTTCTTCTCAGTAATACAATGATCCAAAACAATTCCAAAGGACTCATGATAGAAAATGGTATCCCCATCCAGAGAAAGAACTGATAGCATCTGAATGCAGATTAAAGCATACTCTTTTCAATTAACTTTTTTTGTGATTTTTTTTTCCTTTTGGTCTATTTCTTCTTTCACAACTATGACTAATACAGAAATATGTTTCACATGATTATACATATATAATCTAAATAAATTGCTTACCATTTTAGGAAAAGGGGAGGGAAGGGAGAAAAATTTGTAACTCAAAATTTTGTAAAAACAAATTGTTTTTACATGCTAAAAATTGTTTAAAATTTTCTTCACATGTAATTGGAAAAATAAAATACTATTAAAATGATTATTTGTATTCATGAAGAAAATAGGATTATAAACACATAACAAAAGTAATTTCCATTATATTGGATAAAGTATGGCCACTATGTGCTCAACAAATGAGAGAAGATGCTAAATGTGGTCAGCACAGTATAACGTAAAAATAAATGGATGGGGAGTCAAGAGACTTGGGTTCTAGTTCTGGTTCTGTCCCTAACTAGATATGTAACCATGGACAAGTCGCTTCATCTTTCTGTCTCAGTTTTCTCATGTACAAAATGGAGTTGCTTTAGATGATAAAATTATATTATTGTTCTTATTAGTGTCTTCTAAACAATGAAAAGATTAAGTTACTATTGTTGTTAACATGTTTTAGGAACACATGCCTTCTTTTGGACTTAATGCTACTCAGGTGACAAGTACAATCAGGTAGCTGAGAGTAAACTGGATCTTCTGGAACAATATTCTCATAGTAAATACTTAGTAAGCACATTTTGAATAAATTAATGAATTGAATGGGATAGTAAAGCAAAGCTGTCTCATGATATACATCCCAGGTAATCCTTATGTGATCCTTCCCCTCCTCTTCCTCACTTCTCAATCATTTGCAACCGGTATTTGAACTCACTGCTCAAGTGAAACTCCTCCTTTCAAAATTACCAGTGGTCTCTGAACTGCTGAATCTGATGGCATTTCCTCAGTCCTCGTTTTTCTTGTCTTCTCTGTGGCATCTGATACTTCTCCCTCTTGGCTTTTCTCTATTCTCTGGTTTTGTGATATGCTCTCCTTTGGCCTGCCTCCTACCTGTGTAATTATCCTCAGCATCCTTTGCTAGATCACCATTCATATTGATGCTTCCATATTTGAGTATATCCAAAGGATCCAAGATCCTGGACCCTTTTTCTCTCTCTACACTCTGTCACTTGCTAACATCGTCATCTTCCATGGATTTAATTATACTCTCTGCAGATGCCTTTCATTTCTATGTATCTAAGCCTATTAGACTGTATGTATTGTATTCTATGTATCTAACCCTAGATATCTAACCCTAATCTCTCTCACCAGTCTCTTATTACCAACTGCCTATTGGATATTTCAAATTATATATTCTATAGGCATCTTAAACTCAGAATCAACAAAACAGAGCTCATTATCCTTCCCCTCAAAGTCACCCCTCTTCTGAACTTCCTATTTCCATCAAGAATATCACCATTCTACAAACCTTCTTTATAATCTGACTAATGTCTAATGTGAAACTATTTGCAGATCCTATACTTGACTGTATGCCGCCATGGGTGGGGGGAGGGGAGGAAGAGGGAGAAAATTTGAAACTCAAGGAATCATGGAATTGAATCCTGTAAACTAAAAGTAAACAAACAAATTAATAAAGACGAAAAAAAAAGAATATCACCATTCTTCTGGTCAACCAGGTATGAAACCTCACATGCACCTTCAGCTCCTTACTTGGCCTCACCTTATATATCCAAACAGTTGCCAAAGCTTGTCCATTGTACTTCTACAACATCTTGAGTACATGACCCCTTTTCTCTTTTCATCACCCAAATATGGTCCCTCAACTGTATGTTCAAAATTTCCTACTTGGTCTCCTTGTATCAAGTGTCTCCCTTCTCCAAGCCATCCTCCACACAGAGGCCAAGTCCATCTTCCCACAGCACAGACTGTCAATTCTCAAATTCAATAAACTCCCATTACCTCTAGGATCCCATACAATTGCCTCTGTTTGTCATTTAAAACATGGCCATGAACCTATGTTATGTTAATGAATTTATTATATATTACTCTCATTCATGCATTCTACCATCTAGCCAAAATAGCCTTATCATACATGACATTTCATCACCCATTTCTATGCCTTTGCTTTACCGCAATGCATGGAATGCACTGCTTCATATTGGTTTTTGTATACCTATTTATCCTATGTGACTAGAAGAGTTTCTGGTTCATAGTAGTATGCTTAATATTTGTTAATTCAATACAAGTATGACCTACAACAAGGTCTTTTCTGATCCCCAGGTTGTCAACATAACACTGCTTCTGGGCTCACCCCCCCCAACTCACACTTATACTAGCAGATTGAATCCCCAGAGGAGAGATAATTACAATTTCAGCATTTTAAGGATATATATATATATATACATATATATATATATATGTGTGTATATATATATACATATATATGTGTGTATATATATACTTTGCTTTTTGGAGGGGGGAGGGCAGGCAAGTTGGGGTTAAGTGACTTGCCCAAGGTCACATGGCTAGTTTTGTGTTGTGTCCGAGGTCAGATTTGAACTCAGGTTCTCCTGACTCCAGGGCCGGTGCTCTATTCACTGCACCACCTAGCCGCCCCTATTAGGGATAATTATTGTGGGTAAATTCACTTCTCATAAATGCCTGAGGTAGGATTTTAAATGAGTCAACATGGTGGCATGTTAGCTCAAAGATCTAATGTAATCCTATGCTTCACTAATAGCTCCAACAAGATAATGAAGGAGGTCAAAGTCTTGCTGTATTTCTTGCTCGGTCAGTCATGTCTAAAATCTTGAGAAGATAAATTAGACATTCAGACTTGGGTTCAGAAAGTAGAACTAGAAACAAAGGATAGAAGGTGCACAGGGGGAATACTTTAATTCGACTTAAGGAAAAACTTCTCGACAGAGTTGTGTCCAAAAATAAAAGGGGGAAGAATTAGGAAGTTTTCAAGTGCAGACTGACTGATTACTTGATCAGAATGTTGAAGGAAGGATTTGTTTTTAGCTATGGGTTAGGTAAAATGATCTCTGGGTTTCCTTCAAACCCTGAGGTAGACATTTCTGTGATAAAAATATAAATGTGGGCCTGCGTCAGTCAGTAAACATTTATGAAGTGCCGACTATGTGCCAGGAACTGTGTCAAGTGTTGGTGATACGAAGAAAGGCAAGTTCTCAAAGTCATTTCTATTTCTATAATGCCATGGTATTATATCAGCTGAAGAAGCAATCTAGGTGATACATAAGAAGACCTCATGCAACTCCCAATCTATGATCCTATGAGGATCCCTTAAGTCTCTAACACAGTATTTTTCATGAAATAGACTCTCTTGGGACCACCACCACCACCCATGGTCCCCTCAGATATACTGGCTTTCTATACCCAACTGCTAAATTTCCAGGGTGATCAGCAAACACTACAAATCAGGACTTAAAGATGTTATTTTGTTGCTCTTCTACTTAAGAAAGAGATGGAGAAATGATAATAAGGTAGATTGAACTTAAAAAATGTGTCTAGCAGGCTTTCTTTTTTCAGAGAACCACAGTTAGACATGGGGGGCAGCTAGGTGGTACAGTGGATCGAGCACTAGGCCTGGAGTCAGGAAGACCTGCGCTCAAATCTAGATTCACTTACTAGCTCTATGACCCTGGGCAAGTCACTTAACCCTGTTTGCCTCAGTAAATCGGTAAAATGAGCTGGAGAAGGAAATGGCAAACCGCTCCAGTATCTTTGCCAAGAAAATCCCAAACGGGGTCATGAAGAGGTGAATGTGACTGAAAATGAGTGAATAATAAAGAATTTACCAGCACAAGTCTCCTACCCCCAAACATACTTTAAGTAGATAAGCTGTTAGTCTAGGTAAATCTAAAATAATTTTTGTCTACACCTTTCCATAAGAACTTCATCTTCCCCAGTCCAGTAAAATCTTTACAATTCTATTTCCCACCAGGTGAGTAGTGAGGCACTAGGTTATTGATACACACACACACACACACACACGTATATATGTAGATGTAGATGTAGGTGTATATATGTACATATATATATATATACACACATATACATCTACATGTATACACATATACACTCATATATATATTCATATACACACATACATGGAAAAATCCACAGAGCAAGCTTCCTGATCTACTAAAGGGTTGTTCATTTGTACCTATATAAATTTTTTTAGTCAATTTTTATTGATTTAGTCAATGTGCATTTTGAGTTGTAACAATTCTCATATCTATTCTATAAGTTGAAGTTTAATTCTAAATGTTTGTAATATAATGCCAAGCAAAGGCAACTTCCCAAGGTTCAAATACCAGCATAGGTGCTCTCCATTTTATTCAGTGACCAACCAAGAACAGAGAAGATCAAAACATGACATCATTCAAAATACAGCATTTACTAAGTGTGATTAAATAATCTCCAAGTACTACCCCACCCCAGGACCTTCCATTCATTCAATCAATTACAAAGTCCCTGTTCTAAATACTACTCCACCCCTAGGCTGTACCTTCATTTAGTCCACCACAAAGTCCCTCTTCTCAAATGGAGATTAGTTTCCAATCTAAGTAAAGTACATTCATTTGCTCAACCATAGAACACAAAAAGGTCAAAAATTCCCCACCCCTGGATCACAATTGAATCTACCCCACAGTTACATCAAGTTTAAGCACAACACTTAATACCCAAATGGAGGTATTTTCTTCATCTTGACACAGGCAAGTTCTCAGAAATCTTAGTTCCTGGGGAGACAAGGCTTAGCAAGGCCACAAGATATATTGCCAGTCTCTTCATTAATTCATCCTCTGTCTTCAGAACAGTCCTAGAACCCCTGAAAACATTAGCAAAACCCTCTCCCAGGATTTCTGTAAACATACAACAAGAAAATCCTTCTTCAGGGCTTCTGAACCAACAGAAAGGTTCCCAGACCCCTGCAACAACAGCACTATCCTTCACCAGTGGACAGTATTCACTCTATCTGCAGGACAGTCTCCAGACCCCTGCAACAACAGCACTGTCCTTCACCAGTGGACAGTATTCACTCTCTGTCTGCAGGACAGTCTCAGTAGCTCTGAACCAACAGAAAGGTTCCCAGACCCCTGCAACAACAGCACTGTCCTTCACCAGTGGACAGTATTCACTCTCTGTCTGCAGGACAGTCTCAGGGCTTCTTAACCAAAAGCCAGGTTCCAGGACTTCTTCAAGAACAGGACTGTCTTTCACCAGTGGACAAATCTGGCAAAACAACATCAAAACAGACAGACAAAGTACCAGCAAAATAGCCATGTCTCCTCAGTCCTTGGCAGCTCAGGGGGCAGGTCTCAAAAGTCCAGGGCGATTCAAAGTGGCCCCCAGCAATTCTCTCAGTCTCTCTCTCTGCCTCCATGAGGGTGCTGCTTCCAAAAAGTTCTTCTGCCTCTCTCTTGTGTCTCTCCAAATCTACATTACCAGCTCCTCCCAGTTCAGGACTTTCTTTTCACATCAACAAGTCCATCCCACAGGTGGGATTAACAAGCTCTGGGTTTTAACACAATCAATTTGAAAACCAAGCCAATACAGGGAAATCTTTATATTCCATTACTATACACAATGTTTGATTGTAATATGCTAAACATTTTAAAAAATTGGTCAACATATTTCTCTATAAAATGATTTTAACTTACTACCCTTCAAAAAAAAGTAGTACTATAGGAAAATTTCAGGGAGCCAATGAAGTTTTATTATTTGAAGCATTTCTTTCACAATTAAAACAAAAATAAATCTTTCAGAAAAGTTATATAGCTATTTGGGTATTCAGAAAATTATGCCAAAGTAAAACAAATATACAGGTATAACCAAGGAATATTTGTCATATGGTAAGATGAGTTTTCTTAGATCTTATTTATATAGAAAGGTTTTTCAAATTTTACAAGTTTCTCAGTTACAAATAAAGTGTTTTTCATGAGAAATGTGATCTACAGCAATATTGGCTATGATGTACAATAAAAACTGATTTACTTAATTTGTGCTATTCGGTAGTTGCTAACTGATGTTAGACAAAAACAAAGGATCTTAACTGAAACAACAGAGGCATATACACCAAGCTGGGTGAAAATGACTGACCAAACAGTGACAGCAGTTATCACACAACCAAGTGTAATAACTAAATTTTTATATGGTAGTTGATAGATAAGGTTTGATATGCACTGCTTACATTTTTCTTAGTTAATGAGGTTCTTCTTAAAATGATTAGAACAATACTTTTTTAAAAATAGCTGCTATTCTATGGCTGAATAAGTTGTGGCATATGTAATGGACTATTACTGTGCTATAAGAAGTGATGGGCAGGTGGATTTCAGAAAAACCTGGACTTATATGAACTGATGCAAAGTGAAGTGGGCAAAACCTAGAGAACACTGTACATAGTAACAGCAGTTCTGAACAATGATCAACTGTGAATAACTTGGCTATTCTTAGTGATACAATGATCCAAGACAATTCTAAAGAACTAATTGTGAAAAATGCTCTTCACCACCAGAGAAAGAACTGATGGAGTCTGAATGCAGATAAAGGCATACTATTTTTTTACTTTCTGTATTTTGGTTTTGTTTTTCCCTTTGGGTCTGTGTCTTCTTTCACAACATGACCAATATGGTAATTTGTTTTGTATGGCTGAACATGTATAATCTATATCAAATTGCTTACTATGTTAGGGAGGAGAGAGGTAAGAGTAGGAGAGAGAAAATTTGGAACTCAAAAGTTTTTTAAATTAACATTAAAAATTCTATTTATATGTAACTGGAGAACGACAAAATAAATGGTTAAAAATAGTTGTTATTCTAGACCATGTTTTAAAATTTAGACAAAACTTCCTTACAATTAGAGCTATCCAAAAGTGAAATAGGCAAATGAGCTACCCCATTCCACCTCTGCAATTCTATGATATAAAAAGTCTAATAACTTTTCTAGAAAAACAGTATATCCAAAACATATGTCAAAAGTAAACTCAAAATTTCAATAAAAATATAAAGCTAAAAAAATCAAGCATAGAAGAACTATATTAATGATCTACAAAAGTTCTCATTGAGGATCTGGGAGGACAGACATATAATGCACTGTTGCAGCTGAGGATTGGTGCAGCCATTCTGAAAAGCAATTTAGAATTATATTTTAGAAGTCACCAAACTATGCTTAACCTTTAACCCAGTGATCTCACTTCTAGACCTATACCCTCAAAAAGATCAAGGAAATAGAGAAAGGACACATATGTTTAAAAGCATTTATAGGGACACTTTTTGTTGTAGGAAAGAACTAGAAATTGATGGAGTTCCCATCAACTGGGGAATGGCTGAACAAAATTGATATTTGAATATGATGGAATATTATTGTGCCATAAGAAATGTCAAAAGGGACAAATTCAGAAAATCATGGACAGTCTTGTATGGACTGATGCAGAGTGAAATGAGAACCAGGAGAGCAATTTATACAATGACTATAACATTATAAAGAAAAATAACTTTAAATGCCTTAAGAACTCTGGTCAATGCAATTACCAATCATGAGACCAGAAGAACAATGACGAACTGTGCTTCCCACCTCAACCAAGAAGTAATAGACTAGAAGGGCATTTTCATACATGGCTAACATATGGATTTTCTTTTGCTTAACTAGACTTTGTTGTTATAAGGGGATTTTTGGAGACATAAGTTAGTTATAGTGATTCTCTCCCTGAAAAAAAAGAAAACTGCCTCAACGAAACATTTTGAAAATATATGGAGCACAGGAGATTCAGAAGGAGAGCCAGATAAATAGGATGATGACTTTGGAACTAATATTGAATTTGTTATACAATTTTTTAACAAGAAAAAAACCCTAAGCTTTATTCATGGTTTCATATGCAATCTTTTTTTCTGTTCTTTATATATAAAAATGATTGTGCTGGTTAAGTTAATAATAAAAAAAAACAAATTCAAATGATACCTTAATATTATGTTAATCTCACCTCTAAATTCACATTCTTACATAAACCAAAGGAAATAACAGAATACACATTCAGTTGCTTCTTTATTTTTTACAAAGTTACTTATAAGTAACAAAGAAAAAAAGCATGCTTAAGAATAGATAGCCAAGAAATGTTACCTTTGTGAGAGGAAACAAAACAAACAAGGATAATAAAAGATAGATAATTGTTTTTAGTCCTTTAGGTCATTCTTAACCTCTTTTTCACATGTATCGATTTCGGATATATTCTCTGTACATACAGATATCATCTTTCCCCAGAGCCTGCATGATGCCTTTACTGGCCTGGATGTGTGCCTGAAAGATCTCAGTAGATTTTCGGTCTACTCTTGGAGGCTGAACTTCATAAATGTTGTCTTGAGAGAAAGAGGAGATATGTGTTCTGTAAAAGTAAAAACACAAATGGTGGTGCATTAAATAAAATATTTGGATAACACTACATGTACATTTATAAGAGATCATGGCTGTGAAACAGTTTGAGAACCAAAGGACTTCCCAGGTTTTTCTGAAACCATCCTGTTCACCATTTCTTATAGCACAATAATAATTCATTACAATCATAAACTACAGCTTGCTCAGTCATTCTGCAGTTGATGGACATCCTCTCAACCACCCCTTCTTTTTAATAAAGGGTTTATTTACAAAGGAATAAGCATATACATCTAGAAATAATACATTTTTAAGGTAAAGAGAAGTATTTATAAAGACCACTACCTACTCCTTAATGGGTAGTGCCCAAATTTACTAATTCAAACTAACTGAGTTCAAATCACTATTATTCTTTAGGTTCCAAACATCATATTCCCATATGACCCCAAAATAAGAATGCCCTTTTTCTACACCATGCTTTATTTCCAAAACCTGGCCCTACCCCCTCTTTTATCTAATCATTGTGTAAAGGGCCTTGAATGTCAAGATTGGGATCTGGACCTTGAGATGTGAGAGAGACATTCTGAAGTTTTCAAAGCAAGAAATGATGGAATCAGATCTATGAATTAAATGAAAATTCATCTGGAGGCAGTGGACTGGAGTGGAGAAGAATAAATATAAAAAGATATTGCCAATAAGTCAAGATGACAGATAGTGAGAGCCTAAGTTCCAACAATGGCCACTGCAATGGAAAGAAAGGAACAGATTCAAGATTATTATGGAAGCAGGATTGACAGTATTCAGAGGTTCTGAGCCTGGGTAACTGGGAGAATAGTAGTGCCATTAACTAAAATTGAGGGGGAGTCAGGAGGAAAATTAGTTTTTTTGGGGAAAAGATGTTGAATTCAGTTTTTGACAAATTGAATTTGAAGTACCACCATAGCCACCAGGTGGAAAGCTCACTAACTGTTAGATTTGGTGATCCAGGGTTCAGGAGAGGAGTCAGGGGATAGACATACAGTTGGGATTCATCTCCAGAGTTAACCATTGAAGTCATAAGAGGAGATGAGAATAATGAAAGGAAGATAGTAGAGGACAAGAACACAGCCAATCTCAGGAGTTTGCTGTATTAAGGGAAGTAGGAGGAAAAAACAGAGTCAGTTAGGGAAGTAGATGCTTGTTCTGAGGAGAACAGAATCTGATTAGGGGCAGTATCATAGAAGTTAAGGGAAGAGGAAATACCTGGAAAGACAGGGGTGCCAATTATACCAAATGATGTAGAAAGGAGGATGAATACTAAGAAAAGGTCTCTGGACTTTGTGATTAGGAGGTCATTGGAGGTCATATTCTCTTAAGGATAATAGTATATGTATAAAGGAAGGAATAGAGGCTGTTGCCATAAACAAAAGGCCCATGACAGGTCTTTATATTGATAATAATTTACTGCATTGAAAATATCCTTGTTTAGCAATGTGGGTGAGGGAGGAGAAGGGGGAAAGGAACAAGTATTTATTAAGCTAGTACTGTATGCCAGGCATTTTGCTAAGCACTTTACAGATATTTCTCATTTGAGATCATTTGCTCCTCACAACACTCCTGGGACATAGGTGCTATTATTGTCATCACCATTTTATAGCGGAGGAAACTGGTGGCAGATAAAGATTAAGTGATTTGCCCAGTGTCACACAGCTAGTAAGTGTCTGAAGCCATATTTGAACTTTGGTTTTCTTGACATCAGACCCAGAACTCCACCCACTGGGCAACCCAGCTGTCTCAAGCACAGATTTTAGAGCTGGAAGGGGTCTTAGAGACCACCTAGTCCAATCCAATCCTTTTATGGTTAAGGAAATTAAAGCCCAGAGAAATCAAGTCATTAATCTAAGGATGCACAGATAATAAGTAGCAGAACCAGGATTAAAGTCAGGTCCTCTGATGTCAAATCCCATGTTCTTTCCACCATACCATGTTGTCTCTCTCCCAGGAAATGCTGAATTGCCATAGTAAAGCACCTGCCCCTTTTCTAGGCAGTACCTTTCTTTCGTTGATTCTGAAAGTTCTTAGGATGCTAGCACCCCTATATTTAATCTAATCAAGAAAAAATTCACATCTCTCACCTAAGAAAACAAAATTTGAACTCAAATATTCATCACTGAGTAGCAATATGATACAAAGTATGTAGTGACACAATTTTCCAAGCAACACATTTCATATAATCTTCACACCATCATTCTCATTTTAAATGAATAGAAATAAAAACTGTTAGATATTTCACAGAAAGTTAAAGAATTCATGAAATAAAAGAAATGCTAACAAAATCTTAAGGCATCAGATTTCTGTTCCATATCTTAACTCCCCCCTTTAATATATTATAATTATTATTCTAAAGTCTCTTGCTAACACATTAAAATATTTAACATTTATAAAATCTAACTAGTGACTTTAAATCTTCTTGTTATGCATTGATCTGCATATTCCTACATTATAGTAATTTTCAAAATTCAAAGTGAAACTTGGTAGGTAGCACACAGGACCTATTTCAAGCTTTATCCCTAAATTTGGTCCTACTCTGAATATTTTAGAAAGAATCAGTAATCTAAGTACCATCCACTACCCACTGATCCAAAAACTCTCCAGGTTATAGTATATTTCACAAGTGGCATTATTCAATCATTTAAAATAATAATATCTCCTATTGGTAGAGTACTTTATAGTTTTCAGAATAAGCACTTCTGTGTACATTATCTCACCTGATTCCTCACAATAGCCATGTGAGAAATGCATGGCAGGCATTATTATCTCCATTTCACAAATGAGAAAACTACTTTCTCCTACTACAGATGAAGGAGCTCATTTATAAAATGGGAAATCTTTATGGCCCTGGCTGTGTGCTTTTTGGCAAAAATAGACTTATTGGGTACCCCCATGGATTGAGAAATACATTTTCTGTGGTCCAAACTTTAACATTCAGTTTTTGAAGGGAATGGAGCAAACCATCAAGTAATCACTTCATTCCCTTCTGGCTCTTTTTCCAGACGTTCTGGGTGACTGAGCATCAGGGCAGGCCTGGGAAGCAGCAGGATCTACGGCCAAGTGACACATCAATAACTTACTCAGGGCTGAGGTGGCTGACGGAGCTTGGCTACAGGACCAGGCTCAGTGTCTAAGGGTTTTCAGGACGGTCCTTAACCTACTTTTCAATAACCTCTTTTAACTGCTGTGAAGAATAATGGACAAAAATGAATAGAAATCACTCTGCAAATATGAAATGCTAGCCAAGTAATTTAAAATGACATCATTCTGTAGCAGTGACCATGATCCTTATCCAGACCCTGACCATACCCACAATGGCTACAAAGCCATGCTTATATGGGTACTAAAAAATAAAAATGTGACCACTATCCCCCTATTTTTTCCTTCCTGTTTTCTAGAAGTGCAGTTTTTATAATAATACAATGACAAATACTGTTATATACTAGTAAATAATATGTATAGGATATAGTATATATCCTATATCGAAATACTATATATGTGCAGTATATATAACAGTATATATGTAGTATATATAGTGTATATGTTATATACTTATATAAATAGTAGTATCTACTAGTGCATTGTATATAAGATAAATACGATATACGATGCACTAGTAGATACTATTTACATATATGTATATTACACACATATACTATACATGTATACTATACACACACTATATATAATATATATAGAATGTGTGTGGTATATGTATAGTATATAGTACTGTATGGCATATACTATATACAGCATAGTGTATATATGCTAGTATATATAGTAGTATATCCTGCTATATACTACTATATATACCAGTATATAGTATGTGTGTACTATATGCATAGTATATATATTCTATATTAGTATATATAACATATATACTACTAAATATATACTAGTATGTACTATATCTAGTTTATAGTACATACTAATAAATGCTATATATTGTGTACACACACACACACACACATATATATACACTAAATAGTGTGTACTCTAGATAGTATATATACTGGTATATAGTATATGTGTAGTATATGTCTAGTATACATATGTGTATGTATATGTGTATATATATATATGCTATATGGACTATATACAATATACTAGTATATAGTATATGTAGTATATATACTGTAGCACAGGGCTTCTTAAATTTTTTCCACTCATGATCCCCCTTTCACCTTTTGGTAACATTTGTTGGGGTTGCGTGGCATGATGGCATGCTCAGTGCAAAGTGCACATGTTGTATGTTCAGAACCAAGGCTGCAGTGTAGCTGCACAATGGAACATGGGAAAGTGCCACCAGAAACACCTCAGATTCATTACGTGTTCAATTTTTAATTAATTTTTGGTCATTGTATGCTCAGAGACCTTTTTCTGTTGCTAAATTTTTCTGGGGTCACAACCCACAGTTTAAGAAGTACAGGTGTAGTAGTGTATATCTATATCTATCCATCTATCCATCTACACACACACACACACACACACACACACACACACATATATATATATATATATACATATACTCTATAGTATAAACTCTCTATAGTCTATAACATACCCTCTATAGTACATATTCTATGGAGTGTATATTCCATATAGTACATATGCTTTGCATATATACTACACATATACTATATGCTAGCATATAGATCACATACTATATATACCATGTATGTAGTATGTGTGTAATGTATATATACTAATATACTGGTATATACACATAGTATTATGTGTATGTATATGTATATAATATATGGCATATATACATTATACAAATTCTTTACTGATCATTTTGCTATCCCTTTTATCATAACAATAACAATCTCTTGCAGGGCTCCTTATGGCGCTTTCACAGTGTTACCCACATCTGAACAGAGGTGACAGACTTAGAGAACAGAATCATCAATTTTTGGACACAGCCAAGTTGGCAAATTGCTTTGCTTCACTATGAATATCTGCTACAAGAGTTTTCTTTTTCATTTTTTTAGATGGGGGTTAAAGTAATATTCAGCTCAGAGAGACTGGAGGAACTTGCCCGAGATCTCACAGTTCATATCAGAGCAAATGTTAAGTTCAGGATATGTGACATTTAAGTTCAGTGCTCTTTCCCCTACCTTTGGTTACTGGATACCTGCCCTGCCTCCCTCACATGGTTATCATGAGGATTTGGTAAGATAATATATAGGGTAGTGCTGAAAACTGTTGTGCTCAGTTACAAGTTGGAAGTATTACTATTTAAATGACTGGATAATGTCACTTGTACAATAAACTCCCTGGGTTCAGTGGGCAGCAGCTGGTGGTTAGAGTTCTCAGTCTTGGATGACCACTTTCTGAAACCTACAGAGGAGGTTTTAATTTGAGAACTAAGCCTCAAATAGTTACATTTTATATGCTACCTACTAGGTTTCACTTTGAATTTGGGGGGGGGGGAGGGAGAGAGAAAAAATAAGTACTTATTAACTGGAAAAATTTTTTAAGAAAAAATGATTTCATATCCTTGATTTCACAGGGTCCTGAACCACATGAGACCTCACAAGTCAGGAAGACACTGTTATTCCCATTGTGTAAGATAGAGAAATTGAGGTTCACCAAGGCTCAAGAGCTTGATTCAAGTTCAGTACTCTTTGCACTCCAATCCAATGGCACGTTACATGATCAGATACACAATACGTTATGTTGTCAAATGACAAGTTTACAACATGTATATTACTTGATGTTAGCTATCATTAAGTATATTATGTTGACAGTAATACCATCATCATCACCCTCTCTGGGATTATAATAAAAAAGCAAGTGAAGAAAATGATTTTATACAGAAAGAAGCTAGCCTATATTTTACTCGGCTACTTCTACTATATTAAACCAGCTAGAGTGAGACAGCTAGATTGTATAGTAGATAGTGTTGGACTTAGAGTCAGAAAGGACTGAGTTCAAATTCTGCCTCTGACATTTACTTTGGGCAGCTAGTTAGCACAATGCTTTGTACACAGTAGGTACTCAATAAATGTTTGTTGAATGATCTATGTTGTGGTCCCAAATCTTTGCCTTATGAGTTACTTCTGATACTTCCCAAGTCTTATAACTACATAGCTAGAGGTAAGAAAGGAGTAGCTGAGAGCACTGAAGGGGGCTAATGATCTTGCTCCTCTGTACCACAACTCTGAAAGCTTCAGAAATAAGGCTTAAGTTAAGGAAGTGAGTTAAAGATCAACAAGGCAATGACTTCTGCAACTATGTTCTTCTTTGTATATGCTTAGAAGAGTAAAGAGAACAGATGCCCATCAGCTGGGGAATGGCTGAACAAGTTGTGGTATATGAATGTAATGGAATATTATTGTGCTGTAAGACATGATGAACAAGTAGACTTCAGAAAAACCTGGAAATACTTAAATGAACTGATGCCAAGTGAGGTGAGCAGAAACAGGAGAATATTGTACACAGTAACAGCCACAATGCACAATTACTAACTCTGATAGGCATCTCTCCTTAGCAATGCAAGGATCCAAAAAACTCCAAAGGACTCATGATGTAAAATGCTGTCCACATCCAGAAAAAGAACTATGGAGTCTGAATCAGATTGAAGCATATTATTTGCTCGCTTTCTCTTTTTCTTTTTGTTTGTTTTTTTTCTTTCTCATGGTTTCTTCCCTTGGTTCTAATTCTTTACAATAGGACTAATGTGAAAATAGGTTCAATATGAATGTATATGTAGAACCTATATCAAATTACACACCATCTTGGGGGGGGCAGAGAAGGGAGATATGGGGGAACATTTAGAACTCAAAATCTTATGGAAGTGAATGTTGAAAAATAAAATAAAATTAATTTTTTTAAAAGAAAAAGGTGGTGGGAAGAGCCAAGATAGTGGTGCAGAAGCAAGAAAACTCCATGTGCTTCCCCCATAACAACCTAAAATACCTATAAAAATGACTCTAAATAAACTTTAGGGCTACAGAACCCACAAGGTGACAGAGAGAAACAAATCTCCCACTGAAGGCAGCCCAGCAGGCAGATAGAAAAGGTCCATTGCAGCGTGCTGGGAGCAGAGCCCACCCCCCCATGAGCCTGCAGTTTTAGCCTCAGGGAAGCCACAATCAGCCACAGTTGGAGGGACTTTGGAAGAGTGTATCACCAGCAGCTGTGGCTGTTTCCAGAATTATCAACCCATAAATGCCAAAGACAAAGTGAGAGGTCAGTGTGGACTTTGGGAACAGGGGGTCTGGGAGTGTGGTCCAGCCTCTGCCCCTGGAGGGAGAAGTGGCTGAGGTGTGGAGACCGCTGCAACATAGCTGCTTCAGAGCTCCTGGCCTGCAGATTGTAGGGGGAACAAGCGACCACTGAAAGGGTAATCACTCTTGCTTTAACCTGCTTGGATCTGGATCACTGTCTAGGGTGGAGGTCCTGGAGTGTGTGAGCAGGTGCCAGAGCCAGTGGAGGCTTCTAAGAGGGCATCCAACTAATAGCTCTGGCAGCTGCAAAAACCCCAGTCATTTGGGAGAAAACTCTCCTCTCTGGAAGCAGAGTTCTACTGTGGCAAAAAGCTCAAAAGTCAAGTAATTGAGTGGCAACATGAACAAGCAAAGGAAGGAATCTGAGTTTAGATTCCTATTTTGGGAGGAAAATGGGATTAATGCATGGAACAGGAGGAAGACAACAAAGTCAGAACAGGAACCAAAAGCTTTCAAGAAAAATATGAACTGGTAACAGGCCATAGAGATGATTAAGAAGGATTTTGAAAACCAAATAAGAGAAGTGGAGGAAAAATTGGGAAGAGAAATGAGAATGATGCAAGAAAATCATGAAAAGAAAGTCAACAACCTGACTGAAGAAAATAATACCTTAAAAAATAGACTAACTCAAATGGCAAAAAGAGGCTTAAAAAGCCAAGGAGGAGAAGAATGCCTTAAAAACCTTAATTTGCCTGATGGAAAAAAAATCTCAAAAGCTCACTAAAGAGAATCATTCCTTCAGAATTAGACTGAAGCAAATGGAAGCTAGTGACTTTATGAGAAATCAAGATACTATTAAACAGATCCAAACAAATGAAAAAAATAGAAGGCAATGTGAAATATGTAATTGGGAAAACCAATGACCTGGAAAATAGATCCAGGAGAGATCATTTAAAAATTACTGGACTATCTGAAAGCCAAGATCAAAAAAAGAACCTAGAAATCACCCTTCAAGAGATTCTCAAGGAAAATTGCCCTGATGTTTTAGAACCAGAAGGCAAAATAGAGGTTGAAAGAATCCACTGGTCACCTCTTGAAAAAGATCCCCAAAAGAAAACTCCTAGGAATATTATAGCCAGGTTCCAGAGTTCCCAGATCAAGGAGAAAATATTACAAGCAGCCAAGAAGAAACTATTTGAATATTGTGGAGACACAATCAGGATAACACAGGATTTGGCAGCTTCTACATTGAGGGATTGAAGGGCTTGGAATATGATATTCTGGAGGTCAAAGGAGCTGGGATTAAAACCAAGAATAACCTACCCAGCAAAACTGAGTACCATGTATCAGGGGAAAATATGGTCATTAAATTAAATAGAAGACTTTCAAGAATTCTTGATGAAAAAACCAGAGTTGAATAGAAAATTTAACATTCAGATACCAGAAGCAAGAGAAGCATGAGACAGCAAACAGGGAAAAGAAATCATAAGGAACTTATCAAAGTTGGATTATTTACATTCCTACATGGAAAAATTATCATTGTAACTTATGAAACTTTTCTCAGTATGAGAATAGTTGAAGGGAATATAAATGTGTATATATATGTATTCATACATATATGTCTATATAGGAGGGTATATGGGAGTATGAATACATATGTGAGTGTTTTTATATATGTGTACAGGTATACTTAGAGGGCACGGGACCAATTGAATAGGAAGGGATGATACTTAAAAGGTGAAATTAAGAGGTGAGAGAGGAATGTAATGAAAGGAGAATGGGGTAAAGAATCTCATATAGAAGAGGTAAGGGAAAAATGTTACAATGGAGGGGAAGAACAGGAAGGCAAAAGGGAATGGGTCAACCTTACTCTCATTGAATTTGACTTAGGGAGGGAATGACATACACACTTAACAGGATATGTTGCCCTTCAGGAGAGTAGTGGGGGAGGGGATTAGAGGGGTGATGATAGAGGGGAGGGCATGTTGGTGGGGAGGGAAGTTAGAAGCACACACTTTTGAAGAGGGACAGGGTCGAAGTAGAGAATAGAACAAGTGAAGATGTGATAGGATGGAGGGAAATATAATTAGTCTTTCACAATATATCCACTATGGAAATGTTTTGCATAGCTACACAGTACAACCTATATGGAATTGCTTATCTTCCCAGTAAGGGTGGGTGACGAGGGAGGAAGGGAAAGAATCCGGAATTCAAATTTTTAAAATAAAATATTTTTAAAAATATTTTTTTACATGCAACTGGGAAATAAGATATACAGGCACTGTGGTACAGAGATCCATCTTGCTCTACTGGAAAGTTGGAGGGGGAATGGGAGAGGATATAGGAGAGAGCAGACTGGGGGAGGGGGTATACAGTGAGATCGCTGTTTTGGGGTGGTAAGTAGGGGAAAGATAGGGAGAAAACTTGTAACTCAAAATCTTGTGGAAATGAATGATGTAAACTAAAAATAAACATAAAATTTAATTTAAAAAAAGAAAGATGTGTTGGAAAAAAGGAAATAGCAATGGATTGTGGAGTCAAATGCTACTTTTGACACTTCTGTGACCTTGGGCAAACTGGTTCAGCTCTCTAGGCCTAACTTTCTCCATCTGTAAAATGAGAGATGTTTGACTAAATGACCTCTAAGGTCCCTTCAGCCTCTAAATCTATAGCCCTATGAACTTCTGGAATTTTTAAAATTTCCACCAACAATTATATAGAATCTCTAGAACAGCTCTTTCCTTTTACAGATGAGAATATGGTGGGAGAGTGACTTTGCAAGGATCACATATCTTGTAAGTGTCAGAGGAAGGATTTGAACAAAGATCTTCCTGACTTCAAGTCCAGTAATTCTATTCACTAGGCCATACTGGTATCTGGCATGGCAATGCTCTCATTGCAGAGCAAAAAAAAAGTGCTAGATTGTTCTTCTAAAGAAAAAAAGAAGGTATATTTTCTCAACTTCTTTTCACCCATCCATCAAAGTCATGCAATCTAAGAAG
Source organism: Petaurus breviceps papuanus (assembly GCF_028583685.1). NCBI lineage: Eukaryota > Metazoa > Chordata > Mammalia > Diprotodontia > Petauridae > Petaurus > Petaurus breviceps. The sequence continues at coordinate 42,885,209 of NW_027187391.1, forward strand.
ATCCAAATGAAATCCAATACCTAGCAGACATTTGAAAAAAAAATTAACCATGACATTTCAGGCTCATTTCTTTTTCTTTATATATAAGAACTAGTTCTAATAACAAAGAGATCTCTGTGTTTCCTGCATAATATTTCCCTTAATAATATTTCTAATTTTTTTATTGCACATGTAACATGTACTGTTCACAGCAGAACTTATAGTGAGAAATGAGTATACTTGGAATCACCTGCAGTTCTAATTCACAGAAGAGAAATGTCAGGAAACATTTCTTTAGATATTTTTTTTAAATTATAAAGCAAATCCTTGATGATACCTCATTGTATTCTTTCTTAATACAATGTTCCTTGTCCAATTGGCTGATGAATAACAACTTTGTTTTTTACTGAGATATAGTACCATCTGATTTTGCAGAGTATGATTCCTATGAAGTCTTTTAAGTTTATTACTTTTGCCTTGCACATAGTAGCTCCTAAATATTTTTTCTTTAAGAAGCTTTAAAGTAAATCACACAGGATGGATTGCTTTGAAGGTTTAATATCACTGTTTTGTTGTTGGTAATAAATGTACAAGAATTATTTTTTGTCATACATATGAATACTTTAATAATGAGTACAAGAAAAACTGAAAATTTTATACTTTTCTTATGAATTAATATTCCAGTATACTTCAAACCCAATCTGACAGTTTCAGAAACAAAAATTATTTTACTCATAGTATCTAAATGAATTTATGTATCTTCCTTAAAGAAATTATTAAAGATGCTTTAAAATACACATTTTAAACTCCCTCGACCAAAGTCCTACCTCAACACCTCATCATGATGTAGAGTTCTTAAAAGGATCTGCTTGCAGAATGCAAATTCTGGAAGAATACTATCAAGTTGGAAAGTCTTTGAATTACAGGCCTAGTTAAAGGTTCTATCTGTCATCTAAGGACTAGGGTAACTAAATTCAGAGAGGCTCATCAATAGAGGTCTGGCCACTATATGAAAAATGTATTTGGTCCCAGAAAATCATATTTCCATTTACTAACATACATAAGGTCAATTGAGTGAGTACCCATACAAATAAAATAATTAATTCCTGAAATATTAATGGGAGGTATTTTATTTTATTTATTTATTTTTTAAAGCAATTGGGGTTAAGTAACTTGCTCAAGGTTACACGGCCAGTTATTTCTGGGTGTGGTGCTAAGTATCTGAGCCCAGATTCGATCCCCAGGTCATCCCAACACTGGGGCCAGTGCTCTTACTCGCTGAGCCACCTGGCCGCCCCTGGAAGGTATTTTAAACCAACAGTATAATAGGACAGGAAAACAGGCAGGCAAGGGTATTATGCTTCAGTGGGAAATATGGAGACACAAGGCACTTAGAAAGCAGGGCATGGAGTGTATGTAATCAGGGAACTGAGGTTATTCTAAAAACAAATTTTACCTACTTCATAATTTTACCTAGGGCTGGGCTGGCCTTCTGATCTGGGTTAAGGTGACAAGACAAATGAGTGTTCAGTCAACGTAAATATATTTAGCAGCAGGCTATCAAACTGAAAAAATTCTTGCAGACAAAGAGAGAAATGAGGTTGGAAGTGCCTCCACTAAGAAAAGAGGCTAGGTGATCATCTTGTACCAGTTCATAAGTGAAAGAAGTTATAGGCTCACACATTTTTCTTCCACTAAAACTTTAGAATGTTTGACCTAGTTCTAATAGCTTGATTTATCAAAAGGATAAATTCCATGAACCTATAGAGAGATAATATTAAAACCACAAACATCACATGGAACAACACTATGGAAAACTGAAAAGCAAATAATGGCCTCTTCAGGCTCTTATGCTATCTACAGCATTAATAAAGGTGACACAAAATTTGGCTAGATTTGTTAAATTTCAGACAAGTTTTCTATGGGGTTTTGTTGCTATTGTTCAATCATTTCATTCTTTTGTACAAAAATCTCCCCTAATGTCAAGATAATGAGAAAAAAATAACAGCTTTTTGAGGCAATGAGAATAAAATAGGGAAACTTATGATAGATAAACAATAATAAAATAAACATAAATTTCTAAATGAAGGCAAGATATTTGCCCCATGTCATGCTATTTAAATCACAGAATTACAGAACCATGAAATCTTGGAAGTTGGAAGGGCCCTAATCTAATTCAACCTCTAAGCAGCACAACCATCCTTTTTACAACATGCCTAACAGACCCATCTATCCTGTGCCAGAACACTTACAATGACAGGGAGATCACTACTTCACAAGATAGACTATTATATTTTGTGAAATAAGGTTTCATGTCAAAATAAACCTTAAAATGCTATATGTAAATATCAGCTATTATTAGTATAAGAACAAATCTAATTAATATGAATCTAACTCTGTATAACTTCCAACCCCACTGGTACAGGTTTTACCTCCTGGTGTAGTACAAAATAAGTTGACTAAAATTTTCATATTAACCTTGCTATCTTGTCACTTCTTAGTCTTTTCTTTTTCCAGATGAAAAGCCCCAATTCATTTAAACATTCTTTACAGAACGTGATTTTCAGATTCTCCATCATCCTAATCACTATTCACTGAGTTCTTCTCATTTAATCAAAATTCCTGTTAAAGAGTGGCACCTAAAAAATGGACATTATTCCAGATGTAGTCTGACCAGATCATCTATTACTATCCTTGATGTAGAGCCCATATTTCTATTAATAAAGCCCAAGACTAGAATAGGTCTTATAGAAGTCACATCACATTGATGATTCACATTGAACTTATAGTTAACTAAAACCCCCAGGTCTTGTTTGCATGAACAGTTGTCAAGCAAGATCTCCCACATCCTATACCTATGCAACTGACTGTAATATGGGAGGGGGGGTGGACAAGGCTATCTCTACAGTCCCTTCCAGCTCTAAATACATAATCCTATGACGAGTCTCAAAATCTAATATGACTCAGAATAGTGGTCATCTGGGAACCAGCAAGGGTTACAATAGATTCCAATAGTAATGGATAGAGTGTCTTAATGAGATGTCAGTTATAAGATACAACCCTTCTCATAGTATTGCTCACCTGGCTCAGCTCAGACTCCCTGAAATAGTTTTCCACCTCCATCCCTCATGGTAGACATGGTAGACTTCTGCCTCTGTCCAATGAGCTCCTCAAAGGAGCCTTCATTTATGGAAGTACCCATGCTAATTATGCTCACGTCTAACACAGCTCAGAACTGAACCCTCTGTATTATTTTTCCACTTTGCTCCTGTGCACAGGTATATTCTGTCCACACATACCCCTCAGCAAGTTCCCTTTCATGAGTTGCCTTACCCTATTAGAATGTAAGTATCTTGAAGGCAATGGCTGTCTTTCTTTTTGCTTGTACTTGTATCCCTAGTACTTGGCACAGCACCTAGATAAATGCTTTATCTAATCTTTATATAATCTACCAAAACTATATATCCAACCTGGTCACCATTAGTGGGCAGTGGATTAATTCTTCCATCCACTTCTTCCTGAGAAGCCAATCTAAGATTGATGAATTCTCATGACCTCTTTTCAGCATCATGGAGATACTTCTCTCATCTGGTAAGACAGCATAGCCTTGCTTTGCCCCAACCTTTTGACATGGCCGTAGACACCTTTAGTGCAAAGATCATCTCTTTTTCTCCCCTCATAGATTCCCTCTAAATCTATAATCCAATACAGTGAATCCCCCAGGGTATCTGAAATTCCTGGAGGAAAAATGAATTATCCAGAGTAAAAAATGGGAGAGCAGAAATACTTATTTGTAACATCTGAACAAAATTGGTACTTACCTAAAATAGGCCAAAACTATATGATCGGTAAGGCCCATCTCTGTTTTTAGATAATGTCACCATGTCTTCTGGATCTCTTAAATGGGAATGACTATAATACAGTATAGTTTCTTCCTGTAAGAGTTACTTAGGGCAAATAGTTGGCAATGGACCATTAGTTGTGTGGTTTCTGGTCTTCCTTCACAAGTTTTTGTGTAAGGGCTACTTCAAAGGCTATCTCTGACCCACATTAAGCCTATCTCCACGGAAAATGCACAGTAATTCTGGAATGTCAAAATAATGGGGCTATAATAAAAGCCTTTCTCAAGGCCCCAAAGGCCTGTTTTTTTGTTCCAGTAGCCAATGCAATTTAGCCCCCTTACTAAATGTTAAGTAAAAGGTTCAGTTGATCATGAGTATTATAAATCATTGGTAAAAATTCACGGTTCTATGAAAGCATAATAAGATTTTTAATTAAGGGGATGCCTCCCAGTTCCATATAGTTCTCATATACTCTAGAACCATCAGGTCCTAAAATGAATCCCAAAAGGTTATTTGAGGCTGATAGAAGGCACATTTTTTACATAATATAGTGCCAAAACTATATAGGAAAACAGTGAAATATTCTCAAGGACATGTCAAGGATTGATCCAGAGGGTCAGCAAGGATATAATTATTGAAACACTGAAATATTTCCAGGGTATTAATCACCCTAGGGGACACAGCTCAGTTTCAGTAGTGTTCAAATCTATTATATGAGGCTATTTGTTATTTTTCTCCAGCCCTAATTCGTTGATTATAAATACTCTGTAAATCTAGTTTAGCATAAATGAGAACCCTGTATATTCTTCCCAAGCTGTCAGAAATGACAGTCGTTATTTCATTAAGAGCCCACTATAATCAATATGTGGCCATGGCTTCCCCCTTTCTCAGGGGAAAAAAGGAAAAAATGTCCTCGCTGACAACCAAGCTGACAAAACAAGTCCCCTTTTCACTGTTCTGAGTCTAGGCCCACAAAGCTGACTTCTCTTCACCAGTCGCTGCCATGCACTGATGGAGTCTCTGACACTTATCTTTGAGGGGCAGCCTTGGGGTCTCAGATACCTTTTCCCCAACACTGTGCTTTGTCAGTCACATTTGTTCTACTCCGTTCAGTATGAAGATTAGCCTCCTTACTGGAGGAGATGGAAGCAAAGTGGGAGTTGATTAGTTCTATATTTTGTTAAGAGTACACCAACCATTTAATATAAGCAGAAGATCAATCCTCCACTTGTCCTTTTTGCTCCAAACATAGCTTTAAAAGCCTTTTGTTTGGTGTCCTTGGCATTTTCATAAGCCACATTTCATTCTGGGTTTTTTGATACTATTTTTTTCAGTCTACATCATTTATTTGTATTCATCTTCACATAAACAGACTTTTAAAGACTTGGGTAGCTTTCTCACACATAAACTGATATTGGCTTTTGCAAATCCAGATATGTCTTTTGTGAAACACACTGATGCCGGCCTAGAATGGTTGGGAGCAGTTTCTTAACAGATCAATGTTTACCAGAAGTCTACTGAATTTGCCAATAAAGGGTTCACCAACTGTGATTCATTAACATACTCATAAATTGGAGTTCTTTGAAATGGACTATTACTGATAAATTCTGAGACTGTGTACAGAGCTCAAATCTAAGTATGCAAGTACAATAATCCAATGATACATTCTGACAAGCACAAAGTTGGATGTTACCAGACAGAGATACTTAGGAGAATTAGCCTATAACTAACCATAAGCATGCCCCATCTATCAGATATTGAAGTGCTCACCATAAAAGGATTAACAGTGGTCTATAACATAAAGGGAGCAAGGACAATAATGCAAAAAAAATGCAGTTGAGAGTGGGGGACTTAGCAGAGAGATTTTGCCATAGGGTTATAAAATACAGTACTAGGCTAAATCTCCTTGGCTTAATTGACCATGGTGGATTGACAGTGAGCATAGATGAAGAAAGATTACCTGAGAAAAGCAATACAGGTCAAGGAAAAGAGGAATGACTCCCAGGGACACAACTACCCAGAGGGAATTCCATTGTTGAGGGAGCAGCAGAAGTTGGAACACTGAAATGGAGTACCAGTTATGGGCACTGTACTGTACAGTGTACTGTACTGAAGCAAATAGATGACATAATGAATAGAGCAGTGGGCTTAGAATCAGGAAGATAATAGTTCAAACCTGACTCAGATACTCACCAGCTGTGAGATCCTGCACAAGTCACTTAACCTCTGTTTGACTCAGTTTCTTCAAGTGTCAAACAGAGATAATAACAGCGCCTCCCTTGAAGAGTTGTTATGAGGATGAAACAAGATAATATTTGTTTAAAAAATGTCCTTCTTGCCTTGTACCAGAACACAAACATCGTTATACAAAGCATAAGAAAGCATCTCTAACTAAAGCTACTTTACAAATTGCTATGAAAACATTCTGAGCAGATTTGGGGTATTTGTGCCAAAAGAAATCTCTGGAACTCATGCAAAATAGGTATTGCTGGACTAAGAAGTATATGTATATAAGAAGTGTTAGAGCTATGCTCAATGTGTTCAAAGTATTATCTATTCAAGCTGCTTATCTGAACAGCATAAGCACCAGCAAGCCTTTGGAACTGTGTGTTCTTATCTTCAGAACAGGCAGGTAAAACCTAAATAAAATTTTAGTAGTGATGGACCATCTCACCCAGTACACATGGGTCTGCCCAAGCAGAAACTAACCAAGAGACTGTTTTGTAGTAAAGTGTTACGGGAAAAATGTTTCTCTGGACATCCTTGCTAGAAGCCGTTCTGTTGAAGGTCAAGATTTTAAAAGCAAACTACTCAAGTAAGTACTAAATGCAGCAGGAATCAAGAAATCTATAACTACATCTTATTCTCACAATTCTCACCATGTTTAGCCACATATAAGCAAAATGCTCTAGTTAGGGGTCTCAAGAATTTCCAAGACAATTGGCAAACAATAGCATGATGCTTTAGTTTGCATTTAGAAACTCCAGCCAAGAAACAGAATCCTGCCATGAAATCTTGATGGTCAAGAAACAGAAGATAGTAAAACAAAGCTATTTTCCTTCCAAGCAATTGGTAGGTTGAATAATCTTCCAGCCTTTAAAATATTCCCTGAGAAAGAATAAATAAGGTCCTGCAAAGGTGATACATCAAAATGACTTGCTGTACTGCGGAAAATAGTTGGGGTCACCATGTGACTCTGGACATGTTATTTCACTCTGGCCCTCAGTTTCCTTATAAGTAGAGTGAATAGGTACAATTAGATTAAATCTATGTTTCCTTTCAACTCTAAGTTTTATGATATTTTTCATTTGGCCAGACAGTTTAGAGTATACTTTCAAAGTGATGACACTTCTTTCTCTTTGTTCTTTTTATTCTTACTTAATGGTTTCACCCTTAGATTTGCATATAATCATTTAGGTACATTATCCCCTCTCTTGTGCCTCCTTTTTCATTGGATTTATTTCCTGCATAAGTGTCTTTATGGATATATTATAGTCATGAGTCCAATACTGCCAAGAATTGCTGATACATAGGAGACCACATTTCCTTCCTTATGAAATTTCAATTCTATTTTATTTCATGTACTCTGTATTGTTAACTAGATACCGTAGCTGATACCATAAGCATTATACTTGACTTTCTTATCTGCCATTTTCTTTTTTTAATTACTAGGTACCTGCATATACTGTTATTCTTGGGGTTTTTTACTCCCTACTTCTTAGCCTCCATAGTACCTAGTTTTACAGACTTTTTTCTGGGCATTTTTCTTTCTTTTCCTCGAATTTCAGTTTAAAATCTTATTGACAAGGTCAGTACGTTCCCTTTCCACAGAGCCTTCTTTTTATTCGTGACATACACTGGAAAGCTTAACAGGAATACATTGTTCTGGTATTACAAGTTAAGTTCCCAAAATCCTAAATCCTTCCTGGGCAATAAGAAGTTTGATGACTTGCCCAGGGTCACACAACCAGTATGTGGCAGAGGCAGGATTTGAAAGCAACTATTATTGATTCCAGGGCTAGCTTCTCTGAGTCCACCATGTTGCCTGACCTGGCCACTCACCAGGTTGCTTTGAAAGGTCTGCCTCACAGACCTAATACTTCCACCTTATCTCTGGTGGCTCAAAATTATCTTTTTCTGCTGTCTTATGTTCTTCCATTTTCCAAACTTTTGGCAGTAGGTGAATTTCACCACCAACTTGCTTCAGAATCATTTTTTCTCTTTTGCTTCCTTCCTGTCTTCATTTTTCCATTCTGCCTATGAATCTTTCATTCTTTCCAAGAAGGCAGATGCATTCCTAAAACTCTTTCTTCTTTTCCTCCTCTGGTAGGGAGATTAGGTACTTTTTTTCAATTTGTAGCTCATGTAATTTGGGATCACTTCAAATAGAAAGATAAACATAACGCAAACCCTAAAGATTACTGGATTCCAGGGTCTCAAAATGAATGGCAGTCCTTTTATGGTTCTTCTAGAAGATTCCTCTGTGGACTAACTACCATGGCAAACTACCTACTTCTGTACTGATTTACCACCAAATTCTTGGGAAGGCTGTACATGAGAGGCTGTATGGTAGAAGAACTGAAATGGAATCGGAAAATCTGGGTTGTAGTCCCAATTGTCACTTACCAATTCAATAACCCTGAAAAATCAACTTTTCTGGAATTTTTTTAGATTCCCTCTCCTGAGAATGGGGATAATAATACACTTTGCACAGCCTACTTCATAGGATTACTTTGAAGATAAAATGAAATAACATACATAAATTTTTTTTGAAATCTGTAAAGCAGGCATGATCACAAATCACTGCATCAATGTGAGATATATTGAACCTTCTGGTCCTTTCCTCTTACTTCTAATCTTTCATAATCTATAAGATAAATCTATAATTGGCATTTGCCACATATCAAGCCCAGATTACCACATACCCTTGACACTCTTTGATTAAGGTAAAAATAAATACAATACTCAGATCATTGAAGTCCCAAACCACATAAAATAAATAGGTACTGGGGATTCTCTAACATAACTTCTTTTGAACAAATGACCAATGGGTTTTTAAATTCTCCAACTAGAATGTAATGTGTTAAAGACACTATATTTGGTAGATCTAGGTCCAAGTCCTAGTTCTAGCATTTAGCAGCAAATTGTGTGACCTGAGTTCTCTCAGCCCCAGTTTCTCCATCTAAGGGAAGTGGACCTGATGATCTCTCAGGTGATCTTAAGATGAGGCGACCTTTAAGGCTCCTTCAAGCTCTGACGTTCAATTTGTCTATGATCCTAATATTCCTTCAGAATAACATTAACAACTGAACAGAAAAAAAATTCTATTTTGGCACTTTCAGCTCTCCTGGGACTGAAAGAAAATTACCCTGTACAGCACACATTACTCTGAGTTAATATATCTGATTGTCACAAATATGACTGATCTCACAGATGTCATAATATATCTCTCTACATAACATATTAAAGCTTCTTAGATTCTTTTTTCCATAACAGTCAAATGACATATAGAGTATATAAAAATTAACCCACTAGTTTGCTTTTAAGAAAAATCAGTGAACTACATGAACATGATAATCATTCTCCCTTAGTTTCAGGCAACTAATAAAAGATACCTAACTTGCCCAGTTATCACTGTTTAAAATATGAAGATGGATGAGATTTTTCTAGAGTGTGTGTATGTATGCATGTATATACATATGTATTACATATATACATATATGTATATATATAATCATATACAGTATACTTCAAAACTTTAAAAGGTTATTATTTTATCCATTTGGGTACTGCCCCCAATACATGCAAATTCTTATCATTCCCTGCCTTAGCAGATGGTTTCATAAGTTGCTGTATGCCACCACCACTGTCTCCTCCTTCCTCCTACCAAAACAACAACAATAAAAAAAACTGCCCAAATTTCCTCACCTATAGCTTTGTCCAAATTTAGCCACTCTAATTCTTGGATGAAAATACACACAATCCCATTATTGAGCCCATATTCAAAGCCTTTTTCCAATTTAGTAGATCCAATCAGAGCTTCCATTCAGTTAATAACTAATATTTATAGCGTTTACTAGGTGCTAGGCACTATGCTAAGCCTTTCACAAATATTATCTCATTTGTTCCTCATAACAACCCTAGAAAGGAGGAAGTATCATTATCATCTCTATTTTTGCAGATCAGGAATAGAAAATCCGACTTTTAAATATAAGACTCAAGAGTAACATAAAATGGTAAATGTGAATGAGGAATCACAGGGGACTCAATAAGATTAAACTGTTTATTTTCCCATATAGTAAGATGATACATGTAACCCCTAAGAGCTATATGATTATTATGACTATTAGAAGGATTCTCCTTAGACAGAGGGCACAGGATTGAGTCAATTATGCTGGGATGGTGTATAAAAACACACAAACAAACAAAAAAGGTATAAATGAGAGTGATGGATGCCCTGGGAGAAGGGGGAAGTAAGAGGAATAATGGGGGAAATTATCTCACATAAAAGAAGTGTGCAAGAAAGAGCTTTTACAGTGGAGGGGGAAATGGTATTGGAGAGTTTAGGCAATGCTTGAACCTCACTCACATCTAAATTGGTTCAGAAGGAATACACACATACACACACAATTGGTAACAGGAATCCATCTTACCTAAAAAGGAAGAAGGGGGCAAAAGAATGAGGTGATAAAAGAGAGAGAAGATAAAAGAATGCAGTGGACAGAAGTAAAATATATATAGGAGAAACAGGATAAAGAGAGTGAGAAGGCTAAACAGAAGAAAACAGGATGGAGGAAAATGCACAGTTAGTAATCATAAATGTGAATGGTACTAGGATGAACTAGCCCATAAAATGGAAGCATATAGCAGAAAAACCAAAATCTAACAATATGTCATTTATGAGAAACACACTTGAAACAGAGATACACACATGAAGTTAAAATAAAAGACTGGAGACAAATCTATTATTCATCAGCTGAAGTAAAAAAGGCAGGGGATCTCAGACAAAGCCAAAGTTAAAATAGACCTAATTAGTAGGGAAACTAATATATTGCAAAAAAGGAACCATAGACAATTAAATAATATCAATACTAAATATATATGTACCAAAGACGTAGCATCAAGATTCTTAAAGAAAAAGTTAAAAGAATTACAGAAGGAAATAAACAGCAAAACTTTATTAGTGGGGAACCTCAACTTCCCCCTATCAAAGCTAAAAAGTCTAACCATAAAATAAAGAAGTCAAGGAGATGAATATAATCTTTAAAAAGTCAGATATGGTAGACTGAAGAAAACTAAATAGGAACAGAAAGGAATATACCTTTTTTCTCCACTATACATGACACCTTCAGAAAAACTGACCACACATTAAAAACCTCACAACCAAATGCCAAAAAACAGAAATATTAAATGTACCTTTTTCAGGTGATGATGCAATAAAAATACATGTAATAAACGGCTATAAAAACATAGATTAAAAGTTAATTGGAAATTAAACAATCTAATCCTAAAGAATGAATGGGTCAAAAAACAAATCACAGAAGCAATCAATAATTTCATTAAAGAGAATGACAACAATGAGACATTCCAAAATTTGTGGGATGTAGGCAAAGCAGTACTTGGAGGAAAATTTATATTGCCAAATGCATACATTAATAAAAGAGAGGTGAGCAGATCAATGAATTAGCCATGCAACTATTAAAAAAACCTAGGAAAAGAATAAATTTAAAAATCTCCAATTAAACACCAAATTGTATATCCTGAAAATCAAAGGAGAGGTTAATAAAACTGAAAATAAGAAAACCACTGACCTAACCAAAAAAAACCTAGGAGCTAGCTTTATGAAAAGAAAAAATAAGAGAAACAATTAGTTAATTTCATTAAAAAGAAAGAAAACCAAATTACCAGTATCAAAAATGAAAAAGGCAAATGTACCACCAATGGAGATGAAATTAAAGCAATTATTGGGAGTTATTTTGCCCAATTATATGACAGTAAAACTGATAATCTAAGTAAAATGGATGAATATTTATAAAAAATATAAACTGTTCAGATTAACCAAAAAAGAAACAGAATACTTAAATAACCCTATCTTAGAAAAAAAATTAAACATGCCACCAATGAGCTGCCTAAGAAAAAATCCCCAGGACCTGATGGATTTAAAAGTGAATTTTACCAAACATTTAAGTAACAACTGTGTGGAATCCTTCCCTTTCATCAACAATGATTCATATAGTGACAGAAAATGAGAAAAACAGTGCTACGAACTTTCAAATCACTTATAAATATTCATCTAACTTGACACCACAAATCTGAGATCCTTGATCAATTATAAGCAAGCCAACAAACTACTGGAGGAACAGAAACATATTACTCTTGAACATCCTTGCTATCAATGAAATGAGAAGAAATAAGTAAGGTTCAGCTAAATAAAAGAATGACTCAGATTCTCTTTGGAGAATCTTCCTTCAAAAGGGAAAGAAAAGAGTTAGTTTTACAGTGCTACCAAAGACCACAGGAAAGATCATTTCATGGGGTGGTTGGTCATCTTATCTTGCAATGATCATGATGAAAATTTTTAAAAGGACCACAATGAAACTAACTACAAGCTAAAATCTAAATCTGTTTCAGAGAATAAGAAAGTCTGAAATTCTACAAATATCTCAGTGAGATCCTCTAAACTAAGTCAACAGAAATCTAAATACTTGGTGATTTCAATGAATAGATGATGCAAAGGGACAGACAGCTGATTCATACATCAGTACAATACATTCATTGGTAACTAGTTGTTTACTTTTTGTTAAGATATAATTGTGATGTTACTTAGTTCTCTCAATGTACAATGCCTTCCAAATATCTTCTTGAAGAATAAAGTGTCCCCTATATAAAGGCATAACTTCTGCATAGTATAAAAGCTTTTGGCCACTTTAATTTCTTAAGTTAAATTATATTTTACCTTTTGCTATTCTCCCAATGCTCTGAAAAATCAAAATTTGTAGTGACACAAAAAGCAACAGAGAGATGATGGAATTTAAATGGGCAAAGGAACCTGCATAGAAAATTTTAAGAACCTAAAGATGGATTCAGATGCTCAGTTTCTATCTATTGGCTCCTCCTCCCTTGCTTCCAACAAACATGCCCAGATCTCCTGCATCTTAAAAAAGAAAACTTCAAGCTATCGTCCTACATTTCTCCTCTCACTACCAAACTCTTAGAAAAAGCTCTCTATACTCATTGACTCCACTTCCTTCACTCTTACTCATTTACTAACAATCTGACTTTTGATCCTACAACCCAAATTAAATTGCTGTCTCCAAGATCATCAACGACCTTCCTACTTAAATCCAAAACTTTTTTTAGTCTTCATCTCTCTTGACCCCTCTGAAACTTTTAATACTGCTGACTATCCCAACCCTACTGACACTTTCTTCTAAAATTTTCCTGACATTGTACTCTCCTGGTTCTCCCCTACTTGGCCTACTCTTGGCCCACTTCTCAGTCTTCTTTGCTAGATCAACATTCATCCTTTGCCTGCTTCTTTTCTCTCTCTACCTCCTATCTTTCAGTGATCTAATCAGTTCCCAAGTGTTCCAACTACCATATCAATACAGATGATAGACTGCCTTGAATTATATCATTCCATTCTGAACTCAAAGGCAACTGAGGAAGAAGCAAGAACTTTCTGCTTGGAAACATAGCTCTGAAAGGTCCAGAATATCAAGGGAATTAATGAAATGAAATGCTAGGGAAGGTGGCTTATCCATACCCATATCTTAAATTGTATTTTAAAGCAGTGATCATCAAAAACACTTGGTACTGGCTAAGAAATAGAAGGGTAGATCAGTGGAATAGGTTAGATACACAAGACACAGCAGTCAATGATTATAGCAATCTACTGTTTGAGAAACCCAAAGACCCCACCTTCTGGGATGAGAACTCACTGTCTGACAAAAACTGCTGGGAAAACTGGAAAATAGTATGGCAGAAACTGGGCATAGACCATTATCTAACACCATATACCAGAATAAAATCCAAATGGGCACATTACCTAGGTATAAAGGCTGATACTATAAACAAATCAGGGGAGCAAGGAACAGTTTTACCTGTCAGATTTATGGAGAATAGAGGAATTTATGACCAAACAAGAAATAGAGATCATTATGAAATTCAAAATAGATACTTTTGATTACATTAAATTTAAAAGGTTTTGTACAAACAAAGCCAATGCAACCAAGATTAGAAGGGAAACAGAAAAATTGGAAAGACCTTTTACAACCAGTGTCTCTGATAAAGGTCTCATTTCTAAAATATATAGGGAACTGAGTCAAATTTATAAGAATACAAGTCATTCCTTAGTTGACAAATGGTCAAAGGATATGAACAGGCAGTTTTCAGGGGAAGACATTAAAGCTATCCATAATCATAAGAAAAAATGCTCTAAATCACTATTGATTAGAGAGATGCAAATCAAAACAATTCTGAGATACCACATCACACCTATCAGACTGGCTAACATGGCAAAACAGAAAAATGATAAATGTTGGAGAGGATGTGGGAATATTGAACACTAATTCATTGTTGGTGAAGCTGTGAGCTGATGAACCATTCTGGAGAGCAATTTGGAACTATGCCCAAAGGGCTATAAAAATGTGCATACCCTTTGACTCAGTAATACCACTTCTAGGGCTGTATCCCCAAGAGATCATAAAAATGGGAAAAGGACCGACATGTACAAAAATATTTGTAGCAGTTCTTTTTGTGGTAGCCAAGAACTGGAAATCAAGGGGATACCCATCAATTGGGGAAAGGCTAAACAACTTGTGATATATGAATGTAATGGAATACTATTGAGCTATAAGAAATGATGAACAGGCAAACTTCAGAGAATCCTAGAAAGACTTATATGAACTGATGCTGACTGAGGGTAGCAGAACCAGGAGAATATTAAACACAGTAACAGCCATAGTGTGCGAGGATTGATTTTGATAGACTTAGCCCTTCTCAGCAATGCAAGGACCTAAAATAATTCCAAAGAACAGATGACAGAAAATGCCAATCACATCCAGAGAAAGAATTATGGAGTTGGAATGCAGAACAAAGAAGACTATTTTCTTTTTTGTTTTGTTTTCTTTTTTTCTTTCCTGTAGCTTTTCCCATCCATTATAATTCTTTTGTGCAACATGACTAATGTGAAAATGCGTTTAATAGGAATGGATGTGTAGAGCCCATATCAGATTGCAAGCTATCTTGGGGAGGGAGGGGAAAGGGAAGGGGAGAAAATTTAAAACTTATGGAAATGAATTAATAATTTAATTTTTTTAAAAAGAAGAAATAGGGGTGGCTAGGTGGCACAGTGAATAGAGCACCAGCCCTGGAGTCAAGAGGTCCTAAGTTCAAATCCGGCCTCATACACTTAACATAAAAACTAGCCATGTGACCTTGGGCAAGTCACTTAACCCCAACTGCCTTCCAAAAAGCAAAAAAATTTAAAAAACTTAAAAAAATAAAAAAGAAGAAATATAGGTCTCAAATTCCTTTTATAATGAAATGTGGTAAAGTATGGAGGTTCTCAAAATGTGGTCCATGAACCTCTAGAGGGGTCAATACCCTTTCAGGTGGTCCACAAGGTCAAAACTATTTTTATAATACTCAGATGCCATTTACCTATTAAAATATTCCCCCTTTTCCAACTACTTATCTACATGAATCTTAATTTTCTTCATATATTTAACTAAAACAATAAATCACAACAGATTGAATGCAGAAACAGATATGAGTATCCAACCTTTTTCTATTAAGCCAGAAATTAAAGAGATTTGCAAAACTACATAAAATAATACCTTTCTTTTCAATAATTTTTTTTTGCTTTGGAAAATATAGTCATTTTTTCATAAAATGTTATTTATACTAACATGTAATTGCTTTATTAGAATTAAGTTAATTAATGAATAAATATTATTAAATTTTATGAATTTTAATTTCTAATATGGTAAATATTAAAAGATATAACCCACATAAACAAAAGTTCTTTTGGATCCTCAATAAATTTTTAGAGTTCAAAGGAGTCTTAAAAGTTTGATAACTGCTGATAAAGTAAAAAAAAAAAACCCTGGATCAGAAGGGATCCAAATCTTGACTCTTCTACTTAATGCCTGTGTAACCTTGGGCAAGTCATACTTAACTTCTATAATAGTAACAAGAATTTGAAGATCTTTCCTGCCCCTTAATAAGCCTAAGGGAATTTGAAAACTTTCCCTACTTCCAAGATCTTCCCTGCCTCCTCATAGGAATTTAATCACATGGAGCCTGTGGTGGGAGGAATTTGCTGAGGGGTGGAGCAGAACCCACAGGAAGCTGGGAGTCAGAGCAGTTAGAGCTGGAGGAGAAGATACACTTAGGGAGACAGCTAGGCTTGTGAGTATTAGTTTGTGGGAAGGCTAAAGGATGGTATGGCTTTCTGCTGCATTGTGATGTATTAACTTCTATGTTGCTATGATGGATTCATTTCCTGGTGATGGGAT
This sequence comes from Petaurus breviceps papuanus, assembly GCF_028583685.1. Classification (NCBI taxonomy): domain Eukaryota; kingdom Metazoa; phylum Chordata; class Mammalia; order Diprotodontia; family Petauridae; genus Petaurus; species Petaurus breviceps. The sequence continues at coordinate 42,901,551 of NW_027187391.1, forward strand.
TTGGTTTTCTGGTGTCTGAATAAATGTTTTGTTTCTGTCTTCTATATGGAGAGTCTGTTATATTTTGTGATTGAGAACTATGCTGTAATATTTACAGTTGACATTGACGCTGTGGATATTGCATTGGTGCTATAACTTCTCTGGGCATTATGTTCCCCATCAGTAAAATAAGGGACTAAAATTATAGCAAAGCTTGCATTAACCTCTAAATCATATTATTCTACCATAAATCCTAAAGTTGGAGTTAAAATACTTTATCTTTTTTTAGCCATTTTTGGAGGGAGGAAGGTAAGGCAATTCAGGTTAAGTGACTTGCCCAAGGTCATGCAGCTAGTACATGTGTTAAGTGTCTGAGGCTGGATTTTAACTCTGGTCCTCCTGACTGCAGGGCTGGTGCTCTATTCACTGTGCCACCTAGTTGCCCCTAATACCTTATCTTTTTTTACTTACAAACTGGATAAGAAAGCAATTAACCAGAGACATGTGGAACAATTATTCAGAGACCCTCATTATGAGTGTTTAAGAAGGGGTGAATTGACCATGGTGCATGGAGGATAGAATGGGGCCACATATCACTAACATAAAACAAGGAAAGAAAAACCATTTGCTTTAGTCATTCATGTAATATATTCTCCTGATGAAATAGAAGATTTAGTTTGGCTAGTTAGCTTTAAAAGGCATAAATTAGAGAATTTTAAATCACTTTGTTAATTATTTTATAAAACATATCATAATGCATCATTATATTTAGGTGCCATTTACTTTTGCAAATGAACTTTTAATTGTCCAGTTCCCTTCTTTTTAAATACTCTTTGTCACAGCTTTAAAGTGAACTATCATTTTTAAAATTATGGAATATTTAAAGTGAAAAATTTATTAAAAAGAATCTTATTTTTGTCTAGTTCAAAAACATATGAAAAATAAACCTTTATACATGACTAATACATTGAACATAGTTAATGTTCACTGAGGTCTACCATTACTAAAAATGGCGGGGGGAAACGAGGGTTCAGAGGACTGCATCAATAAAATCATGACAAAATCTCCCTAGCTCCCCACTTCCTTCCAAGAGAAAATGAGAGAGATCAGGGTGTATAGCCAATTACACATTCATATAGATGCCAATATTATTTTAGGATCACATCCTTCAGCACAAAATTTTGGAGCATGTTATCAAAATTTTAAATATATAATACATTACTGATTTTTAAAACAGTGAAGAAAATTAAATTTTTGTCACAGACTCAATCAGATAATGGAATATTCTATATTTGGGAACTAAAAATGGCTTCAGATGGGGCATTTACATCTAATATGCACATTCTGGCCCTTGGAGATGGAATCTCTAAGTACATTTTGCAGATTCTCAGAAGCCTTCTCCTGTCCTAAAAGTGATCTGCTTTCTGCTCTGTATACTTTCTGAACCCATCAGAGCAACAAGCAAACTCGATCCTCTTTCCATCAGATAGGAAAAAAGCAACATGACAATAAGGTTATTCCTCATTCCCTCATTCCTCCTCTACTGTTTGTAAAACAGAAGATGGCCTGATCATTTTCTGACCTAGGCTAGGTGCAAAGATAAGCAAACTGAAAGAGAGATTGAGTATGTGTGTGGGTTTAAGTATGTGCAATGACAGAATAAGAACCAGGAGACCATTAAAAATAAATTTAGTGACTGGGTAAGGGACTAGATAGGCAGGAAGAGGGGGCAGGAATGTTTTGGGAGGAACAGCTAAGGTTGCTATGATTTTTTTCTGTGTTAAGTGGGGGAGGTAGTGATCAGAGGTTAAGGAATGGAAGGCACCAAGAAATTTGGGAATAATGAGTAATGCATTTCTTTTTTTTGTGGTGTGTGCCCAATATGTAATATCTTGCCTTTATTTTGGTGTAAAAAAATAGGATACAGTTCTATCCCACCAACAGAACTTGTCTTCCACTGTTACCTAATGCAAACCTACAGGTCAGACTTACTTCCAACTCCCACTTCTCAACTTCACAAATGCTATATTCGTTCTCCCAGTCAACTGACACATCTTCAAGAATGAAGGACAAACAACTTATTAAGCAAGTAGCATCTGTCACACATAATGCAAAGTGCTAAAGATACAAAGATAAAAGTGAAACAGTCCCTGTCCTCAAGGAGCTCACCCTCTACTGAAAGAGACCATATATAACATATATAACATAAAAATCTATTGGTATATGCAAAGCTGATACAAAGATACATTCAGGAGAAATGCACTAACAACTGGAGGAAGAGGAAAGGCCTCCACTTAAACAACCTCTTTAATTGGAATCCTGGCTTTCACTCCTTTCTACTCCATCCTCTGCAGAGTTACCAGAATCATCTTCCTATAGAATAAGGCGATTTTAATACCTTGCTCAAGAATTTTAAGTGACTTCTTATTGACTCCTGGATGAAAGAGAAATTTCTCAGCTTGGCATTAAAAACTCTTCTTTAAATTCCAGCCTGTCTTTCCAGGCTTTTGTTATTTTTCTTTCCTTTCACATACTATGTTCCAGGCAAACTGACCTATTTGCTATTCTCCATATTCTGTGACAGTCCATATTCCACCTTCATCCCTTTGCATAGGCTATTTCCCATGCTTAGAATGCTCTCCATACTCACTTGTGGCTCTTACAATCCTTAGCTTTCTTTAAGTTTTGGCTCACAGACTATCTCTTTTTTTTCAAAAAGCTTTTCCTGATGCTTATGCCCATTAGTGTTCTCTACCTCACCAAATAATCACATATTTACTTATGTATTCAAGCATTTATTTGTATAGCTCCAGTGGAATGTAAACTCCTTGAGGAAAAGGGAATGGTTTTTTTTTTCCATTTGGTCTAGTGCTTACTGGAGCACGTTGCACATAGTAGGTATTTAATAAGAATCTGTTGGGTTGAATTAGTCAGCACTACTCTTTGGCCTGGGTTACTTCTTACAGAGTCCTCCTCTGCTGCCACACATGCTCAATTAGCCTCTCTTTTCCCTTCATGGGCACAGGAGAGGAGCCCAGAAAGAAAATGAAAGGGACCACAACGTGCACCTGCATAAAAGGGGAAAGAAGAAACAATCATAGCTCTTGATCTTTTGGTTAAATAACCTGTGAAGTTGGCTAATGTTAAATGTTTTTGTAACCACTAATAGACTACTGTGAAGTAGCTAGTCAATAAGTGACTAGCTTTACCTTCAGAACTCAATATGCATCCTTGTGAATCCTTCTCTGTGGCATATGGGTCCATTGTCTACAGAAGAGCACACAACTAGCTGCTCTCCATAGTGATGAAAAGGGAAGTATCATAGACCCGTAAGTGAGAACACAAATGTGCATTTTTTTAGACTTGACTGCAGACACTCAATTTTTTAAAATGGTCTGGATATATTAGCATAATACCTGTTTCATATCCTTTCGAGAAAACTATGAAATGAAAAATGTCATTCACAATGTTTCTAATATTCATCTTTGTGTTTTTTTTATATTATTTCTGGGTTCAGGGACTTGAAGAATGAGGATTTATAGGATGATATGTAAAAGATGAAAGGATGAATTGCATATATACTCACGAATTCATAACAGCATTACAAAGTGAATACTATTTCCATTGTTTAACAAGGAAATGTAGTTTCTGTTTATTTAGAGTTATGTTTATTATTACAAACATCTGGATCAACACATTCATTTTTCACTGTCCTGTTTGGTAGATGCACTTCAAACATTTCAAATTACATGCTGAGGGAACACTCTGATCTGAGCCGTAAACTTGGAAAACTTGTTATGCTACACAGCACAGCTATCTGTCCAGTGCAGGCTTTCCTATTAAAACAGAGTAAGTCATGTGTCAAGTACATCAAAGATATTTTCATCGGCAAAGAACACAACTGCTTCCCTCGAAGTGAAGACAACTTACTGGATTCATCTGTCCATTTTGTACTTTTCCTGAGACAGAGTAGGAGGTTGCAAGGGATTGCTACTGAGGAAGACTAGGTTTCTGGTCTGGCGTTATAGATAGTTGTGTTTACTCAGTATCTTAGAATCATAAGATTTAGAGATAATCTAGATCAAACTCCTCCTTTTCCAGATGAGGAAATGGGCTCAAAGAAGTTGTAACTTGTGCTTACTCAAGATACAACTAGTAAGACACAGAATCAACACTCAATCCCAGGTCTTCTGACTCCCCATCCTAGGTTCTTCCTTATACTTCTGGAGGCTGGGTGCAATAAAGACATTGGTGATACTGGGTGAAATGTGGCCCTGAATGCATTCTTCCGTTTAGTCAAACATTTATTAAGTATATACTAAGTAGAGATTCCTGTACCAGGCAGCAGGCATGATGCCTAAGGTTATCTCTGCCTTCAAGGAGCCTTACAATTATCATATCTGCAGATAACTCCCAGGATCTTCATATTCAGCCATAGTCTTTCTCATGAGCTTGATTCCCATATTACCAATTGTCTATTGGACATTTTGAAATGGTTGTCCTCTAAGCATCTCAAACTTAACATGTCCCAAACAGATCTTAGCATCTTTCTCTCACCCAGACCACCTCTCTCCTGACCTTCCTAATTTCTGTCAAAGACACCACCTTTCCAGTCACCGGGTCTTAACAATCACAGTCAATGAGCTAAACTCCTTCTTCCCCCTTACCCTAAATCTATTTTCAAGATTCATCAATTCTACTTCCATATCTCTCTTATTGTTCTCCATCCTTCAAATTTACACAGATGCCACCAGGTCTTCATCACCTCTCACCCATTAAAGTACTGGGGAAAGAGCTGGACATCCAACTTCAGATGCAGTTTGATCAGTTCAGAATGACACAGTGAGGCTATCTGCCTTTATTGAAGCACTATCGTCAATGCAAATGAAGACCTGGTTAATATGAATGGCTGTCAAGTCAGGTCTCTTCCCATTCTGTACTTTTAAACCTTAAATGCAGGACTTTACATAATGTGTCCTGTTTTGCTTTGGGTTTTTTTTCAGTCCATCATTTGAATCTGCTGAATTCTGTCCAAATGACATTCAGTTTGGGGGTCATTTGAAATTTCCTCAGTGTGCTTTCTATGAATCAAGTGGTTGATTAAAACATAGACAAGATAGAGCCGTAGGATATATTACTACCAATTTCCCTTCAGGTTGACTTGAATTTGAAAGAGTTAACAATTTCCTAAATGTGGTCACTTCCTCCACTGATAATGCATCACTACTCTTCAATTCCATGTGATTTTTGTTAATGGTTTTTAGTAAACTTCCCCTCCTCCCCCAAAGAATATCTACCTAATGGACTAGAGGGCTTCCTCTGGTCATCTGAGTGTCTCAAGAGTACCGATGTACTACTCAGGCTAATCATCTGTTGTTTCTAATTCACAATAATCACAACCAGCTACCTGCATTCATGGTCACAAATATTTGCAATGATGTTTTTTATTCCCACATTTAACATTCAAGTTATCATGGGTAACGTGCTACAGAACATATATGACTACCATACATGGATCCTTTACCTTTAAGGTTGCTTATCATTTTAATTCTTCTGAGATCATGATGTTACTTGATTTATAGCCATACACAACATCATTGGAAGAATGTTGGCATTCAGAAGATGGTTTTTTCCAGTGGTCTTTTTTACTGACTATCCTCTCATGCCTGCAATGAACTCACTCCTATGCTATGCCTTCTGACTTTCTTAAAAATTTTGGTCAAATATCACAGTTAGGTGGCACAGTGGCCTGGAGTGAGGAAGACATGAGTTCAAGTATGTCCTCAGGCATTTATAAGTTACGTGAACAAGTCACTTAACCTCTGTCTGCCTCAGTTTTCCCAACCGTAAAATGGGAGATAATAATAGCACCTATAACTCAAGGCTTAACCTGGCACATGGTCAGAGTTTAATAGATACTAGCTACCTACCTATCTTCTGCAGGAGGCTTCTCCTGTCATTTCAAGAAACTACTAGAGCCTTGCCTCTGATATTCCCTTCCATTTATGAAATATATGTGTATGTGTAGACTCACACACACATACAGATACATATATATGATGTGTGTGTCTATACACACACACAAATAATGTATGATTTTTTGCATGTCTGCCCTATTAAAATGTGAGCTCCTTAAGGGTAGGGATTCTGTTTTTGCCTTTATTGTATGCCCAGAACTTACCCAGCACCTGGCACATTATAAGTACCTGTTGATTGACTGCTGACTGGCACTGAAAGCAATGTGAAATTTACCAAAAGCAATCCACCATTATCTTCTGTTCCAATCCAAGTACAAGCCCACCTTATTCATATACAGTTCTTTATCACATACTTTCTGAAAGACTACTTTGGTTGGCCTGTCCATTTAGGTGCATAGAATAATAGATCAATCTGTGTGCTTTTATCTACTTTCTTTTTCAAATGAGAATTATTAGTCCATCTGTTGCATTATTGTAGATTTCTTTGAAGACTGGCTTTGTAGTGTTGTAAGGCTTGATGAAATTTGTACTATAAAATGAGGCTATCTCTGTAGTATTTGCCTCTCAGAGTTGACGTGAAGATCAAATGAAATAATGAATGTAAAGTACATTGTAAATCAAAGCATTTCATAACTAGTAGGATTAGTATTGTGTCATCTGCAAATAGGAGCATTTGGAAAACCTTGTAATCATTTCTGCTTTCCAGCTATGTATTATACAGAATATATCCCATGACACTGCAGAACACTCTTGACAAACATCATCTTGCTTGATGTCAATATTGAATTTATCACTGAATGAACAAATCTATGTAATGGCTTTTTTTTCAAGGAGCCTTATCTAAGTTTGATGGATGGATGATAGATACCTTGTCTAAGGTAAACCTCAGCTATATTTCATCTTAGGGAATCAAATGCTTTTTAAAACCAATTAAAAAGCAAAATTTCATATTCCCTATACCTTTCATTCTTCCACGAAAGTCTGATTATGATGTCTCATCATAAAAATAGCCTGAGTTTTTTAAGAACATGTTAATAGACCACATATCCATGCCATAAAGGCTTCATGTATGGTCCTAAAGACATCTAGAGATCTGCCTTCTAAAAATCAGCCCAAATATGGGGAGCATCATCCCAGTAAACTGGCTACCAGGTGATTATTTGTTTATGGATTTTTGCAACAATAGAACAAAGAAAACTTTTATAATGGCACTCAGTTGTGTCTAGCTTTATGATTCTCTAGTGAAAATGGAGTAGAAAAAAAAGTGGGCAGAGGGCTCTAAGAATTGCAGTTTGTATTTTCTACAAACATTCACTTAATTATGGTACTAAACATGTGAGATCCTTGTCCAATCTCCAGTGAGTCAACATGCTACTGGTGGTATTAAATCATATCAATAATATCAATATTGAAATTTTTGCTATTAGTGAAACCAGAAGATATAAGAAAGCAGAAGCGAAATGGAAGGTTCTCCTTGAAGAGGTAAATAAAGGAGCTAGAAGAGTCAGTTGTATTGTGTGCCCAATGGCAATAAGAAACATCATTTCAGAGGGTACAGTCTGACTTTCAGTGCTCACAAGGAGCATAAAGAAAAGAAAATAGTAGGAGAGTGTAACAGACTATGTGCCAATATCTGTTGTAGACGATAAGGATCTAGAGAAAATCTATAAAGAAAACAATAAGGGTGGTTAGGTGGCACAGTGAATAGAGTTCTGGCCCTGGAATCAGGAGGGCCTGAGTTCAAATCCGACCTCAGACACTTAACACAAAAACTAGCTGTGTGACCTTGGGCAAGTCACTTAACCCCAATTGCCCTACCTTCCCCCCTCCAAAAAAAAAAAACCATACCATAAGACCCTCCAAATTAAGTTAAGATTTACTTTAACATTTGGTGACTTAAAAGTAAAAGTGAGCATAGTAAAGAATGGTGGAAAATATGTTGGAATAGGAGGTAGTGCTTGACTTAAGTTTTGAAGAAAGCTATGGGCTCAAAGAGGTAGAGGAGAAGAAAGATTATGTTCCAGGCATAAAGGACCACCTAGTTAAAGTCATGGAGATAAGAGACAGGATGGCATGAAGAGGAAGAAGAAATAGTATTAAAGTCCCTCATGCCTATGTAGAATGCTCTACCCTATCTCTGACACCTGAAATTCAAGGCTTCAAGGCTTAGATCAAGTGTTTGGTCCCCTGGGCCATGAAAGCCCTTCCTTCCAAGGTTACCCCATGTTTGATTCATAGGTATCTTGTATCTATCCACACAGGTACAAGTTCTCTCTTCTATTAAAATGTAAGTTCTTTGAGTGGGGACTGTTTTGCTTTTCTCCATATATACTCTTAGGATAATATTCGGCACATAGGCACTCAATAAATGTTTGTAAGTTCAATGATATTATGGGAAAAGGAGGTAGGACATTCATTTAGTAAGAATGAGGGGAAATAAATTGCCTTCATGTTGCAATGGTACTCAGGTAATATGAAATTACTGTAAAAAAAAAAGACTTCTTCTAGTACACTGGGTGGGAAGCTCCTCACAATTTTATGGGTGATTTATGGGAGGACAAAAAGAGGAATCACACAATATAAGAAGGCATGGATGAGTCATGAGGTGCATTGTTGGAAAAAAAAAAGGATTCACATCAACAAAATCACAAATCCAGTGAATTATTTACAAGATTGAAAAGATGTTCATTTAGAAAACTGCCTATGAAAAATCCTTATTCCCTTCTTGATTTTTCCACTGAGGATATCTTCAGCAGGTACATCCACTATTTCCACAGATATTTTTATAGTGATAAGAAAACAGGCATATACAATGTTGATAATCACCAATGTCTCTTGGTAACTTTAGGTATTCTTTTTGGTAAATATATCACTTATTATCTTTTCTATTTTTATGACATCTTCCTCTCTTTGAGCTACCTTGAGAAATGATCCCTGATTACTTTAAATTTTTAGCTCAATTCTTAGAATCTCTGCTGCTGAAAGGGATAATTACTAGGTGGTTTATTGAGAGGATATATGTACATAGATCATAGGATAATAGATTTAGAACTGGAAGAAATCTGCCTGGTACACATGATATTAACTGACTTGCTTGTTAGGAGCACAAACTAGACTTAGTTCCTAAAAATTTAAACTCTGATTAATACAATGATAAAACACAATTCCAGATAATGAAGCATGTTATCCATTTTCTGACAGAGAAGTAATAGACTCAGAGTATAGAATGAAACATACTTTTTGGACAAAACCAATACAGGGATTAGTTGTAAATGGCTATTCATAATTGTTCAAGGACTTTGGCTTATTTGTTTTTTTAATGGGGAGGGGGAAAGGAGAAAGAGAAAAAATATATTTTAGTTAATTTTTTTAATTTAATTTAATTTTTAAAAGACATGTATCCTAGTTTCCAGATTTAAAAAGAAGCCAAAGGACCAAAGAGAAGAATAATTGCTATCAGTATAAGTGAGATTTGAAGCTGTCAAAATAACCCTTGTCAAAATTATAATTTTATAATTTCTTATAAACAAATATTTATAAATATTTACATTCATAACTTTATAAATAAAACATATAATTAGTTTGTTATAACTGGAGATGAGGCCTACATTGAATAACAACTATTTTGTTATAATTTATATAATAGTTTACTCATAATGAAGTCAAGAAAAACCAACAGGTCACTGGAATAATGAGCAGGACAAGTCAGTGTTGTCTGACAACTATTATTATGTGGGAGTATCTGAGATACACCTATTTATAACAGTTGTTGGAGAGCCGCCTTTCTGACAGTATTTCACTCTTTTTCCTTTTGTCAAGTATTTGATATGGTTTTAGAGATTATCATATTTCTTTTCCTAGCACTAATCTATCATGAAAAGCAAATATATTTGGATATTTACTATGAGAATATTCAGTGAACAGAACTCTTTAGTTTTCTAATTACAAAGGAAAAGAGCTGCTGTCTCAGTTTTACATTTTAAATAAGTGTTTATTGATATAATTTATTTTTATTACTTTCAATTCTAAATATATCTTCTCCCTCTCCCCTACCAACAAAGGCAATCCTTGGAATAGAAGAACTGGTGGAAAAACAGTTCAGCAAAACAACCCACATTTCAACCAAGACTGACCAACCAAATAGGTGATTATCCACAGCAATAGGTCCTATCTTGGCAAAGAATAAGGGAAAATAACTTTTTTCAACTTTTCTACAAGATCCTCTTTGATCACTCTAATTACACAGTACTCAGTTGGGGCTTTTTTACCCCATTCTTTCCATGTATATTGTTTAGTCATGATGTGCATTATTTTCTTGCTTTGCTTATTACACTCTGCATCAGATCAGATGTCTTTCCATACTTCTCTAAATTCTTCATATGCATTGCTACACTCATGTCTTTAATGAAAATTTCTAGCATTTCCCCATTGCAACTAAGGCTAATTTTGCATTTCAGATGTATACTTTTTATCATATTAAAAACAGTTGTTCAAAATAAGATAAATAAAAGTATCTCATCTATACTTATGCTTTACAGGGCTTTTGGTATAAATGAGTGCCATATTTTGAAAAAGAATCTTCTAAATCTAATAATATAATCATATGGTTTGGGGTATTTTTGTTTTCCATATGATTATCTTAATCATTTTCCTAATATTCTATCATTTTTACGTACCTCCTAGGACAGACAGTACATACAGAAAAATGAATTGGGCCCAGAGTTGAACAAGAAGAGGTGAGTAGGCTGGATTACCTTGGGGAAACTGTACAACTACTTTAATGACCCTGAACATCCAAAGGAAACAAGTTCATCTTTTCAATAGTTACATTCTACCACTGTTGCTATATGGCTGTTGTTTGTCCTTTATTCTCAAAGAGAACCATGACATCAGGAAGATGTCATGACTTGCAAGTGAACTGGATTTAAGCAAGGCAGGGATGTGCAAAGTCACCAGCCTTACTCTTTCCTCTGCAGTCATCTTGGTCCAGTGGAAAGATATAGATCATAGGATACGATAGTCTCCAAAGAATTAAGAATTAATATCACACAGATGGCAATTGAAAGCTGGTAACTTTGAGCATGTTGCCACGTATAACCAATGAGGAATTTCAAAGAAGAGAAGTAAAAGGTGTCATCAATAAAGTAAATGAGAGGAAACTAGGATGGTCACATGATAAGGATGAATGATGGTAAGTGATATATAGAATGCTCTACCGGTACCCTGTTAATGCCAAGAGAAATTAAGGAAGACCTAAACTATGTTGGATGAACCCACTGTGGTAAACTTAGGGAAAATATTAATAAGACTTGCAGAGAATGGGCCAGCATAGATAGATAATAAATATGTATCATTGGAAGGAGTTTCCAAATCAATGAGAATGCAGAACCACATGTGTTTTTGAATACAGATGTACTTCTACTTCAGATTTTATTTTTTTACTTTCACATAGATACTCATTAGTGATGCTGATTTATAGTTTTCCTTTTTTGTTTGCTTTATCCTTCCCTAGTTTAGGCATCAGGGATATAGTTGATTCATAAAAGAGGTTTAGTATAGAGTTTTCTTTAGATTAATTTTTATAGTATAAGTATTCATTGTTCTCTTAATTTTTATAGTATAAGTATTCATTGTTCTTTCTATATCTGAGAGAGTTCTCTGGCAAATGCACTTGAACCTTGGTTTTTTCTATGCTCAACTCCCCATTCCTACCTTTGGCAATTCTATTATGGCTATTTCAATTATATTTTCTGAGAGTGAGATGTCTAAGATTTCTATTTCATGTTATGTTAATTTTGGCATTTTATATTTGTGTTAGTAATTATTTTCTGTAAATTCTCAATTTTGTTAGCAAATAATGTACACAGTAGGTTCTGATAATTATTTTTTATTTTTTGTCTGTTTCTTATGTCTTTACCTTGTTAATTTTTTTATTTTGGTAATTTGGTGTTCCTTTCTCTGTTTTTGATTAGGTTGAGTAAAGGTTTATGAATTTTGATGGTCTTTTATTTTTAATTTCATTTTGTTTATCAATTAATCTTTTTTTGTTTTCTATTTTATCTATTTCTTCTCTGACTTATAAAAATGTCTTTTGGGGGGTTTATTTGATGCTTTTACATTTTCATTCATATATTCATTTTGTTAATATTTTTTTCCTATTTTGTTATTATATATGTTCAGAAATAACATTTTTCTTCTGAGTAATCCTTTAGCTGCAACCCAGAAATTTTGATATGCTATCTCATCATTATCATTCTCTTTCCTATACTTACTGATTATTTCTATGGTTTGTACTTTGAGCCACCAATTATTCAGGATACAATTACTAAGTCTCCATTTAGTAAAAGTTTCAGCTTAGTAAAGAGCTTATTCTCTTGAGATAGCTAGGTGGTATAGTAGATAGACTGTGGAATTTGTAATTAGGAAAGCCGGGATACAAATCCTGCCTCACGTAAACCTGCCCCTGTGAGCCTGGGCAGATCACCCAACTTCTCTGTGCCTGTTTCCTCATACATAATATGAGGATGATAATGCCATTTACTCCTCAGGGTTCTTTTGATGATTAAATGACAGAACATATGTAAAGCACTCTGCAAACCTTAAAACGCTATATAAAGGTTAACTGTTACTTTTTGTTATTATTGTTACTATTATTATTGCTTTATTGTTGTTGTTTTACTATACTTGTATAGTCTTTCCAGAACCCAGAGTCACTTCCAATCCATATTAAAGCACCATTTTAGGACTTCAGTGGAGAATTCATTTCACATTATTGAATTTTAAAATAGATCTAAATAGACATTAAGAGTACTCCTATAAAAAAGTGGGTACTTACAAAATTAAATCAGATGATAATCTACACATGGCTTGAGACTCTTAAAAAATTCTTTTCGTTTATCAGTAATAATACAGAAGCATAGAAACTTCTTCATAAGAGCTTATAAAAGGCTGCTTACTGTATTTGGGAGAAGTAGGGAATTATACTCAGGAAGCTACAGTTCCACTGATGTAGACTCTCCTAACATATTGCAAAATTTCAAATGGCTAGTAAGAACAGCAATAGGTGATGTTACTCAATAAATGAGGAATTAAAGTGACATATGCAAAGTGCTTTGACTGCCAAGGATAACAATGACACTTAAGATTATGGGGATCATTTCTCATTAAACGGTCTTTAACTATTGGCTTGTTAGTGAAAAGATTAAAATCAGCACAAACTTGGATTAAAAATAAGATATAATGTGTAATTAAAATAACCCCAACCTTTTTTATTTAAATAAGCTTCTATTTATTCTCCCCAAATTGGAAATGGATAGAAGAATAAGCATTAACACACACTATCACCATTTCCTAAAGATATTTAATCAATGAGGGGCTGCCAGGTGGCTCAGCAAGTAAGAGCACCGGCTCCAGTGTCGGGATGACCTGGGGATCAAATCCAGGCCCAGATACTTAGCACCACCCCCAGAAATAACTGGCCGTGTAACGTTGAGCAAGTTACTTAACCCCAATTGCTTTTAAAAAAAAGATATTTAATCAATGTAAATCAATTTTCATAATGAAGAAACAAAAGAAATCCAGAAATGGCTTTGTCTAGCAAATACCTGGTCTACTTTCAAGGCAGAGAGATATAATAGCTAAGAACAATATCAATTTAACATATAAGCTCATTTATAAGCTCTTACTAAGAAAAATGGTGGAAGATGATGGGAAATGAAAATTGTCTCATAAACAGCAAGAAGGGGAAAACAAAGTTATAGAAAACTTGGTCAGAAATCCAATTAAGTTCCAAAGGAATCATGATAAAGAAAATGCTTTCTACTTCCAGATATAGAACTGATAGATATGGAATGCAGATTGAAGCATATTTTTCCTGGTTTTTTGCAGAACATGGTTAAGGTGGAAATATGTTTTGCAGGACTTCATAAATATAATGGATATCATACTTCTTGCCATCTCAATGGGTAGGAGAAGAGGTGGAGGGTGGGAGAAAATTTGGAATTTACAATAAAAAAATTTTTTTAAATAAAAGAAAAAGAAATTAATCCAGATCATCCTTAGAGCATTTAGGAATTGAACTGGAAGGACAACAGACAAAAACAAATGGAACAATTCTGTCATGATTCCTATAACAAACTCTTTCTCATCAGTGACAGTGGGGATTGTGATCCTAGAGTCCAAATGTGGCAGGTCTACTTCAAGTCCTCCTTCAAAAGCTATTTAACTATTTTGTGTGTTTATATTTATTCACTATATATTCACATTGTATATATTTGCATATGTACTGGCTTTCTCCTCCATTAAAATGTAAGGTCCTTGGGGTGGCCAGGTAGCACAGCTAGTAAGAGCACCAGCCCCAGTGTCGGGATGACCTGGGGATCGAATCCAGACTCAGATACTTAGCACCACACCCAGAAATAATTGGTCGTGTAACCTTGAGCAAGTTACTTAACCCCAATTGCTTTAAAAAGAAAATGTAAGGTCCTTGCAATTAAAGATTTTCTACTTCTTTGCAGAGTTCCTGGAACATAGTAGGAACTTAATAAAACTTTATTGATTGATACAGGACTCTTTAAAAAGAGAACTCCATTCAATGACCCTCTGATTACAAAAAGCAAGCAAGGAATAAAATAGGGAGATATATGCCCACCAAAGGTATTTGCCACTGTCAGAGACAATGTCTAGTGTGGAATTCAAATGGTAGAGGGATTTCTTGTAGATGGTAAGAGCTTCTAAATACCCCTGTTTGCAAATGACATTGTGTTCATTTGTATTAAGCCACAGAATACTACAAAGATTCCTAACTGATATTACTGTCCTTGAAAGGAGTTTGACCTACTTAGCCATATCAGCAAAACAAGAGGATGCCTATAGTCTAGAGACTATGATATGCAAGTCTACGGGCAGCCCACAAAACTAGGCACTTCAGGTGGATAGGAAACCAAGCCCAGAATTGACAAGGAGGAAAGCAGGTTGAACTGAATTTCAGAAACTTCACAGTATTTTTAATGACCCCAGGGTTTCTCCCTGAAACAAAGATCTGTAATTTTTTACATCAATATTCTTATAATGATGCTATGTGGTTATGAAGTATGCAGTTCCTGTATCCAAATAATTAAAACTGCAGATCACAAAAAGAAAAAATGAGACCCACATGTTAAGCTTCAGCAAGTATATCATTTTACAAATAAAGAGCTACTTAGGACAAGTGACATAAAATATTACCAAAGATCAATGAATGACTGAAGAATAGAGTGGGATCAGTCATGTATTGAGAGCCAGGGCTAACTGATGGACAGATCATTTGCTCCGCTGGGATCCACATAATATCAAGAGATATAAACAAAAGCCCAAATAATTGGTGGGCTTTCTGAGAATGATTTATGGAGGCACATGGCCAAGACTCAGATAGAAGGGTCTAGGAAAGTTGCTATCCGTACTATTGGAGGAAGTATCTACATCAATGAAAGCTCATATTAATCAAGAAATCAAAGAAAAACATGTAAGAAAATGAAAATTTCTAGGTCTTTATCATGTACTCCCATTTACTTCATTTTAAGAACACAGAATCACTCAGCAATGTTCCTGAAAGATTCAGAGCCAAAGAGCTTAAAAATATCACAGTCTATTATCATTTATTAGTGAACATACCTTTTTCCATTAACAATAAAAAGATCTATTAAAATATCAAAAGGTATAGAATATAACTAAAGTTCTATTCCTCAAATTTAATCACCATGACTAAAGGAGAAAATATAAAGATAGTAATAATTACTATTGTTATAATTTTAACCAAACAAGAGAAATCATTAATTTTGGGGAATACCCAATGAGGACATTCCTTTTGTCAATGAAGATGGGCAGTTGCTTTGAAATTTATAATCTCACTTGCCAGTGTCACTGAAAGGATAAGAGACTGGCACAGGGCCATACAGCTAGTCTGTGTCAGATTTAGGACATGAACAAAGTCTTTATGATGCCAAGGTTCTCTCTTTATCCACTAGGAAACACTGTTTCTCATTATTAAAATATTATACATGAAAAATTAGTTAGTAAACACTTTTAAAACTAGCAATACCTACTGATTTATAAACATTCATATGTAAAATTTTAAATTTCCTCCAGAGCTCATAAATATGATTAAAAGTTTTTACTTCTTTCTTTGCCTATGTTTGAAAAATGAAAAGAAACCATCACATAAGCACCAATTTTGTCTTCCTTCAGAAATCTTTTTTTCCCCAAAATTTTAACTGTCATTTAAATACAAAACAGTGTTATCTCACTGGAAAAAATCAGTAGAGCAATTAAGAAGCAATTTACTGAATTTATAAACATTCAAAATGTGGGGGAGATTTTCTTATAATTCACTTAATTATCCTATCACTAATATTCAGTCCTGTTACAAGACTACAAAGCTTTGCCGTGTGCCTCTCCATTTGTAAGCGGGGAAAAACATACAGATGAGTTTTAATAAGGGTTGCATTTTTAAAAATACTTGCAAAGGTTCCAGAGATATGAGTCACCCATAGATAGGTATAGCTATCTTTAAATTCAAAAACAATCCAGAGGTCTGTTTCTTTCTTTTTTTCAGCTGGAAAAATAAGCTTTTCTCAAAATAATTCTGGTATGTGCTATAAAACAAAACCAAAAAAAAAAAAAAAAGGCAGGGCAATATGCATACTTTCAATGTGCCAGAGACTGAGTTGCACTGGAGAGCAGAAAACTCAATAAACAATTGATCTGCCAGAAAATGTAACTATTTTCATAACTACTGATAATTTTGTAAACCAAGCATACTTACAGTTATGATTATAAGAACAACTGAAATTTATAGGATGCTTTAAGGTTCACAAAATAATTTGGACTAGTCCCTGATAAAGAGGCAGCACTTCTTTACCATGACCAGATCCTATATATATATATATATATATATATATATATATCCCCTCCCATCTTCTCTAGCAGTTTGCCTCTTTGGTCAACCCTTCTCTCATCTTTAGCTTCTTCTCTGATACCTTTGTAAGAATAGGATTATACCACATCCTCAATTAATTGATCGACCAAGTGAGTAAGCTGGGTATTAAGGAATTTTCCTATTATAATATTTCAGGGTTTGGACAAACTCTTATTCAATTTGAAAAAACTTTATGCTTTTCAATGAAAGGCAGATGAACTCATGGGAAAACATCTGGTGAATACCTGAGATCCATTTCACCTCTTGGACAATGTATAAAAAGAACCTTTAGTCCACTGATAGACTCTAGGATTGGGACTAGTGAAAGGATGATTATGGATACAATCATTTACAGAAAGATATCCACCTACAGCTCCAGAAGACTTGCCTTGCCTGGGCCTCCCTCCTGAAGCAGCCATTCCAATACATTCCCAGGACTTTAGGCACCCTCTCTGGCCACATCCAACTCCACAGGGCTGGCTTTGCCCCAGTCTGGGAATCCCTCAATACCACACTTCACCTTTAACCTTCCTCACATCATTCCAACCACACACAGCTGCCCAATCCCTTGGATAGCTCTACTGGAGACCACAATGGCAATTTACCTAAATTCATTCCTCAATGATTAACATATTCCTTCCCCATCATACCCATCCCATCCCAGTGATTCTGAACCCCCAGCTGCCACTGTTCAAACTCCATTGTCCATCGCCTACTGATAGCTCCCTTATTCCCACAAATCTTTCCATATATGCTAACCAACCCTTCCACTACATTTTCTGTAATGCCTACTCCATAAGTAACAAATTAGCTTTTATCTTCAATATTTTTTCTTTCCCACTCCTTCTATCATAATAAATTTGACACCTCTGGCTTGGAACATAAGGCAGCTGGAGTTCCCAAATGTCAGAACTCTTTTGTTTTTAATTTTTTGCTTTTTGGAGGACAATTGGGGCTAAGTGACTTGCCCAAGGTCACATGGCTAGTAAGTGTTAAGTGTCTGAGGCCAAATTTGAACTCAGGTCATCCTGACTACAGGGCGGGTGTTCTATTCACTGTGCCACCTAGCTGCCCCTAGTGCCAGAACTCTTACTCAAATTCACCTTTTAGTTTGATGGGCTACTGCTCTTTCTACACTATAACATATTCAAAGATTTGCTTTATAAGAAAGAAATTTCTGCATTTACGATATTTATGGATTTGCCTATTTATTCAAAGTATTAAAGGAACTTTTCAAGTCCCCCTTTATTCTTGTGACCCTGAGCAAATCATTTAACATTTCAATGCCCTAGGCAACTTCCTAATATGATAAGTTGAAAATTAGCTGCTGATTCACATTGGTAGAGGGAGTTTCCTCACCAGGAAGAACCCAACAGATAAAATCACAAATCTAAACAAAAAGAAAAACAAAACAAAAAAATCCAAAAATTTAAAGTGTCACTTTAGGTAAATGTTTGGTCCAAACCAGGAATGTAGAACCTTTTTCTACTAAGATTCACAAAAGTAAATGAGGGCCAGTAAGAGAAAACAATTTAATCTGAATAGTGTTTCTCTTGGATGAATATAAAATGTTAATTCACTTTTAAAACCCAGAATGCATAAAATTTAATAAATTATAATGAAGAAAAGGAAAAAGAATGGAGAAAGAGAGAAGATGAAAGAGAAAAAAAAAGAAAGAATGGAGATGGGAGAAATACAACAAAAAGAAAAGAAATAAAAAGACAAGAGGAAGGAGGAAGTTGGTAGTATAAATTTTGAGTTATTAGAACATCACATTATATTTTTTATTTGGGATGTGAGGTTTGGAATATTATTACTTATTATCTGCTGCCTTCGACATGTAAAATGACTTATTAACTATATTACCAGCTATTTAACTGCTCTATTTAACTGCTATCTAAGTTAGATAACCAGGGAGGAAATGATCCTCTGTTTTGCCCAAGTACTCAGAGCATCAAATGACTAGATAAAATCAAACTAAGTTAAAAAAAAATCTGGCCACTGGGAAACAGGTTTTGTCTAGCAACAAAATACTGAATATAAGCTATCTGATATGAGAGTTAATTAATTGAGTTGTATTGCTCATGCTAGTGCTCAGGGATCCTAAAGAAGTTAGAATTTCTCTATTCAATTTACAAAAAACAAAGAATGGAACTAGTACTTTCTGGAGTACAAACTAGTTGCTATTTGGAGGGATAGTAATTCTGGTCAAAGATAACTATTTGGTGTGCTAGAATAATAGTTCTCAAGAAATAAAACCTTGAATATATATATATATATATATATATATATATATATATATATATATATA
>NW_027187391.1:42920782-42924006 GCF_028583685.1 Petaurus breviceps papuanus
TATATATATATATATATATATATATATATATATATATATATATATATGAATGCTGGGGTGGCTAGGTGGCACAGTGAATAGAGCACTGGCCCTGGAGTCAAGATCACCTGAGTTCAAATCCGGCCTCAGACATTTGACACTTACTAGCTGTGTGACCTTGGGCAAGTCACTTAACCCCAACTGCCCTGCATTCCCCCTCCAAAAAAACAAAACAAAACAAAAATAATGCATTTGTTCATCTGATAGTAACTGGTCCAATGTTTTAGACTGTATTCAAATAAGCCCTGGTATAAATACTTATCCATAAACTATATATAATATATGAAACCTCCCTTTCTGCAGGTAATTTCTAAAGTGACCCAGACCTATTCCTGGAACTGTTATTCAATATAAATATTAATTGTATAATAGCATGGTTACTTATATATTCCTTTTTTCTAGCAACTATTGAAGGTAGATGCTTAAAGACTCCCTAACAAGTCAGGAGAAGTCATAAGCTGAAACTGAAGAGTAAACTGGTGTTTCCATGAATAAAAGTGAGTCTATCAGTTATTTCATGAGCTCATAGCAACACATACACACACACACACACACACACACACGCCAACAGAAATACCAAAAGCAAATTTACACTACCTTTTGTCCTTCCCAGAATACTGGGTTTGGTCATGTATGGAGAGGACAGCTCAGAGGGAATAATAAAAAGACTGAAAAAAGGAAAGATGATGACAGACTCTTTTGCCTTTTGACATTCACCTTCTTAGGAGCTGATAACATGAAAAGAAAAATAGAAGTGGCAGTGGGTTCATGGGAAGAAAACTGAATTTGTACAAAAGGGTCAAACAACAGAAAATAAGGGAAATTGATGGCTAGAGATGTCCAGTATAAGAATCAATGGCTGAAATAGTTTTCTTTCAGAAGTACTTTGTATGTGAGAAGATAGTGAGGCAAAGGTCTCTGAAGATTAGCTATGACCAAAGGTAGACAGCAATGAGGAGAGAGAAAAAAGGTGAATTCTGAGCAGAAGAAACACTTTAAATGTCAGTAAAGAAAAAATTGTTCACAGAAGGAAAATAGATAAAGCAAAACCATAGTGGAAAGAGCTCTTGATCTTACAGTTCAAAGACTCAGGCTTAAACCCCTGGGTAGCCTTGGGCAAGATACTTCATCTTTCTAGCCTCAGTTTCCTCACTGGTAAAAATGAAGAATTCAGACTAGATTATGTGAAGGGTACCATTGAGTTCTATAGTCTATAAATAAAAGCCTGTAAGAAAAGAAGAATATAAATGCTCTAAGAATGATTAAGAAGGTTGGGAAGGGAGTAATGAAATACCAAATATAGAGGGCCTTTTTCAGCTTTTTAATTCCCTTTGAATTGTTTTCCAATTGTTTAAGCAAGTTTTCGCTATAAATCTTCCCTTTTTCCCTAGTGGGACAAAATAAAACTCATAGACAGATGTATTTTTATTATGGAGTTAAGACCATTTAATATTTTGCCTTCAAGAATCTGATTTGTTCTGGATTTTACTAAGTAATACTGACTATTAGAGAGCTACCAAATAACTTCTCTATTACATCACCTAGTCAAACAATGCAATTCGGGGATAGCTGCTAACTGAAGGGCATACCATAACAGATACTTGACTAAGAGTAAATTATATGTCCTATATTTTTCTTTACTTGTTAAAATTTATATTGATAACATTTTTCTATCACCTTCATTTCTGAATATATCCTTGCCCTACAAAAGTTATGCCTTATAAAAAAGAATCCCCCTCCCCAAAAAAGGAATTCTTTATACTTATTAAAGATAGAGTAAAAACCAAACAAAATATCTAAGGTAATATTATAAAATGACATTAGCCCTATGTCTAAAAATTTAGTCTCAGTGAGTGAGCATTTTAGGTTACAATGATCCAGAATATTTGTTGTTACAGTTCCCGGTATAGGGTAGTTTTTCCTTATTCAACTACTGTCAGTGGACTTAGTGAAAGGTCAGCTGCAGTCCAGAAAAAGTGAATGAGAGGCAAGGGCCCCATCTAACTGGACTGTAGCTGTGCCTTTTGATCCTGTGTTGAGCTGGCAATGTACATATCACTCACTTTGGACTCTATATCCATTTTCAGTAAGATTTTGTGACCTGCCAAGTATAACTGATACTTCTGCGAAGTTCCTG
Organism: Petaurus breviceps papuanus; assembly: GCF_028583685.1. NCBI lineage: Eukaryota > Metazoa > Chordata > Mammalia > Diprotodontia > Petauridae > Petaurus > Petaurus breviceps. The sequence goes on from NW_027187391.1 coordinate 42,922,959, forward strand.
CAGCATCTATTGACCAGGTCTCTGTATTATCCTTCAGACTGTGTTTCAGGGCAACCCCTCCATTAACTTGCTGCCAATCATACTCCTGGTAGCAGCTAGGCCTCTATATGACTGCTGATGACTTCTCATCCAACAAAATTATTCTCAAGCAAACATAGTAAGATTTTAGAGCTACTTGTATTATTTTCCCATTTATAGAATTGTCTTGTTCTATGATAAGTTAATCAAAGTATTCGAATTACTACTCTTTGCCTTATTTATCCCATGTACCAAAAAATGGAGGACAGTTTAACTATCCATCTTGAAAGACTACTACTATATTGATGTGCTTATGAAATTCTAAGAAATATGAGTTTAGAGTTTAAAAAGCCCTTGTTTCTTTAGAGTGTATATAAGACTTTAATACATTTTAAAATGAATAGCCAACCATTTAAGGTTCCAGTTACACAGCTTCATTTTAAAGCATCCAGAAAGGGGGTTGTTGCCATGACAACATAATACCAATGCCTTAGAGGTTTTTTTTTGTTACTTATCTGAAGAAACTGTAATAAACACATGTGCTAGATTTTTTTTTTACTAATTAGATAGATAAGGTTAAAAATTAATGGTTTTTATTTATACTGGGAAACAAAAAAGAGAATGTTACAAGTCTTTCAAAAATAATTCAATAGTAACAGCTGTAATCCCAGCTATAAAATGAATTAGGGCCTGATTTTGGAGGACTAAAGTTTCACCATTTAGTCATTGTATCATTTGCTTTATTCTTTAAAAATTGTCCCATTAGTTTTTTTTAAAAAAGCTCTTTGGAAATTGAGACAAACTACCTAATAATCTGCCTCATTTTTATAAATTTCAATGTACTCTTGGTTTAGCAACATTAATCTTAATTTATTCAATAAAATAATCCATATGCCTCCCCACTCAAAAAATAACTCAATATGATCCATATGCCCTTCTATAAGAAGAAGAAGGAAGAAGAAGATAGAAGGAGAAGGAGGAGGAGGAGGGGGAGGAGGAGGAGGAGGAGGAGGAGGAGGAGGAGGAGGAG
>NW_027187391.1:42924106-43000211 GCF_028583685.1 Petaurus breviceps papuanus
AGAAGAAGAAGAAGAAGAAGAAGAAGAAGAAGAAGAAGAAGAAGAAGAAGAAGAAGAAGAAGAAGAAGAAGAAGAAGAAGAAGAAGAAGAAGAAGAAGAAGAAAGTCATGTCTTCATGTATGTAATTCACTTGCTAAAACGGCAAAATTAGATAGCAGCAAGGAAGAAATGGTCTGGGGACAGGCCAGAAATAAAGTGTACTAAACAAACATCCGAGCATCAAATATGTGCATAGCACTGTTTCAGGCTTAACAGGATGGTAATACAAAAAAGTGTAAGACACAATTCTTGCCTCTAGGAACTTATAAGTAGTTGTGAAGATTTTTTTTAGCAGTGGAAAAAAGGGGGGAAATGACAAGATCATTATCACCACCATATTCTTGGAGGTTACTTTTTCAACTGTGGTTTGAAAATAGCCCTGAAACCATGATGAAGTAGATTATATCCTTAAATCTCTTCAAGTAGATTTCAAACTTTCATAAGAAAAAGATCAGAATTGAACAAAAAAATTTGATCTCCAATTCCAAGACCTAAGAGAAGACTAAAAAGGGAAAAAGGGAAAAGAAAACATAAGGGATTCAATAGAGCTGAACTGTTTAATCCCTACTTGGGAAGATAGTGCTTGTTACTTAAAAATCGTACCACTACAAGGAATATACATAGACAGAGGGTACATCTATAAAGCAAACTTGAGGGAAGGACATAAAAAATAATTAAGAGATGAAAAAGAGGAGTACTCTGAGTGCAGAAGGAAGGGGAGATAGAATGGGGCATGTTATTTCATAGGTAGAAGATTGAAAAACCTGTTACAGTGGAAGGGGAAATGGGAGGGTAGGCAGTGGACATCGCTTGAACCTTCCTCTCATCAGTATTGGCTCAGAGAGGGAATAATATGCACAATCAGTTGAATACAGAAATCTGTCTTCCCCAGAGGGAAATAGAAGAGGAGATTAAGTAAGCGGGGAAGGGGCAGAATTGACAGTAGGGAGGACAGACTGGGGGAGATGGTAGACAGAAGCAAAACACTGCTGAGGATGGAAAGAGTGAAAGGTGAGAGAGGACAAATGGGAGGAAAAATAGGATGGAGGAAAATACACAGTTAATAATCATAACTGTTAATGTGATTGGGATGAACTCTCCCATAAGACAAAAACAGATAGCAGAGTGGATCAAAATCCAGAATCCTACAATATGCTGATTAAAAGAAACACACTTAAAATAGAGAGACACATACAGAATAAAGGTAAGGGGCTGAAGCAGAATCTATTATGCATCTGCTGAAGTAAAAAAAAAAAAAAGCAGAAGTAGCAATCCTGAACTCAGACAAAGCAAAAGCAAAAATATACCTAATTAAAAGAGACAAGGTAGGAAATCTTGCTAAAAGATACCATAGACAATGAAGTAATATTATTACTAAACATAAATTTACCAAGTGGTATAGCATCCAAATTTTTAAAGGAGAAGTTAGGTGAGTTACAGGTTCATGACTAAACAATAGAAATAAGATGGGGTGGCCAGGTAGCACAGCGAGTAAGAGCACCGGCTCCAGTGTCAGGATGACCTGGACATCGAATCCCGGGCTCAGACACTTAGCACCCACCCAGAAACACCCGGCCATGTAACCTTGAGCAAGTTACTTAACCCCAGTTGCTTAGGGGTGGCCAGGTGGCTCAGCGAGTAAGAGCACCGGCTCCAGTGTCAGGATGACCTGGAGATCAAATCCCAGGTTCAGACACTCAGCACCACACCCAGAAATAACTGGCCGTGTAACCTTGAGCAAGTTACTTAACCCCGATTGCTTAAAAACACACACACACACACACACACACACACAATAGAAATAAGAGAATGAGAAGAAATAGAGTATTACGAAATGGAAAATAGATAATTTTGACTATATTAAATTAAAAACTTTTGCACAAGAAAACTAGTGCAACCAAGATTAGAAAGAAAGCAGAAAGTGGGGAAACAATATAGCAAAAGTCTCTGATAAAGACCTCATTTCTCAAATATATAGAGAACTGAATCTATAAGAATACAAGCCATTCCCCCAATTGATAAGCAGTCAAAGGAAAGGAACAGGCAGTTTTCAGATGAAGAAATCAAAGCTATCCATAGGCATATGAAAAAAGTGTTCTAAATCACTTTTGATTAGAAAAATGCAAATTAAAACAACTCTGAGGTATGACCTCACACATATATGATTGACTAATATGACAAAAAAAGAAAATGATAAATGGTGGAGAAGATGTGGGAAAATTGGGACATTGGTGGAGATGTGAACTGATCCAATCATTCTGCAGAGCAATTTGGAACTATACTCAAAGGGCAAACCAAACTCTGCATTCCCTTTGATCCAGCAATACCACTACTACATATGTACTCCAAAGAGATCATGAAAAAGGGAAAAGGACCTACATATGCAAAAATATTTATAACGACCCTTTTCATGGTGGCAAAATATTTGAAATTGAGGGGATGCCCATCAATTGAGTAACGGCTAAACAAACTGTGGCATATGAACATAATGGAATACTATTGTGCAATAAGAAATGATGAAAAGGCAGGTTTCAGAAAAACCTCGAAAGACTTACATGAACTGATGCAAAATGAAATGAGCAAAGCCAGGAAAACATTATACACAGTATCAACAACATTGCATAATGATCAACTATGAATGACTCAGCTCTTCTGAGCAACACAATGATCCAAGAGAAGTACATAGGACTCACAATGGAAAATGCTATCCATATCCAGTTAAAAAATGGATGGATTCTGAATGCAGATCAAAGCATACTTTTTCACTTATTCCTCTTTGTGGGTTTTTTCTCCTCTTGATCTTTCTTCTTTCATAACTGTGACTAATATGGAAATGTGTGGTACATAATAGCACATGTATAATCTATATCAAACTGCTTAATATTTAGGAAGAAGGGAGGGGAGAAGAGAGAGGAAGGAGGGAGAAAAATTTGGAACTCAAAATCTTGTAAAAATGAATGCTAAAAATTGTCTTGACATGTAATTAGGGAAAAATACTGTTAAAACAAAAAAAGAAAAAAAATAAATCTCTTCTGGGTCTTTTCACTTCATGCTTCCCCTTTCTCCCAATACAAGATGTTGAGCTTGGAAAAAAATTATCTAGTATAGGCATATAGAAAGATTTGGCTTATCTTGGGTGCTACAAAAATAACATGTTATTCCAATAAGTACAGAAAGAAAAAAAAGGCCTAGCTCCAACAAAAACAAGCCAAGTATACACAACCAGATATACTCTCCAACCCCCAACACTTTACTAGGTTCTTCAAAGGTACTGTACTTAAGTAGTAAGAGCTTATGGGAATGTTTTTTGTTTTTTGTTTTTTAAGTAATTGGGGTTAAGTAACTTGCCCAAGGTTACACAGCCAGTTTTTTTTGTGTGGGTGTTAAGTATCTGAGGCCAGAACTGATCCTGGGTCCTCCCGACAGGGCCATTGCTCTTACTCACTGTGCCACCTAGCAGCCCTAGCTTATGGGAATGTTAAAGGTAATGCATCCCTGTTGGATTCACTCAACACTTAAAGAGCACCTACTTGGCATCATAATATAACATCCCGGATTTAAAGACAAAGGTAATCTTGTGAATCTCTCGCACAACTCTTTCATTTTACAGATAGGGAAACTGAGGTCCAGAAAAGTGAATTAAGTTGGTCAGGGTTGCACAACTAGTAAGTAGAAGAGCTGAAATCTGATCCAGATCATTGATTCCAAATTCAGTGTTTATCTCACTGCTATACTAGGCACTGAGGGAAATACAAAATTAATAGAAAACACAGTCTCCAAGAACTCAAAGAGTCTATCATCTAGTTGAGGAGTCTATTTTTAGGGCCAAACGAGTCACCTTAATTGCCTCCAATCAATGGGAAGCAATTTCCATCAACTCCTACCACCCCTGAAGTACTCACTTGAAACACAGCCCAAACTCTGCTTCTCCTTCTCCCTATCACCACATATCGATCCCACTTGTTTCTGTCAAGACAGTCTTATGGCCAGATCTTTTTTTAAAAAAATAGATGTGTGGATGAATGTTCAAAATTATACAGTACTTACAATTTTACAACTCCATCTAAGTGCTTAGAACAATGCTGCTGGTTACTCTTGTCTTGCTTGTGCTGATGCTGTCCCAGCTGAACAAATCTACAGATTGCAATGGATAGATACAAGTAAGAGAAATAATAACTTGTCATATCAGTAGGTAAAGAGAAATGAGGTTTTCTTGAGGATGAGAGTAACATAGTTGTTTCAGGAAAGCATATCAAGTATCCACCATTTCATATAAAATAAATAAAAGCTGTTCTCCCAGTGGACTATGGGGATTCAGGGCTGAGGGAGGGAAGAGTAAGAGAGGTAAGGAAAGAGATTGTTGAAAAATGTAAGCTTTATCAACAGATTACAGCTGAGGTGGGAAAAAATGAAGTAAGGCTTCCTTCATTATGCAGCATGATCTGTGCTTTTTCACATCAAATGTAGGTCTCATTATACAATTTTATGATTATGGGTCTTAGAGGTGAAGGGAATTGAGATATAATTTAGTCTAACCCCTTCATTTAAGTGGCTTGAACAAGGTCAAGATAATAAAGAACAGATATAGAATTCAAACTCAGGTCCTCAGAATTCAAATCCAGTTGTCTTTTCACTACATTGTATTCAAATGCCTTAAAAGGAAGAAAAGGTGAAGCAAAAACTTGGTTAATTAATTGTTTTGAACTTGAGTCATTAAAAATATTTTGAATTTCATTCATTTTTTTCCTTCTTTGGAGGGGGGAAGGCAGGGCAATTGGGGCTAAGAGACTTGCCCAAGGTCACACAGCTAGTAAGTATTAAGCGTCTGAGGCCGCATTTGAACTCAGGTCCTCCTGACTCCAGGGCTGGTGCTCTATTTGCTACCCCTGAATTTCATTCTTTGGTTATTAAGTTTAGGTCTTTCCCTACAGCTTCCCTAGCTCCATGTACTAGTAGGGTAGGTAATAATAATATGTCATATTCATATAATATTTTCATAGCATTATAATAATTATATTTTTATTTCAAAAAAACACACTAAGGAATGTATATCTATTTTAAAAGTCAAAGAAGGGACTGATTTGCCTCATTCACAAAGTAAATAAGTGATAGAACTCAGTCTTTTGTTCTTTGCACTAAACCATCCTGTCTTTCTTATTTATTTTTATAAAATTTTGAACAAGAGGACTGCCCAGGACTTTTAGATCCCTAAAGAAGGCTGCCATCTCTCTGGATGGAGATAGTCCTCCAGGAAGTAAGTTGGAAGTTAGAGGAGCCAATTCTGTCACCATTTATGGGCTATAGGAGTCTTAGCCATGCATACTCCTCTCACCCTTTTCAGTACCTGAGACAGTCAAGTTGATGACTTCACCACAGCAAGTCAGTGCCAAGGATGATGGATCTTACCCCAATACCTCTATGCCCTGGCTCACTTTGAAGGATCTGTGTTTCCGGAGCCTTCATAAACAGAGGCATCATTACTTTAGTATAAAGTCCAGAGTTGCACACTAGTAATGTAAACACTTTACATTTTTGTACTATTGGAGCATACATTTCTATGCAAGAGACTGTTTTAATGCAGAGATCTAAGCAAATGTTTTTTGGTTGGCATTATATTTCACAAAGGCTTTTTATATGCTTTCTCCTGTGTCTCCACCTTGAACCCAAATATTTCCATCTGATAGAGGATTGATCATTAATATCCTGATCATTACTGTTAGGTTGAAGTTCCTTCCATCTCTAAACCCAACAGTATGTACTTTATTAAGAAAATTATATCAGATTCAAAGTTGTGGGCGAAATGAGTAGAACCAGAACATGAAGTGAATAGCACCAGGAGAACAATTTATATAGTACTAACAACACAGTAAAGACACACAACTTTGAAAGACGTAAGAACTCTGAAAAACACAACAACCAACCATGATTCTAGACAGATGGCACAGGCTCAGGTTGTAAATTAAAACATTTTTTTAGACATGACTAAGATGAGAATTTTTTTCACTTGCCTATATATATTTGTTACAAGCGCTATATTTTTCTCTCTTTTTCAATGTGTTGAGGTCAAGGAGGATAAGAAGAGAAAAAAAATTTTGTTTATTAAAAAAAATTTCAATTGTTTAAAAAAAAGTTATAGGAATATTGGTTTTTCAGTCTCTGCTTAAGTTGCCTTCTCTCCCATCTGTAGAAATCAAGCTAATCATTTCTGATTTCTGTAATGTACTTGCTCTACATTACTGCTTATTAATATATGTCATTTCTCTCAAGACTCAAGAGTTACCTCCTCCATGGAGACTTAAATTTAATTTCAAACACTTTGGCTCCATATTTCATAGCACTTCATGACTATTCTTTCAGCCTCATTTTTGGGGAATGGACCTGTGATCCAGGTCAGTAAGCATAAAGTAGTTAATAGGGCACTGAAGTGAACAGGGCAAGAAGATTTGGGTTCAAATGCCACTGAAAAAACTTACAAGTTATATGACCCTGAGCAAATCACATAGCTCCCCTGGGCTTCAGTTTCCTAAGGGGGGTTGAATTCCATGGTCTCTGAGGGGGTTTTCAGCTGTAAATCAATGATCCTATAAACTATGATTTCATTAGCAAGGGAATGCCTTTAATGTAGATCAACACCCACTGGGTCACCTAGAGTGGTACACTGGGCGGTTAAAAAATTTGCTCTGGGTCATACAGCCTATATGTGTCCGAGGTGGGCCTGGGGGCCAGGTCTCCCTGCTCCAAAGCCTCTCAAGTCTGCTTTATAGAATCATGATTTGTGTTTACAGATTCCCAAGTACTCTAATTTTAACCTTCTGGATGGCAAAGATTATCACTCTCATAACTCTAGCCCCTAACACAGTGTCTAACAGTCGCTGAATTGGTGAATTACCTTACCTTGTATAAACAGAGAGATCTTCTTCTGAAGGGACATCTGAGAGATTAATCCCATAAACATCTTTCATAGGTTGCACTAAATTCTGGGGATGTGGAAAAGAAGAAAAAAGATGATATCAATAAGGCTTTTTGGAATTTCGGGACTAATAATTTCCAAAGGAAAAGACTAGAGTTATATATGAATCCGTGGCAGGAAGAGAAAAATTTCACAAAAGCATGCATGTATTACTACTTTTATTTGTTCATATAACTTATCAGATGAAGACAACAGAACAAGATTTCCCTACATTTTTACCAAGAGAAAAAAAAGTGCTCATTAAGATAAATTATTCTTACTAGTTGACATGGGAAAAGGCCTGTATATCAACTCTTATCATTTCTTTCGGCCTAATTCTCCACAGAAGTTCTGCTCCTGTACCTCTCTGTAGTGTACAAATACATATCCTTAAAGGCTGCATAAACAGAATATAAGCTCTGCCATGTCCTGCTTCAAGTACGGGCTTCAAGCATAGTCCTAACAAGAGGCTGTTTGTGGGAGCACCAGCCCAACTACACTCAGAAAGGTTCACTACCAGAAGGCTGGATTCCAGGGGACTGAATTTTTCTGACCACAGATACTGTCTACTAAGGACTGAGAATGGTTGTGATCTGTTGGTGGAGAGAATACCTACTACAATGATGAAATCACATCTATTTTGAAGTATTAAAGTAAGCTCATATAAGAAATTTAATGTTTAATTCTTCAATCACAAAAAATGGCTAAAAAGTATCTTAGAAGGGGAGGCTAGGTGGTACAGTGAATAGAGCACTGGTCTGGGGTCAGAAGGACCTGAGTTCAAATTCAGCCTCAGACACAACACAAAAACTAGCCGTGTGACCTTGAGCAAGTCACTTAACCCCAATTGCCCTCCAAAAAAAAAAAAACCAGCAAAAAACAACCAAAAAAATGTATCTTAAAGACCATTAATATTTTTCTGAACTCATGCTACAAAAATGAAAAGTTGTCTTAATTTAGCAAGTAACATTTGTTCTATATCTTTTCTCTTGTGCAATATAAATGTTGGTTTTATAATCATGGAATTTTAATATTGTAATACTTATTTGCAAAAAATATAAAAATCCAAATACTCAAGAGTTACCCACCAAGTTTCTTGTTTATTTTAAAAGAAGAATCATATAATTTGCCTATAAACAACATTATGCTGTAGTAGAAAGATAACTAGTCTTTCAGTCAGGGACTATGTAGGTTTGAGTTCCAGTTTTGACCCTTAATAGCCATATGGCAATGGGCAAGTAACATCAATATTGAACTTCAATTTCGTGATTTGAAAATGTGAATAATAATACTTGTACAGCCTACCTCACAGGGTTGTGATTAAAGTGTTTGTAAATCTTAAAGTACTATGACAATGTAATCTGTTATTGGTAATTATTGTCATTGGTGATGTTATTGTCAATAAGAACCCATTTAATTAAAATCTAGAATAAAAGTCAATAAAATATTTATTCTAGACATCGTTGCAAGTTTAAGAAAAGAGAAGCATCAATTGGCACATAAAAAAACTATGCTTCAAGCAAACTTCTGAATATAACCCATTTCCCACAAGTATATATCACACAGAAAACACTGGCCATGAGAACAATTAGTTGTTAGAAAGAGGGAAAGAGGGACTTTCTAATCGGCTAGTTTGTTGTTGACTGCTGAGACAACTAGGTAGATGCTATTTGAGTTGGTTTTTCAAAAGAACACAGGAAGTAAATGTGACTGTCCACTTAATGCAATGGAGACTTATTCTAAAATGGAATTAGATCAAAAAGGGGAAGAATACAATGGCCCTCATCACCACACTATTCAAATATAAAATTCATATAGATTAGATTCATAATTTCAGTGGATTGGGCAACAGACCTTAATTTAGTAGAGATGGAGGTGGTATGGTCAACAGAACATTAGGTTTAGAATCAGTACCACCTGGCCTTTTTCTGATATTTCTGAAATGTGCTTTGCACTCTGGGCACAACACAACCTTACTAATCACAGGCAACTCCCCAGAACTCACCTAATAATTAATAAGCTTGTTAGAATTACATTGGTGGAGGTAGTTTTTATGTAGACAAATAACACAAAAATTTAAAGAATTTAGCAAAGGAAAAAAGGTAGCTTTTCTTACTGCCCTACCTGAACCAACAATTAAAAGGAACAGTTAATACAGTAATCTGGAGAGTTGTATTTTATCACTGACATATATATATATATAAAGTTTAAAGTGATTTCAATCTATTCCAATGCAAAGAATACATAAGCTGCATAATGTTCTTGTTCAATAAGCATCTAAAGGAGACTATATGCAGATGAATTACAGTTTTTTACATGAATTAACATTTTAAAAATCAATTACCATAATTTCATATTTAACCCTACTTCCATTAATGATTCTGATCATTTTCTACTGATTAACTTTCCCTTATTTTTAAATAGCCCTTCATATGGGCTCACATACTTAGTATGACCATAAAGACATGTGCCTGATTTTTTAAACAAATAAACTTATCCCCAAAGGAATAAAATTTGCTACCCCTTTAAAATTATTTTTTAAAGAGTTTTAATAGAATATAATCTCCTTGAAAACAAGGATTGTATTGTTTTCTTTTCTTTTTAAATCTCAGTATCTAGTACAGTGCTTGATACATAGCAAGTTTTTAATATATGTTGGTTGAATTGGAGATTTTTTTACATGTTGGGGAAAAAAGGATAGGATCACTGGAATAAGTATAGTCTCTCAAGGTGACTACTTCAAAGGTAACCACACTCACCTGGAAGTATAAGTTTAGATATTTTTAAAAACTAGTTATATCATCTTATGAAAAAAGGAACAATCTATTTCAAAATGCCACCTACTTTCAATCATTTCTATATTAACATTCAAACTACAAAATGTCTCATAAATTGCCAATTAAAGGGGTTTGAGTCACTCAGTTCAAAGTTTTCTTGCTCTCAGAGGTATGCCAAAAGAGAGAATTTTTATTGCCATCCTCCTCCAAATTGTCAGCCATGGATTAAATATGCTGCTCTCCTTGCTCACCTCTGTCACTTTGGTACTGTCGCCTGCATCTGTCATCTTGACTGGTGTAGAGCGCTGAGAAACAGAGCCCTCATCTTCTCTGTCTGTTCCAGAATCATCCTCAGAACTACTTGAAACAGCTTCTTCATTTGGAGGTGGAGGGGCACTGGCTGCTGTTTTTCTCTGTAGTACAGTTTCTTCCCTATTGCTTTTATTTCTTTTTTTTTTTAATAGAGAAATAGGAGAGAGAGAAAATAGATCAGTTCTAATGAATATGAATGTATACAGCACCTTCCAACTGAATTGTCTACACAGCCTAAGGCCTGACCATCCAACTTAGGATTCTCCTATGTCCTAAGACATAGGGAGAGAGAAGAATGCTGTGAAAAACAAGCCAGTAGCTTAGAGGGGCATTAAAATGAAAAAAATGCTCTATTCCACTATTTGCACTTGCCATTCTTATATAAACTTTAATCCTTTTGGTTAAGTTTTAAAATGCTCAGAGGGTAATGAAAATATTTCCCTACAACTTAGTTATATTCATTTCTCATAACAACTTAGAATTATAGAGGATCCTGGCTGGAGAGTTCAAAAGTTCTGAGATGCAGCAGGCTGAGCTGATGGGGTGTCCACACTAAGTCCAGCACTCATACAATGACCTTTGAGGAGCAGGAGGCCAAAAAGCTGCTTAAGGAGAGTTAAATTGACCCAGGTTGGAAACAGAACAAAACAAAAAACTCCCATGCCAATTAATACTAGGACTAGACGAGATAGGAAACCCCAGGTCCAAAAATAAAAAATAAAAATTTTTGAGAGGAAAGGCTTATGTTTGGAATCAGTAAAATTCATCTATAATTCTTCACTGCTTTTTTTTATTACATAAACCTTTAAAAATTATCCAACTCGGGGTGGCTAGGTGGTGCACTGAATAGAGCACCAGCCTTGGAGTCAGGAGGATGTGAGTTCAAATCCGGCCTCAGACACTTAACAGTTACTAGACATGTGACCTTGGGCAAGTCACTTAATCCCAAATGCCCTGCCTTCCCCCCTCCAAAAAGCAAAAAAAAAAAGGTATCCAACTATAAAATAACCATAAAATGGGGATAATAATAGCATCCCCCTCACAGGTTTGTCATGAGGTTCAAATGAGATAATTTATGTACAACAATTTACAACCCTTAAAGCGTTACATAAATGCTGGTTGTTATTATTATCATTATTATTATGATAAAAAGATTAATTCCCCTATATATTCATACAGAGGTATATATACAAACACATTTAAGTAATTTGATTATTTGCAACAAAATGATGAAAATGATGTAACAAAATGAGTGAAAAACCAAAAAGCAGATCTGGTCTTGAATATAAAATATTGGCAGCATCTTCGATTGTAACTGATGGGTCACTTCTAACAGCACAAATACCATTCAAAAATTCATGGGTAGATTAATTCAGACAATCCCGTCTCCCAAGGGAGGAGACTGATCCTACAGACAGGGTGGAGTTGTAAGGGTAGTAGGGTTATGTACAGAATAAATCCATCAGAATGAATTATGCTATCTTCCAAAATCATATTACACTGGTTTTTGAATAGTCCTTAATATATGTATGTATACATACATATATATACTATAGCTTATATTTGTACATATGTGTATATACATACATATATACTTATGTTAAAAATCAGTCATGTGTATTTTATTTTGGAATATAGAGTAGTTCATTCTGACACATTTGTTCTCTGTGAAAACCTAACCCTAATGTATACATGTAAACACATGCATGCATATATACACAAATGTATATGTATCTAGTCTGTGTATATGCATATGTGTTTATGAGTATACACACCTAATATGTTCCAAAAAGAATAATAGTGCATTTTAAAGCTTTAATAACTTTTATTTAAACCAGAAGAGAAAGAACGATGGAGACTGAACGCAGATCAAAGCACACTATTTACTTTCTTTTTTGTTGGTGTTGTTTCTTCTTTCCAGTGGTTTCACCTGTTGGTTCTAATTCTTCTTTACAATATGACTAATGTGAAAATATGCTTAATATAAAAAGGGATATTTTTTCAATATGAGAAAAATCATACAACTGAAAATAAAAACTAGCAATATTTGCAACAAAAAAAAAGCAAAGAGGTCGATGTCACTGGATCAAATTATCATGAGCGTGATTGGATTTCATAAGAGGCTTTTCCTATATCTAGTGCTATAATCATACTTTGAGGGGTTTTTAATTTCATGTTTTATTAAATTAATAGTTTTTCCAGTGTTGAACCTAACAATTCTTATAATTTATACCTGGTCTTTAAAAATATTTTGCTGTATTCTATTTATTATTTTATAGATGACTCAATATAGAATTTGTGGAAGACAGCGTAATGTACCTGCTAAAAAACTAAAGGAAAGTACAAACTGCATTCTGTACTGATCAAACTACTGGAATACTCATGTTCAATTTTAGGGGCCACAGAGAAAGCAGAGTATGCATAGAGGGCAGTAGTCAGTGTTAAAAGACTTGGAAATGATGTTTTATATGGTAAAACTAAAGGAACTGAGTATGTTTATCCTGGTGAAGAGGTGACTAAGGTCTGACACAAATACAAAACCATTTAAAGACTATGTAGAAGAACAAATATTTGATATTGCTCCATAGGGAGAAACTAGAACCAAAGCAAGGAAGTTACACGGGAAACATTTGTGGCCTAATACAAAGGAAGAGTTTTCAAGTAATTAGAGTTGTCCAACATTGAAACAGTCTCTGCAGAAAAGGAACAAGCCTCCTCCTACTACTAAAAGTGTTCTCTCAGAGGACACTGCAAAAATAATTACTACATTAGTTTGGAGGTTGAACTGACAGCTTTGCTAATTCTATGAACTGTTACCTTCTTTACTTCTCCCAAAACAATTATTTAGCATATTAACACATACCCAATTAGTATTGGGAAGTTTTTCAGGTTTTTGTATTAGCAAAGGATAAAATCAATTTCAGTTTTCATTCTTACAAGATAAGGTTGCATCACTTAGTAATAAGCACAATTACACAAAATAATTCAGCAAGATCCAAGGCATGAGTACACAAACATAGATTCCCTGCCCTTCCCCCTCCTCAGAAGACTGCCAGAAAGAGATGTGACCATGACAAAAAAGAAAATAATCTATTAACTTCTTTAAATATATATTTACCTTTGGGTTTCATCAGGATGTAAATAAAATTTACTAGACTACATGATTATATTCTTTAAAACTAGGTCTATTCCTTAGGAAATAAAGATAGGTTTACTTCTATAGAATGTCAAAATGTCAAGGACCTATGATTTCATGGGCAGATGATCTTGTAAGATATTCTACATAAACATCCTCTATTTCTTCTGCTGCCAATTTCATTTCTTTTCCATTTAAAATAATGAAATGCCTTGTTATAGAAATCCTCACAAAAATAGTTTTCTGTTATTCACTTCAATCACCCTGTGCTAGTAACTATTCATACAGACACAGGTAAATGTGCTATGGTCATAACATATAATTAAATGATCTGAGTTTTCCACTTTCTGGATTATATTTACACTAAAGGCCACTTGCTCCATTGCTTTTATTTTTTCTAAAGAACTTCAATACTAAATCATTCCATTGTTTTCCACTGTCTACTCAGGTGTGGAGAAGCAGCATGGCATAACAGATAGAGAATTGGCTTCCAAAATAGAAAGGATTGGCTTCAGGTCCTACCACTGACACATCCTGGCTCTGTGGGCTCAGGTAAGTCACTTAATGTCTTAGTGATCCCAGCAACCATAAGACTAAAGTTTTGGGAGAAGTTATAGCACTGCATGGTTAGAAAGAGTATGCTCATTAGGATTTCCCTACACCATTGAAATCATAGGTTCTTTCCAGAAACAAACACACAAACAGTTCTTACCCCAGCACTGATTTTCCAGTTTCATCAGGTTTACGCACAGTAAATGGACTTGGATCAATGCCAACATTCTTTGGCATAAAGTCTCTGAAGGAAGGGAACAAGCAAAAAGAGGCTATTTATTAATGTCTCCCAGGAGAATATTCTATTGCACTTGAATACAAGCCTGCATCTCCTCCCTCCCACGGATCTGCATAATTATTGAACCAAAAGCTCAAAGCAGCTTCAGGTTTTATAGGCCAGGTAGCTGCCCAGAGAAATGGCACCAAGCACATCTAGCTGCTGGTTATTAAAACCATCATGTGTATGTGGCTGAATAGGATATAGTATTAGACTTTGAATTCAAAATGGAGCCTGCTAGCATAAAGTATTTCCAGAGATTTATTGCCAGTTTGTAATTAAAAAAAAAAAAGCTCATAAGACTAAAACTCACAAAATCCCAATGTTAAATGGAACTTCAGAGGTTACCTAGACCGGGGTGGGGAACCTGTGGTCTCAAGGTCATATGTGGCCTTCTAGATCCTTGGGTGTGGCCTTTTGACTGAGTCCAAGTTTTACAAAACAAATCCTTTTATTGAAGGGATTTGTTCCGTGAAGTTTGGATTCAGTGAAAGGGCAGCACTTGAGGATCTAGAGGGCCATATGTGACCTTGAGGCCACAGGTTCCCCACCCCTGACTTAGACCAACCTATACCTGAACTGGATTCTCTTTTCTTAAAATTTATTTTATATTTAGTTTATGGAATAAAAAAGCTTTTGCATAACGTATAATTTTTAAAAAGATGATTGCACACAAAACTGCAAATCTACCATGTATAACTTGCTATTCCTTTTAAATATACAACAAAGTTATCATGTAAATTCTCTGTTTGAAGACCTCCAAAGACACAACCCCACTACATTCTGAGAGACAATTCAGGAAAGTCAGTTGATTGATCTGTCAGTCACTTGATCAACTGGCAATTTGGAAAGCTCTAGTTATTAGGAAAATTTTCCTTCTTTTGGCAAATTTTACTCACTGTATCTAGTTCTTCCCTATAATATCAAGTAGTACAAGGCAGATCCTCTTTCTGTGTGACATCCTAAGTCACAGAATAATAGAATCTCAGAAATTAAAGGGACTATCCTGTCTAACTAATATCTAAGCTTTTCCTCCACAACATACGTGACAAGTAGTCATCTAACTTTTGCATACAAACTTCCATTGAAGGAGAACTCAGCACCTTCCAAGGGAGTCCATTCCATTTTTGAATGGTTCAAACCTTAAGTTATGCCCTAATCTCAAACCTAAATTTCCACCCATTACTATTTCTCTCAGGTGCCAAGCAGAATAATTCTATTCCAAGTGAGATTCCTTTAAATAGGTAAAGGCAGTTATCATGTCCTCTTATGTCTTTACTTCTCCAGACTAAGCACTCCTAATTCTTTCAAAAGATACTCATATATCAAGAAGTCAAGGCTCTTCATTATCTTGGACACTCTACAACTTATCAATGCTTTTCCTAAAAATATGACTCTTTAGAGAACAGAATTCATGGCTCTAGATGTGGCCGACCAGGCCAGGGTACAATAGGACAATCACCTCTCGAAGTCTAGACTCTCAGAAACTTGAAAATACCAAAGAATTCTATCAGCTAAGAGCTCAACCGGGGACAGAGAGGATGGGTGGGACAGTGAAAAGAGCACTGAACTTGGACTCACATAAGACCTAGGTTTAAAATCCACTTCTGTCATTTGCTACCAATATAATCTACATGGGCAAGTCACTTAGTCATTGTTGGTCTCTATTTCCTTATCTGTGAAAAGAAAGGTTAGATCAGATGACCTCTGTGATTCCTTCCAATTCTGGAACTATGATCTTTTAATTTTTTTTTATCCATAAGAAATTTTATTTTAAATACTTCAATCCATCATAATTACGGTAGTAACTCTTTTTAAAATGTTTCTTAATTTTTTTCAATTTACTTTTAGTTTTCAACATTCATTTCCTTAAGATTTTGAGTGACAAATTTTGTCTCCATTTTTCCCCACCACCCCATCCCAAGATAGTGATCCTACTGAACGCCCCTTCCCCCAGTCTGTTCTCTCATATATACTCCCCATGCCCCCTAACTTTCTAGTAGGGCAAGATGGATTTCTATACCCCAGTGCCTGTATTCTTATTTCCCCGTTGCATGTAAAAAACAAATTTTTTAACATTTGTTTTTAAAACTTTGATTTCCAGATTCTTTCCCTGGTTCCCTCCTCACTCACCCCCACTGGGAAGACAAGCAATTCAATATAGGTTGTAAATGTGTAATTATGCAAAACGTTTCCATAGCAGTTACATTGTGAAAGACTAACTATATTTCGCTCCATCCTATCACGCATCCGACTTATTCTATTTTCTACTTTGACCCTGTCCCTTTTAAAAAATGTGTGCTTCTAACTTCCCTCCCCCCGAAACTGCCCTCCCCTCCATCATCCCCCCTCTCATTCCCTTCCCCCCTACTTTCCTGTAGGGTAAGATACCCAATTGAGTGCGTACCTTATTCCCTTCTTAAGGCAAATTCAATGAGAGTTGACTCATTCCCTTTCACCTTCCTGCTCTTCCCCTCCATTATAACATTCTCTTGCCTCTTTTATATGAGACAATTTACCCTATTCTATCTCTCCCTTTCTCTTTCTCCCAATATATTCCTCTCTCACCTTTTAATTTTATTTTTTAGATATCATTCCTTCATATTCAACTGATCCTGTGCCCTCAATGTATACATGTACACACATATACACCACTGACATATATTTATAAACACATAACCCTCCTATATATACATACATATATATGTGTGTATATGTGTGTGTGTATACATATATATATATATATATATATATATATATATATATTCCCTTCAACTATCCTCACACTGAGAAAAGTCTCATGAGTTATAATTATCGTTTTTCCATGTAGGAATTTAAATACTTCAACTTTGATAAGTTTTTCCTGTTTACCTTCTCAAGCTTCTCGTATTTGAAAGTCAAATTTTCTATCCAGCTCTGGTTTTTTCATCAAGAATGCTTGAAAGTAGGGGCAGCCAGGTGGCACAGTAAGAGCGCCAGCCCCAGCGTCAGGAGACCCAGAATCAGTTCTGGCCTCAGATACTTGGCACCCACACAAAATAACTGGCCGTGTAACCTTGAGCAAGTTACTTAACCTCAATTGCTTAAAAAAAAAGAATGCTTGAAAGTCCTGTGTTTCATTGAATGACCACATTTTCCCCTGAAACATGATACTCAGTTTTGCTGGGTATGTGATTCTTGGTTTTAATCCCAGCTCCTTTCACCTCCAGAATATCATGTTCTAAGTCCTTCAATCCCTCAGTGTAGAAGCTACTAGGTCTTGTGTTATCCTGATTGTGTCTCCACAATATTCTAATTGTTTCTTCTTGGCTGCTTGTAATATTTTCTCCTTGATCTGGGAACTCCAGAACCTGGCTATAATATTCCTAGGAGTTTTCTTTTGGGGATCTTTTTCAGCAGGTGATCGGTGGATTCTTTCAACCTTTATTTTGCCCTCTGGTTCTAAAACATCGGGGCAATTTTCCTTGAGAATTTCTTGAAGGACGATTTCTAGGTTCTTTTTTTGATCATGGCCTTCAGGTAGTCCAATAATTTTAAAATGATCTGTCCTAGATCTATTTTCCAGGTCAGTGGTTTTTCCAATGAGATATTTCACATTGCCTTCTATTTTTTCATTTGTTTGGATCTGTTTAATAGTATCTTGATTTCTCATAAAGTCATTGGCTTCCATTTGCTGCAATCTAATTCTGAAGGAATGATTCTCTTCAGTGAGCTTTTGAGATTCTTTTTCCATCTGGCAAATTCGGCTTTTTAAGGCATTCTTCTCCTCATTGGCTTTTTGAGCCTCTTTTGCCATTTGAGTTTGTCGATTTTTAAGGTGTTATTTTCTTCAGTCAGGTTGTTGACTCTCTTTTCATGATTTTCTTGTGTCATTCTCATTTCTCTTCCCAATTTTTCCACCACTTCTCTTCTTTGGTTTTCAAAATCCTTCTTAAGCTCCTCTACGGCCTGTAACCAATTTATATTTTTCTTGGAAGCTTTTGGTACTGGAGTTTTGACTTTGTTGTCTTCCTCCTGTTCCATGCTTTGATCATTTTTGTCCCCAAAATAGGAGTGTAAAGTTGGTTTGCTCTGTTTTCTTTGCTTCCTTTCCTTGCTCATGTTGCCAATAAATTACTTGATTTTGAGCTTTTTGCCACAGTAGAATTCTGCTTCCAGAGAGGAGAACTTTGTCCCAAATGGCTGGGTTTTCTCAGCTAATGAAGGTATTAGTTTGGTGCCCTCTCTGAAGCCTCCACCAGCTCTGGCACCTTTTCACACATCCCAGGACCTCTACCCTAGACTGCAATCCAGATCCAAGCAGGTTAAAGCAAGAGCAATTATCCCTTAGACTGGTCACTTGTTCCCCCTTCAATCTGCAGGCCAGGAGCTCTGAAGCAGCCTTGTGGCAGTGGCCACTGCACCTCAGCCGCTTCTCCTTCCAGGGGCAGAGGCCAGACTACACTTCCGGACCCCCTGTTCCCAAAGTCCACACTGACCTCTCACTTTGTCTTTGGCATTTATGGGTTGATAATTCTGGAAACCTCCATAGCTGCTGGTGATACACTATCCCAAAGTCCCTCCAGCTGTGGCTGGTTGTGGCCATCCTAGGGCTAAAACCACAGGCTCATGTGTGGCTAGGCTCTGCTCCCAGCATGCTGCAATGGACCCTTCCTGCCAGTCTGCCAACCTACCTTAGTACTGGGAGATTTGTTTCTCTCTGTCACTTTGTAGTTTCTGTAGCCCCAAAGTTTGTTTAGAGTCCTTTTTATAAGTCTCTGAGGTGGTTATGGGGGGAGCACATGGAGTTTTCCTGCTTCTATGCTGCCATCTTGGCTCTGCCCAGTGAATTGTTTCAATTTCTATTTTTCCCTCTGTTTCTAGAATATCAGGGCAATTTTCATTGAGAATTTCTTGAAGGATAATTTCTAGTCTCTTTTTTTTGATTATGGCTTTCAGGTAGCCCAATGATTTTTAAATTATCTCCCCTGGATCTAGTTTCCAGGCCAGGGGTTTTTCCAATGAGATATTTCACATTGCTTTCTATTTTTTTCATTTGTTTGGATCTGTTTTATATTATCTTGATTTCTCATAAAGTCATTGGCTTCCATTTGCTGCAATCTAATTTTGAAGGAATTATTCTCTTCAGTGAGTTTTTAAAATTCCTTTTCCATCTGGTCAATCAGTTTTTTAAAGCATTCTTCTCCTCATTGGCTTTTTGAGCCTCTTTTGCCATTTGAGTTAGTCTATTTTTTAAGGTGATATTTTCTTCAATCAGGCTATTGACTTACTTTTCATGATTTTCTTGAAGGATTTACATTTCTCTTCCCAATTTTTCCTCCACTTCTCTTACTTGATTTCCAAAATCCTTCTTGAACTCCTCCATGGCTTGCGACCAATTCATATTTTTCTTGGAAGCTTTTAATGCAAGAGTTTTGACTTTGCTGTCTTCTTCTGGTTCCATGATCCTTGTTGTCCCCCAAAAAAGATTCTATAGTCTGATTGCACTTCCTCTGTTTGCTCATCTTGCCGGGCAATTACTTGACTTTTGAGTTTTTTGACACAGTAGCACTCTGCTTCCAGATTGGAGAGAGCTGTGTCCCAAATTGCTGGGGTTTTCACAAATGTTGTCAGAGCTATTGTCAAAGGTCTGAGTAGGGTGCCTTCTCTAAAGCCACCACAAGCTCTGGCACACCAGGATCCCAGGACCACCGCCCAAGACTATGACCCAGATCCAAGTAGGTCAAAGCAAGAGTGATTACCCTCTGAATGGTAGCTTGGTCCCCCTACAATATTCAGGCTAGGAGCTCTGTATGCAGCCACACAGTAGCAGCTGCAGCTACTGCTACCTCTGCCACCCCAGGGCGGGCCTAGACCACGTTCTTCTCTTATCCTGGATCAACAAAAGATCCACTGATCTTTTACTTTCTCTTTGGCATTTATGGGTCAAGAAGTCTGGAAACCACCACAGCTGCCAGTAATTCACTCTCCTGAAGTCTGCTCCCACCAGCCTGTGCCCCTAGTCCAGGCCACCCCAGGTCTGGGCCTATGTGGTTCACACAGGACTGTGGTCAGCTCCCAGAATGATGTGATAGACCCTTCCTGTCAGCCTGCCAGTCTGCCTTCGGCAAGAGATTTGTTTCTGTCACTTTGTGAGTTCTGTAGCTCTAAAATTTGTTTAGAGTCATATTTTACAGGTATTAGAGGTGGTTGGAGCAGGAGCTCAAGCACATTCCTGCTTTTACTCTGCCATCTTGGCTCTGCCAATCTTATGATCTTTAAGAAGGGTTTGAGTGAGGAGTTTTTAAGACCAATTAGTGGAGCTCCAAGTAGCTTGACTGGCCTAGTGGAAATCTTCATCTAATCAGACAATATACATACTGGAAGGAGGGGTAAGAATGGACTTCAAAGGACTCAGTGGGTGGGGGATACAGCTGGAGTCCGAGAAACAATGCCAGACTTCCCAGAGGTAGCAGTAAGGGGTATAACAGAGCCTGTTCTCCTGATATAAAGCCCTCCTACTTTGGCAATGCTGGAACTGTGATGGGAGGATGTAATGTGAGTAGGCAGGAAGACTGGAGAGCCAATGAGGCAGAGACTTCAATTGTCCAGCGCGTGGCCTACTTCCAAAGTAGAGGGCTAGGTACTGGCCTGATGATGCAAGCATTTATTAAGCACTTATACATGCCAGGCAGTATGCTATGTGCTAGGGATATAAAGAAAGACAAAAATAGCCCTGTCTTCAAGGAGTCCACAGTTTAATGGGAAAGACAAAATCTAAGTAACTATGTACATACAAACAATATTCAGAAGAGAAGAGAAGTCTGAAGGGAATTTAATAGGGAAGGCACTGGAGAAAGATGAACTAAGAAAGGCCTCTTGCCTTTGGGTGAGATTAGAACTGAGTCTTGGATGAACCAGAAGCTAAGAGGCTAAGATGAGTTGGTAGAGCATCTCCAGGCATGGGAGACCACCAGTGTAAAGGAACAGAGTTGGAAAAGTCTTGTGTATTAGGAAAAGGAAGTAGGCCAGGGTAGACACATCCCAGAGTTCATGGAATAGCGGAATGAAGTATAAGAAAAATGGGAAGCTAGGAAGGGGCCAGGTTGTAAAAGCCTTTAAACAGCAAGCAAGGGATTTTATATTTGATCTTGGATGTAATAGGCAGCCACAAGAGTTCATTGAGTAGGAATGTAACAAGATCAGACCTACATTTTAAGAAATTTACTTTGGCAGATGAGTCAAGGAAGGATGGGAGTGAAGAGACATTTAAGGCAGGGAGACCAATTAGAAGGCTATTGCAATGGTCTAGATGAGAAATGATGAGGGCCTGTATTAAAGTGGTGGCTGCTTGAGAGGAGTGAAAAGAATGTGTATAAGACATGGTGTGAAGGTAGAAACAGTAAGAACTGACAATAGATTAGAAATGGGGGTGAGAGTGAGGAATCAAAAGATGGCATCAACTTGAGTGACTCAGAGGATGATGGTGCCCTGGACAAGTAATACAGAAGAGAGATCATTTAAAGAGTAAAGATTATGGTTGTTTTGGACATGTTGAGTCTGAGATACCTACAGGACAATCCAGTTTGAGATGTTCAAAAAGCAAATGGTAATACAGGAATTAGAGCTCGAGAGAAAGATTAGATTGGGGATGCACAGGAATGGGAATAATTTGCATAGAGATAATAACTGAACCTATCCAAGTGTATAAGATCAACAAGTATTATAGCACAGAAGAAGAAAAGAGGCTGCAATACAAAGCCTTGGGGAATTCACAGTTAGTGGGCATCAGGTGGAGGAAGATGTAGTAAAGGAGAATGAGGAGGAGAGTCAGTTAGGTAAGAGGAGAACAAAGAAAGAATGAAAATTAGCAAAGAAAAAATATTAATAAAATGGTGACTGACAGTTCTAAAGACTACTGCATAGAAGTCAAGAAGGATGAGAATTAAGAAGAGGTGATTAGATATGGCAATTAAAAGATCACTGATGATTTTTAGAGAGGGCAGTTTTAGTTGAATGATAGTCAAAAGGTAATAGAATTTAAAAGTGAGTGAGAGGAGAAGTAGAGACACCAAATAGGCAGCTTTCCCAAAGATTTTCAAAGAGAATGGAAGGATACTGGATAAAAAGGGTGATAAGATAAGATCATGTAACTCAGTCTTTCTAACCCTAATTTTATCATCTGTAAAATAGGGATAATAGTCCTGTACTAACTACAGTACAGGATGATTGTGAAGAAAAGATCTCATTATCCTAATAGCATAATATAACTGTGTTATTTCAGTAAACAATGCAGAGTTGTGTGTTAAGAGTAGTTGCCAGTTTAAAAGACACATGCACACATCATAAAACCCAGTGACACAATCCTAAAATGTTCAGTTTTATAATATACATTTTTCTAAAGTCTTCCTGAGTCACTCAGATAAGTTAACATAATTACAAAAGGAACAGTTCACAACGTGAACTGAAAAGTCACAATTTACCTTCTTACACAGAGGTTAGTTCACTGAGATACTGTAGTAACTCATACTGTTAAAAGAAGAAAATGTTATGATTTATGATTTACTTTGATAAACTAAAGACAACACTTTCCCCTTTTACCAAGGGCTAATTTCTTTTTACTGAAACGAGACCTAAAGTTTCTAGATAAGGTACAAGAAAGTATTTCCAAGAAAATAATTCCTTGGGCTAGGCATTTAAAAAACATTTAAATCAAGATTTTTGCAAGGAGATAATGTGACATTGTTTTTGGTTTACAAAAGATAAGAATTCTGGAATCAGTTTTTGCTCATTTAAATTTTAACTACATTATTATTTTTTTATTTTTATAATGATCCATTAGTACCCCCAAATTGTGTCACTTCCAATACAGCCTGCCAGTGTTTATTCATGGCCTATTTTAACTGCCTTTCCTAAATCTGTTTTCCTTAGTGCCATTTTTACTACCTCAGGAAGGAGGAACTGTGATGTTAGAGTGCAAATTCCACCATCACCAAAGTAGGAAAAAGAGTTTTTTACAGAAATCTTAACAGGTGTTTTCCATTTTGTCTTTGTGGAGTCCTCCATTAGGCTTTATCTTAAATGGCCTTAGGTTGATTTAGATGAACTTTCTATTAATTTGTTGCCCCACTCCCCACTGCTTCTCTATGGTTCCTTGAGGCCACACTGTTCATAATCTTCCATCATCTTCCTTTGTAAGATTTTTCAGACAATTTATACTTGAAATTGGTGTTGCTCTTGGCTGCTGTATCTCTGTTTGGCAATGACATCTCTACTGAAATAAATGGTTTTTGCGTGTCAAAATCAGACAGCAGAAGTAATTATGGGCAATGACTCTGATTTGCATCAAGTGAATCAAAAAACAACAATAGGGAGGACTTTGTTCACCCAAAGGGGTTTGCCACTGAAGAATGTCCAAATCAGAATTCAAGTGGAAAAAGGATTCCTTGTATTGAGATGCTCCTGTTTGCAAATGATATTGTATTAATTTCATCAAATCCTAGAATAGTGCAAAGCCTCCTAAAAGATATGTGTAATCACTGACGAGTTCAATCTAACTTTCCAGATAAGAAGCACCAAGTGGATGAAAAAATGCCTATTGTCTAGTGAGGATACACAGGTAGATTGATATTCATTATGTATAACTTAGACACAAACACCGAAAGGCTAATAAACATGGTGAAGAATTGAACAGAAGGAGAATGGGTTGGATTGACTCTGTGAAATTGTGTAATGCTTTTAATGAAACTTAACTTCACCCTAAAATAAAATCACCAATATATTTCCAGTAATATTGTAAGAATACCATAGTTTCCAAAAAATTAAAATTTCAAATCACCTAAAAAGCACTAGATAAGCACATGGGTAACTGTAGGCTAAAACACATTACTAACAATGACTTGTAAGGAAGAGAAGTCCCAATTTCACTTCAAATCAACAAATATGTATATATTAAGAACCCGTGCCAGGCAGTATGCCAGATATACAAAGCTAAAATAAATCAATCCTTATACTCAAAGAGCTTACATTGTATGGGGAGTAAACAGCATATGCACACGTAAGTAAATACAAAAGATAAGTAAAATAATTTTGGATTGGAAAAGAGGAAGGCTAAAGACTTAATATGAGTAATAGAGGATATTCTTCACTGGCACTATGTCATACCTAAAGTAGTTTGGTGAATTTGTGATTTTACTGTTATGGGTACACCCTCCATCAGAATAGGTCTTAACCATTCTGTTCCTCCTCATACTTTATGATTCTTGTTCATACACGGTGCTACATCCAATTGTAGATACCATTTTTAATGGAGGCATCATTAAACAGGATAAAACTAGACTGAGGATGGCAAGCAGGAGGGTGAAAGGTCTAGAAATGCAATACAACATTTATTAATTATATAGAAGACATAGTAACATGAAACTGTTGAAGGAATTGGGTGGGGGAGGTCATCCTGTAGAAAAGAGAGTAGAGACATGACAACTGCCTTCAAATATTGGAAGATCTTATAAGGTTATTTTGTGTTATGGATAAAACTATGAATAATCGTCATGAGGTTCTGATTTTGCTTATTATAAAGCAAAACATTCTAATGACCTAAACTTCCTAATAATGGATGAAATTGCCCTGTGAAGAAATGAGCTCTCTTGATCATAGAATGTATGTAAACAGAGGCTGGAAATCAACCTGTGAGAGATATTGTAGAAGGAATTTCAGTAGAGATATATAGTTGAATTAGATGAACTCGCAGGCCCCTCACAACTCAAGATTCTATAATTTTGTGATGTAGGCTCAGCTTAGCAAGAACATGCAATGTATAAAGTGAAGTCATAAAACTCAACTATTTCACCTACCTTGCTGAACTTGTCATGGCCAAGCAAAAGGTGTCATCGAAACTACTTAATTCATAAGGTCGAAAGAACTCACTATGGATATCAATTTCTTCTTCATACTTGTGAAATTTTTTCACTATCAACTTCTTTCTGTTTTCCACACAGGTTACTATAAGGGATATTTTCTGTTATTTTTTTATAAGTAACAAACCATTAGAAATAAAATTACATCACTTCCTTGCATTCCTTATATCAAAGAGGCAATCCGGTAGGGGGAAAAAAATTTGGATTTGGGGGTCAAAGGATGTTAGCTTTAATCCCAATTCGGCTACTTCTGACCCTGGACAAAAATGGTTCTTCAAAAGTCTCACGAGACAAGCAACATTACATAGTGGATAGAGGGCCAGCCTTGTACTTGGAAAATCTAGATTTACATCCTGTCTCTGACACATACTGGCTATGTGACCATGACCAAGTCACAACTCCTCGGTGCCCCCAGGAAACTCTCTAAAGACTGTTAGTTCCAGATGAGTTGCTTCTCTGCATCAATAGAACAAGTTTCCACACTGATTTAAACCAATTAAAGCACAGGTGTTGATTAAAAAAAAAAAAAAAAGAAAACCCACACACATTAAAAACATGAATGCTTCAAGCATATTACCATATTTCTAATGCCTTTTAAGGGAAAAGAAAAATAAAGCACCTACCTTCATCATAAGGCAGTGGCAAATGATTTATTACCCCTGGGGTTAACCAGTCCGTATAGCTATAAAAGAGAAAAAAGAAAATTTATGGCCCAATTGTAAACATGCTTTGCACAATTAGTGGGTAGAAGGGATTTCCTGTAATTGCCAAGTCAATTTACCTTACTGGCTAATTTTTAGGACCCTTATAGGATATTATTTTGTGCTCAAACCAAAAAGGTCCAAACAAAGTTGCCTCCAATCTGTCTTATACAACTATGAATTAGAAAGTTGTGATACTTATTGTCCTTTTGAACGTTTGGGTTAGGGAGCCAGGATACTTGCTCTTAATACTAGCTCTTCTGTGAATTCATTGTGTGATTTGAGGCAATCTATTTTCTCTGTGTACCACAGTTTCCTCATAGTACTACTATAATTAATAAGAGATGAAAGCACTTTCCAAAGTGCCACACAAATTAAAGGTACTTTTCCCAAACTGTTTAAGGTCATGTTAATTTAATTATATGCTCTCCTTATTTCTTTTATACCTTTAATTTTTTAGTACACTCTTATGCATGGGAAAATCAGTTACAGGCACATGCAGCAAATGGCAATTTTAGAAGAGAAAGGTAAAGTTGTTAGTCAACCAGCTAAATTGTTAGCCAAGTTCAAAAGTAGATTGTCTTAACTGCATCTCATTTTTAAGCATTATTAAGTGCTTAGATTATGAAATCCTATTCTGATACAATTAACTAATTTTTGTTTATTTTCTTTCAACAAAAATTTTGCTTATTTTATTCCAACAAAAAAAAGGTAACTCTACACTTTAAAAGATGTGAACCACGCAATTTAATTTAAGCTCATATTGGGTTCTATTAATGTTCAGAGGGAAACGGAGAGTTTTGAAAGCAATAAAGAATGAAGATTCTGTACAACTTGCTACCTCTTGAGTTGTAACTTCGTGGTGATTTCACTATTTTTTAACTGCCCACAACATCACAAGCCACCATATTAAAATGTCACCTCCAAAATATGTTCTAAACCTAAACAGAAGTGATCATTTACTTATTTGCTATTACTGTTTCCCTGTTATTGAAAATGGGTTGTCTATCACAGAAATAATCATTAAATTTCTAAATGTATACACTCATGGCTAAGCCCTCAACATCCCAATAATAAGAAAGTTATGTAAAATATTTGTACTCAACAATTTCAACAAAGGCTTAATTATTGTGTCTGTGTGCTTCATTGAAAAATGTAAGAACAGGTGGCTAGGTGGCGCAGTGAATAGAGCACTGGCCCTGGAGTCAGGAGGACCTGAGTTCAAATCCGGCCTCAGACACTTGACTTGACCTTGGGCAAGTCACTTTACCCCAAATGCCCCTCCAAAAAGCAAAAAAAAAAAAAAAAGTAAATTTTGGGGCAGCTAGGTGGCACAGTCAATAGAGCACTGGCCCTGGAGTCAAAGAGGACCTGAGTTCAAATCTAGCCTCAGACACTTGACATAATTACTAGCCATGTGACTTTGGGCAAGTCACTTAACCCCAATTGCCCTCCAAAAAAAAAAAGAAAAGCTTAAAAACTATATTAAACTATAAACTAGTGACTATAACACAAGTCTTTTCTGACTAATTCCTTTCCTAGTTTGGACCTTGAGGATTTAGGTCCTCTATAACCACATCCAATATGGAGAAGTTCCTCTAGAAAAAATAAAATTTACACTCAATTGGACTTTTCAGAATCATGTTTGGGTTTTAGGTTGAATGAAATATTGTTCACTTAATAAAGAGGTAGTGTGGTACAGAGGAAGGAATGACAATCAAAGGAACTAGGCTCAGTCCTAGTTCTGATATTTACCACATGGGCTCAATTCTGGGCTCTGCCATTTATAATCATGTGACTTTTGCAAATCAGTTCACTTCTCTGGCAGTCACTTTCTTCATCCATAAAATGAAGGGGTTATTGGAGTAGATGACCTTTCAGGTTCCTTGCAGTCCTAAATCTAAGATCCTATGAATTTTATATAGCCTCTATTCATGCCAGGCCCAAATTACCTTAAGTTTCATTTTCATATCAATGTTAATTCTATAACTTTCTTTCACAAGTAACTGTGATAGGATTAAGTAACTTACTTTGTGTATTTTTTTTTCAAAGAGAAAGGCATCAAGTCTCTCATTCAAAATAAAATACACATTTTGAGTTTTTGCAGTGGACTGAGGGGGGGAAAATACCTTCTTCTTGTCTGTGAAAGTCTCATGGTGTTTTTATGATGTAAGTAAAAATCTGTTGGGAGTTCCCAGAGATGAGGTTTGCCTTCAGTGGGATGGAATACTCCCAGAAACAAATTAATGGAATCTTGTCTATCAGCATCTAAAAAGCAAAAATATGTATTTTAAGAAATCAATCACATTGACACAACATGGAGATGTTTTTACAGATAAAATGAATATAGAGAGTATGTGTGGATACAGCTATGTGTCCATGAAACTTGTAGCTCAAAAGAATAAACTTCAAAAATTGATAAACAAACACTCAAAAAAACCTTCACAAAAAACAATCAGCAGGTTTTTGATGAAAACAGAAATTTAACTCAAAAATATTGCTTCCCTCCTACCTCTCTCTGCCCATCATCTCCCAGATCATACAGAAAAAATGGAGTTTCATTTTCAAACAAGCTTAATGAGGGAACATATCTGAGACTGTTGAATCAGGCCAGAGGTAAGTGATTTATACCCATTAGAAGAAATCATGAAAAAAATATTGATTGTGTTTTTCATGGAATTGTAAAGAGCTATTCCCCCAAAATCTCTAACTTTAGAGACTAAGTACCTCAAGGGAAAATGAGGAAAATGTTTGGAAAATCTTAAAATACTGCATCAGTGTGCACTGCCAGCAGAGCATCATAAATAGCAAGCCAGAGTCAGAAATACCTGGGTATTTGGAGCCAGAAATACCTGGGTTCAAGTCCTCACTGACACCTAGGGGCTATGTGAAACAACCCAAATCAGTTAACTCCTCATTGCCCTCATCAACTTTCTAAGTCTGTAAAGTTGCAGAGAAGGTAGGTGGTGACTCAAATTGGAAGAGAGAGTTTTCTTCACTGAAAGTTTCCTGAACAAATGAAAGCATAGACCTGGTTTCATATTTTGGTTTTTGTTTTTCTGAAAGGCAGTGTAATGGATGTAGTAATGGATGGAGAAGTTGGTCCAAAGCCAGGAAGACCAGTGGTCAAGTCCTAACCAAACCTAAACAGGAGACTTAACCTCTCAGTGCTCCAGGCAGTTCTCTAAAGAGATAAGTTAGAGAAAAGGTGTTAACCTGCATTGGAAAAGGGAAATTCCTGACCTGGGAGTTACCTATATTAATAAAATCACAGCTCCAATTCTTGTCATCCTCACCAGAATCATCATTATTATCAGACAAAATTAAAATTGCCATAACAAATGAATTTTCACCTTGCCTCAAATAAGTCAAGGCAAGAGTCACTGGACTGAAAAAAAAAAAAAGCTAAATGATCTCTCTCCTAAATCTGTCAGTTACTTGCCCTGCAAACTTAAGCTTGTCAGATTTTTTTTTCTGCTTCTGTCTCATAATTCTTGAAATGATAACAATCACTTGTTTCACCAAGGAGTTATTTATACCATATTCAGTTCTTCTTAAGGGGTGGGAGACAGCTATCTCTCGATTTTTTGTCATATTAGAGACAGGGCAGGTGCACAGACATGCACACTTTATTAGGGTATGCATCCAGAGAATATGAAAACTCGATCATAAAGGATATTTTTAATTCTACAAACTAAAGAAAAATCAACTACACTTAATTTTCAAAAAAAATACATGACTAACCATTTCTTAATACAAATTTTGCAAAGGGGTTCCTTTTAATCAAACAAATTTGCCTACCTTAAAATTACAGAACAATTTTAGTCTTACCTTCTTGGCTAAAAAATCAAAGCATCTTTCCAACTCCAAAGTTACAAGCGACCTCTTAATTGCCTAATCCAATGACCTTTTCTCAATACCTATCCTTCTTGACCTCTCTGCAGCCTTTGACATTGTCAATCACCCTCAGTTTCTGGATGTTTTCTCTCCTCTAGGTTTTTGTGGCAATGCTCTCTCCTGATTCTCTTCCTACCTGTTTCACTACTCCTCCCCTGTCTCCTTTGCTGGATCTTCATCTAGGACAACTGTCCTTCAAGCTCCATCCTTGTCTTTCTTTTCTTTTCCCTCTAAGTAGAATCTTGCTTTGTTCGAGATCTCATCAAATCCCATGGGCTGTTATCATCTCAATGCAGACAATTCTCAGATTGATATACCTAGCCCTAATCTCCTGAGCTCCAATCTCAAATCACCATCTTCCTTTCGGACATCTCAAACTGAACGTCTCATAGACATCACAAACTCAATATCAGAACTCATCATCTTTCTCTTCAGACTTTCCTCTCTTCCAAAGTTCCCTATAACTGTTGAGGGTACCACCATCCTCCTAGTCAAGCATACTCTCAACTTCAGTATCATCCTCCATTCCACTCTCATACCCACTCCACGTATCCAATCTGTTGTCAAATCCTATTGTTCCTACCTTTACAGCATCTCTCAAAGACATCCCCTTGTCTACAGTCAAACAGCCATCACCCTATTACAGGTCCTCAACACTTCTCAATTAGACTACTACAATAGGCTTCTAACTTGTCTCCCCAATTCAAGCCTCTCTCCGTCTGAAATCCCTCCTCTACTCAGCAGCCAAATGATTTTTCTAAAGTGTAGGTCACCTCCCCTGCTCATTGGGCTCCGGTGGCTCCCTATGCCTTCCAGGATAAAATAAAAAGGATAGCATTTAGTGTTCTTTATCTTTTGACCCCTTGCTACCTCTGCAGTATTCCTACACTACTCTCATCCTGCTAGAGCTATAATTGAGCTACACTCACACATAATATTCTGTCTCCTTCCTCCCAATCTTTTCACTTGGAATACTCTGCCTCCTCACCTCCATCTTTTGTTGTCCCTCAGTTCCTTCAAAACCGCTCAAATCTCAACTTTTGCAAAAGGTCTTTCTAGCTCCCACTCCCATCACCCTTAGTGGAATCCCTCTGAAATTACCTTCCATCCACTCTGTATTTAGTTTATTTATACATACTAGTTGTTTTATGGTCTTTCTCATTAGACCATAAGCTCCTTGAGGGAAGGAACTATTTTTGCCTTTCCTTATGTCCCTAGCACATAGTACACTATGTTATGTATTAAGTGCTTAATAAATGCATGCTAAGTGATTGACTGAATAGTACTGCCTCCATCATTAGGCCAGTACCTATTCCTTCACATCAGAAACATGCCCTGGTATACACCTAGCAATAAAGCCACAGCATGAAGTACCCTTATTTTATAAACAATGAATAAAACTGCCTCGAAGGTTAATAATCCCCTAACAATGGGCTTCCATTCTCCATCAAAACATTTTTCCACTCAAAGGTAGTCCCTCCCAAATTCCCCACAGAGTCCAAAAATACAGTTTGAAAATACAAATGGGGGGGGGAGGAGGGGAGGGAAAGAGCATCCTGGCATCCATTCTGGCATTAACTACAGGGAGGAAAGAGGTCCAAGACAATCTCCAACCTCTCCCTCATTGGTCTCACACTTAAACACATAGCTCAGCACAACTATTAACTATTCTATCATGCTCTAGCACTCTCTGCACCCAGACTAGCTCCACAACCCCCAAATTTTGCCACATACAGCAGTAATCTACGTGGTTCCTGATGTCTCTAATTACCCTCCAGGGGTATGTTGGAGATAGTCCTAATCAACTGTTATATTTTCAGTGTGAGCATTTATATCTTGGAAATTGGAGAATTATACAAATCGGGGCTTCATTTATTGTTTCATTCTTTGGTTGGACTTAAAGTGATGGAGAAAATGTCAATAATGCAAAGAAAACTTAAAAGTGTGTCTTTTCTCCCCCAAGAGCTAGTTGTTAAACATTTTTGAGCACACCTCTGATAGTTTCTCTCCACTCCTCTCCCTCAATTGTCCCCAGCCACCACCTAGGAGCAATCAGAGCTGTGCAGGAAATTTCTGTGGAAACAGCAGCATCTCTGCTTCTCTTCCCCTCCCAGCTTTCCCATCCTCCCTCTTCATTTTACAAAGGAGGAAGCTGAGGCTCAAATAGGGGAGTGATTTGTCCAAGGTCACAGGATTAATTAATGAAAGAATCAGGATTTTCAATGTTCCTTTCTTTTCCTTTACTCTTTTACTTTCACTACTTCTCTCAATTCTTTTAATTGAGGGGAGAGGGGAAGAAGAGAGAATAAGTATGAAAAGACAGTTTAAGAAAACAAGGATAAAAACAAATGACAGTTGAGAGATCAGGGAAAAAGAGAGAGAATCCAGCTTGTAAAAGTTGACATCTCCCTTCTTCACTCTTAACTTGGGACCTTGAAACCTTGCATAGCAGGCATAGAGATGCCAAATAGATTTTTTTTTCAAAGATATCACATGTACGTGTATAATAACACATTGTTTTTGCACTGGTTTGAATACATCAGGAAATTAGGCAATATTTTTATTGAATTAAGCTCTAGCCTAGTGTGCTCAGGCTCAGCTTCCAAGTGGGCTCCTGTAAAAAACTAGTAAATCATGATGGTAAGACCCCTGGATCTAAGAAAGCTCTATAATTAGTTTACTTTCACTCTCATTGGCAATAAACAGATTACTTCAGACTCCAGATGATTAAACACACACACACACTAACATAAAGACCAAATCTGTAGCTTAGTATTGGGACTTATATTTAAAAAAATCAAGACATTTAGAACACCTGCCCTTTTTTTCTAACAATTAAAGAAGTGCCATAAAACATAAAACCTTGTTGCTAATTAGGGAGAGTATATGTTTCCCTCTTAGGAAAGTAAGATATCCCTAACTAGATAACTACAAGATTAAGCAGATTGCCTATTAGAACTATGTCAACTAACTACAATATTTTCTTATCTTCAGGGTTTGCCCAAGCATCTATTCTAGGGTAAATATTTTTCTGTTTCAATTTATAAATGTTTCCTTGTAAAACATTGGTTTTTAATAAGACTATTTAAGAACACAAAGGGCTACCCACTTACCTTTTATTAACACATCACTTTGCTCAAATAGTCACTTTCCCAGTTTCTTAGGAGTTGGTAAAACAAACCCAATCAATGCTGAAACATTCAATGTTGTACTCAATGCTGTTGTGTTTGTCCTTCATTTTTGAAGAGGACCATGACATCAGAGAAATGATGACATGACTTGCAATTGACTTTGATTTGAGTGAAGGACAGCTGAACAAGGTCACCAACCTCACTTTTTCCCCCAGAGTCATCTGGGTCCAATGGCCAGACATTCATCAGGACAACTGGAGATGGCCCAGGATGCAACGGGAGACCCCAGCCTTTTTAGGCTAAGGCCTCTTCAGGTTCTCACTCTGAATGTCAGTGAACAGGTCTCTTTAAGAAGTGAGTCAAGGGATGGCCCCCTTTAATTTAATGCTGACAATGTATGGAAAGGACTAAAACTGTAGTAGGACAAAGAGAATGCTCTTATAGGTATTTTCCATTTCTGGTTATTACAGACAGGATTGAGAGGAAATGCAAGTCATCCATCAACATAAGAAATGGGATCTAATAAATGAATGACATAAACCACTGATCTTCACATTATAAGGAAGGCAAACAAAATAATTTTTGTTACATCTCCTAGAAAAAAAATCAGAGCAATTCCTTCCCATAGCTAGTATGACTAAGAAAATAGAATTATATACATACTCTAGACATTTTTTTTGTTTTTATAGCCCTTAATAACCTGATCCCTTCCCACCTTTCCAGTCTTCTTATACCTTAACGTCCCCTATATAATCTACCATCCAATGCTGTTCCTCTCACACAACTCTCTATTGCCTGATTCCAGGGATCTTCATTGGCTATGTTCTATGCCTGGAATCTTCTCCCTCCTCATCTTCATCTCTATCTCCTGGTTTCCCTAGCTTCCTTCAAGTCCCAAGTAAAATCTCTTTTTTTCCAATCCCTTTTAATGCCAGTGGCTTCCCTTTGTGATTATCTGGGTTGTTTCCATGTAGTCTTCCCCATTAGACTGAGAGTAGGCATTGCTTGGGTGATTTTTTTAACTTTCTTTGTATCCTAAGCACTTAGCACAGTTACTTGCACAGAGTAGGTACTTAATAAGTGCTTGTTCACCTGAGTTGACTTCAGAGGACTCTGCATAAAGTTTCCAGTCATATGAAGCAGGAAGGATGCAAAGGATTTTAAACAAAAATAATCATTTTTCTTGAATTGTCAGTGACTATTACTGTAAATTGTTTATCTAATTCACCAGAAAATATTGATTTTAAAAACCCAGGGAATTGTCAAAACTGTCAATACTTTTTTAAACTGTTCCTTCTCCAGGAAAAAAAAAACACACCTGTGCATTATAATTAGAATGGCAGGCAAAAAGAGGAGCTAAGCATGCATAGCAATTTTGTTTAGTGTACTGAAAATTTAAGCAGTCACATACAATCACAAAATAGCCAGCTTTAGGAACATAGATTAAAAACTGAAAGGGTCTTAAAGATCATCTATCAATTTTTACAGATGGGCAACATGAGAGGGGAAGCAGCTTATATAAAGTAGGTGGTACATACATATAATAGTCTTTTGTTAGAAACAACTATGTTTAACACTTAAGCAGTTCAAAAACTTTGCTCTAAAAGAAAAAACAGATTAGCCCTGATTTTGTCCAGCTAAATCAGATGACTTAAAAAAAAAAAAAGAATATATATAAAGTTTACACAAAAACAATAAAAATCCCAGACAGGCATTTGTACTTCCCTGAGCTTTGAAATTATCTATGACTCCCTATTTACCTGAAAAAGCATTACTGTAATATCTAGACAGAGTTTGCATGATATCTTTGGAATGCTGGGTCCATGGAGCTATCTTCCTATAAGTTTTGACTCGATGAACAAGCTGAGAACCACCATATTGAAGAGAGAGTGTATCACCATGATCTTCATAGAGTTCTTCAAATAACCTATGGAAAAGACAATGCACATTTGAGAATTCTATTAGAACTCTCACAAAATCATTTATTTGGACCTCAGTCTCAAAGTAGTCTCTTATTTCTGGCTTTCTTATTTTTTTTCTCTTTTTTCTTTCAACTCAAAGTTCACTCTTACTCATCTTTAAGATAGAATTTGTCTCACTATGCTTTCAGTTTATATTAGTATTTTAGTGGCCAAAAATGTGAGTCATTTAAAATAACATGAGCAAGAACACAATGAGCCAAGATAAATTTTCTATGTCTACTTTTGACTTTTTGCATCTCACATTTGACATCTATTTTATTTCTGATATTTCTTCTAAAAAAGGATAAATTCTTGTCATGCAGAGTTATAGCAAAATTGTTCTCTAAAAAGAATATATAATTGTAATTTGTGCATATTTAAGTATCTGCTAAGATTTCTAGTTATAATGAAATCTGTGGAGGTGACTGCTTAGACCTTGTTTAAAATTTTTTATCAGACCATCGACAGGCAACAACAGATATTACAGCATTTTTAAAGTAGCTTCTTATTTGAGATCTAATCTACGATTAAATTCTTACTTAGAAATAAACTGTTAAGCTGTTTTTTTCTAAAATGTTTCACGGCTTATTAAGTTGTCTGTAGAATTCAATTTGCATATGAATGAATAAAGCATTTATTAAGCATTTACTATTTTGTGCAAAGCTTTGTGCTATGTGCTGGGGATATAAATAAAAAAATAGGATAGTCCCTGCTCTCAAGGTGCTAACATTTTAATGAAATGTGAAAACAGTTCAGTCCCTCAGGTAAGTCCAATTTACTCAAATATAGGGGAAAAGAAATGTGGCATGATACATCCATATTAAATACTGGCATTCAAAGAATTAATTTGATTAATTGTTACATACAAAATATGATAACTTGAGTAACTGAATAGTATGAACACAAGATTAAATAGTACACCTTTATTTCATAGAACAGTAAAATGTAATTTTAACACTTAAAAATATGAACACAATTGCTTTGTGCCATTATGTTGAAGTAATGGTATATAAAATAAATCTTACCGAACTGCATCTGTATCAAACTGTAGATTAGGCTTGTCAATCAACCCCAAGGAATATAGCTGATAAGCTAAAGCACACTTTCCTACCATAAATTGGGCCGTATTAGTGCGATCTAAGCAATCCACACAATTGGTTCGAAGGACTCCAGTCTAAGAAATGAATAACATAAGATTCTTCTGTCATTATATGGAAGTCACAATTGTTTGAATGGACTTTTCATAACAGTATAGTTTTTTTTCTTTAAGTGTAATAGGGGGTATTCCTATATAGAGTTTCAGAGCTGAAAGAGACCTTTGTGATCATATATTCCAATTTGTACACTTCAAAGAAGCTCCGAGCCTGACAAATGGTTGTCTAGCCTTTGTTCTGAAGAATTCCAAAATAGAAAAACCTAACACTTCCCAAGGTTTCCCATTTCTCTTTGGAATAGCACTATTTTCTAGGATGTTCTTTTCTAACATCAGGCCTCTTTACTTGCCTCTTTGTGCCTTCTACCCATTTCTACTTATTCCCCTGTGATACCAAAGTGAAAAAAAAATGTTCTTCTAGATGACAGCTTTTCATGTATTTGAAGAGCTATTACACACCGTCTCCCCACAGTTTTTATGCTAACATCCTTTGTTCCTTCAACTGAACCACATCTAGAATGAATTTAAGGCCCTTCACCATTCTGCTTGCTCTTCTCTGGACGTTCTCCAACTTATCCAGATCCTTTCTAAAATGTGTGCCCAGAAGTGAGCACAATACTCCAAATGTGTTCTTTTGCAGTGTAAAATGAGAGTATCATCTCCTTATTTCCTAAAGATATACCTCTCTTAATACAACCTAAATTACATTAGCTTATTTGATCACCACATCATGCTGTTCTTAGACATATGTCAAATATTTATTGCTAAACATGTAATTTTAAGTAAAATGAAAGATTAAAACATCAAAATACATTTTTTGAATTATAAGAGGCCAGAGTTTTTGCTCATTTAGGATTACTACAACTGTATCTTTAAATTGTTTGGATCATAAATGATTTTTCTTGTTCATTCTAGTGGAATTAAATCATTACCCCCATCTTAGGATCAGTTCTGCGCTTCCTCACTCACGTTATACTTTGCATATATTCTCTTCATCAGAACTCACCCTTCTGAGGAACAAACATTTATTAAGTATCTATGATGCACCAGGCACTGTGCTTGGCACTGGGAGAGCTCACGATCTACTATATGAACTAAATATTCATTTGACTTTTATAGGATGACAGAAACATGGAGCAATTATCTCATATAACCCTGTTATCACAACTCAAATGCCAGGAAGCACTATAATTATCGGCACACCAAATAGGAAGCTAAGAACCGGGACTCGTGTTCCACATTATGACAGGACAAAGCTGAACTGCTCACAGCTGGGTCACATTGAACCACTATTATGAATAAGAAGGGCCACATGAAGTAGAAAATTTAAGGAAGGATACAGTTATAGACTATTTATATAGAGTGTAAAACTTTGTAATTCCTTGAGTTGACTTTGGAAGAAAATTCAGATCCAGGTGAGCCTCTGGCACTCAAGAAGTTCATGGTTGAGTTGCAAAAATCCCCCAAAAGACTTGACTGACAAGGATGTATCATTGTGCCTCTCCCCAGGATGCTAACTCTTGGAGTTAGGGAGATAGCAGAGCTGTATATGTAGACTTGTGCAAGCATATACGTTTCCACTCCCACATGGTATTCTGCACACTCTGGCCATGTTTAGTACCTTCCCAGTGCCTATCAGTGTTATCAGTGTTGTGGTATTAATGAAGGTTGTGATAAAGCTTTGTGATAAAGGTTTGATTCTGCTAGGGCACCTGTCTCTGACTGAACTCCATTATCTCAGAGGGTGATTTGAGAGTCTCAGATGTAATAGGACCTCTGACACACTTATCATATCCTGTAGGCTACTGCAGCAATTTATGGAGGTATCATATCCCTCTGACAGACTATAAGTTCCATGAAGATGGAGATTGTGCATTATCTTAGTTTGGTATCTCATCCAAACCCCAACACAGAGCTGATTCTTAATAAATATTTGCTGAATTAAATCTCAATTCTTTTCAGTTATTTCTAGGACAAAGATCCCATAAAATTCATTAAGTGTTCAACATTTGACATTGGGAATATCTAAGAAGAAAATTTCGGGAAGTTATAAGACTTTAAAAAGTCAGCTGCATCTTAAATGATGCCCTAAGCAAGAAATATACCTCTCCACATTTGTTTTCAGATTGCCACATTAAATTCAGTAGATCCACCTACTATTAATCATTGCTATTTTCTGTACCTGCAAGCGACCAGTGGGAACCATACATCCTCCTAGTTCATTCCACCTGTTTTAAAAGACAGATTTTTTTTTAATTTCAGAAGGTAAATTGCATAATGACTTTTGTTCTAGTTTAAAATTACCATAACATCAAAATAAGAGAGCCATGTTGTTGCTCAGTCATTCAGTCATGTTTTACCATAACACTCCAATACTGTCCACGGGGTTTTCTGGGCAAAGATACTGGAGTGATTTGTCATTTCTTTTTCCAGTGGATTAAGGCAAACAGGGTTAAGTGACTTGCCCAGGGCCACACAGCTAGTAAGTGCCTAGGGCCAAATTTGAACTAGGGTCTTTCTAACTCCAGACCCAGTACTCTATCCACTAAATCACCCAGTTGACTCCAAAAGAAACATAAAGAATCAAAAACTGAACTAGTACACAGTCCAAACCATCCAAAATACATGGTTGCTATTGCTGTGCTAAACATGTCTGAGAATGGAACTTCTATAACCTACCTTAGGTAATAAATTGTAATATTTTCTCTCCTACTAAAGAAACTCTTGTCAGATCCAACCAAAATCCCTCTTGCCCAATTTCCTCTTTCATCTCAAAAGCATAAAGAGTAACTATTAAAAATCTTTCATAGACTAAAAGACATAATTAAATCATTCATTAACCTTCTCTTCTAAAAGGTAAACCACAATAATTCCTTCAACCTTTCCTCCTTGGATCAATTTTCTATCACTTTAATTGTTTTAGTTCACTTATCTCCAGCCTCTCCAGTCCTTCCACATCTTTTTAAAATGTGGAGCTCAAAGAAGATACAATGCTAATTCTACTAGGATTGCTTCCCTTAACTTTTTCTGTTCTACTTCAAATATATTCAAGTAAAATATTGACTTCTTATTATTGTATATATAGATCATAGGCCAACAATTCAGGGCTGGAAGGGACATTATAGGTCTCCTAGACCAGCCTCCCAAGTTCAAAAAACTGAAGCCCAGAAAGCTTAGGTGATTTGCTCAAGTGGTAGAGCCAAGGTCTTCTGACACAAAATCCAATGCTCTTCTCTATTGTATGTCAGTGCCTCCCCAAACTTAGTTAAATGTAGAGAAAATAAACATGCATAGTATCTGATGTTTGTTACATTAAGGGAGAAAGGATGAGTATGAACCTTTTTATACCTATTGTAACTATATAATATATATAGAGAGAACTGCTCTACCTAAATTAAGTATTTCATCTTTGCCATCATCAAATCTCCTTTCCAAAGACCCAGATAGGGACCAGACCTGGCACTTCACTAATACAGGAACACCATACTTTTTCTGTTCTACTTCAAATATGTCTAAGTAAAATGCTGACTTTTTATAATTGTTGACTTAAGATTACAGACCAATAATTTAGGAGTAGAAAGGACATTAAAGGTCTCTCAGACCAGGCTCCTCAGCTCCACAGATGCAGGTTGGCACCTTCTCTGCAAATCATAGTCTTATAGTTGCCTAGAACAGTGAGAAGTTAAGTGACTTGCCAAGGCTTTCAACAGCCAATATGTTTTGGGGAGTTGGAGAGGGAAGGCAGGGATGGGACCTGAACACATCTTCCTGACTTCAAGGCTGGCTCTCTATTCATGATATCACACATGTCCATAGATCTGACACATAATTTACTCTCCTCTGAAAACATTAATGATGCCATCACACTGATATATAAATCAATAACAGAGCATTACCATAATTTGGGCAGCACCCTCAGTATGACTGACTCATGTATGATATTTCTACTCATGGCAGAGGAGTAGTAATTGTAGTACTGGAGTGGGAGGGGGTTTGGGAAAAGAAATGCACGTACACAATAAATGGAAAGGGTAGAAAAGATTTTCATATTTGAATTTTGCTATTGTTTCTGCTTCTCCCTACCCCTAACCCCACAATCTGAATCTTCAACTATGTGAAACTGAAAAACCTTGCAATAATGATAACACTGACCCCTATTCATCAGTAACCAGTCATTCAAAGTCACCTAATAAAGGTTTCTTTTTTTTCTAATGCCAAACAAGAATGCAACAACAAGGAAGGTGCAGCTAATGCCTTTGCCATCTTAAAGCCCATTTTGCTGAGAAGCAGAGGAAAATGGACAGGGATAGTCTCTGAAATGATTCAGGAGACTGTAAGAAGGAAGTAATCAACAATACTTTTGTTACTGTTCCACTAATTTGTTTCTGCCACCCTGTTCCAGCCATACCCAACATCTCTCCAGCTCTGCCTCATTCAAATCCAATTCACTCAAGAGTCGAGACATCACCCTCCTGATATCATTGGTCCTCTTTGACAGCAGAACAACAAACATCTCTTCCATGATAATATAAAATCTACAAAGCTGGAGGGCGAAAGGACCATAGCAACTTTTGTTTTCTTTTCGGAGGTAATCAGGATTAAGTTATTGCCCAGAGTCGCACAGCTAGCAAGTGTCTGAGGGTGGATGTGAACTCAGGTCCCCCTGACACCATGGCTGGTGCTCTATCCACTGGGCTACCCAGATGCCCTGCAACCCATATTTTCAAAAAGGGTTGTCAGTAATCAGTAATTAGTTTCTTTTTTGTTCAAAGTAAAAAGACCCATTGTATATGTACACTAGCATAAGGAAATAGTGCTCATTCATAACACACAGAATATTTCAAAACTTGCTGCTAGAGTTTTAGACTACTCTATCATATCAGTTAATACAGCCAAAAAACACAAAAGTTATCCCTCTTACAGGTAACAGGTATTGTTGATATTTAATGTAATATTTCTATCCTTGTGACCATTAAAAAAATACTTGCTACCATTTAAATTTTTTTAAATGTACTTACTTTTCATCTGGTCGCAAAATACTACAGTAGGAATCTGGACGGTTTACAAAGAAACCTGTCTTCTTCACCAAACTTTCTGCAAGCACATTTAGTCGATCAAGAACATTACATAGCTTGCTGAGAAGGGAAAATCCAAATTTAAAATTAAATTTTACCTTCAAGGAATAGGACAAATACAATCAGGTGGCATACACTCATGGTTTTTATAGAGATTTAGGCTAGTACTTGGTAATAAAATTTTTTTTTTAGATCCATTTCTATAGATGCTGACCAGCAACATTTAATGCAAAAACATACACAAAAGGACTATTGAATGCAAAAACATATGCAAAACGACTATAACAAATCAAGGATCCCCAATTTCATTACAGGGGCAGGTAGGTGGTACAGCGAATAGAAGGTTGGGTTCCAAAAGCAATGTCACGTTCATCAAGGAACTTTATGTAGAAGGTTCCCTGTAAAAGGTGTTATGAGGGCAGGGGGGTGGAGGAGGAGATAACCAAAAGAATTAAGAGATATGGTCCCTACCCTAAGGAAGTTCATAATCTATTTAGGAAAGATAAAACACACAGATATAAACTGAAACAATCTGGTATCACTGGGTAGAAAATATTTTAATGTATGAACTAAATCCACATATGAATAGACCGAGTTATCCAGAAAAGGCACCAGTAGAATAGGTAAGCTTTGAGCCAAGTTCTAAAAGAAATAACTGACATATAAAAAAGATACTCTAGTCAAACTAAAATATTATAAGCACAGGGATAGGTCACATCAAGCTGAATATGGGGAAAAAGGCCTTTATATCAAGATTAACAAACCTTAGCATTTTAGATTAATTAGTGAGGCCAAGTGATGGAAAGTCTTAATATTAGGAGAAAGAATTCAGATTCAACATAAGTGCTAGGGAGCCACTGTTGATTCTTGAACACATGTATGACAGTTAAAAGTGATGTTTGAGAAAGAGGATTTGTTCAGCTGAGCATAGAATGGATTGCAGAAAGGAAAGACTGATACCTTCAAGAAGTAGCAATATTCTCTTAACTAACTATATTAGCAAGCACCCTAGCACACCCAGGATGACCTGCTAGCACAGGTTCTTTTGATCTGCTTTACAAAGGAAAGACAGCTTTAAAGGGGTTAACAATCTGTACTTTAATTACAGAGAAAGAATTGAGTATAGAAAATACAAGCAGAGAAATCAGCACAAAGACCACCAGACAGAGTTCCAGCTGTCAGAAAATAGCAATATTGCTATACACTTTACATACATCACTGGATCGAGGGATCACAGACCTATCTAAGCAGTTTGCGGGGGGGTGGGGCTCTGAACATATGGCTACTCAGAATCTCAACCAGTAAATCAAAAGATCTTTCTCATGAGCGAACCCCCAAAACAAAATGCCAACCTCCCAGAACATATAACAAATATGGGCCCCTGATTGGTTCAGAGTCAGAAGGCACAAAACCTACTTGACTCAGCACAGCTGTGAATTATTAGGGTTCAAAGGAGATTAATCCTTCAGATGTTTACAATTTAGCCTGAGCCTGGGAAACTGAACCCCAAAAAGAAAACAACAAAAATTCCACCTTGCTTCCATTTATACTGATTTAAGTAGAGATGTAGTAGTGGCAATCTCAAATAAAGTCTGGGTTTTGTACATGTTGGGACTTGTCAAAGTTGCTCAAGTTTACTCTTACTTTACATACCAGCAGTATACCTACTCCCTTGATAGACATGTGAAAGAAACTAAAACATTAGCATTCATTTGCCACAGAGATCAGCTTACTGTAAAAACTGTTTCTATTATATTAGCAAAAAATAGTATAATAAAACATAAATGCCTGTCCATTCACCTTTTGGTATATTTGGCCATGTCCCAAGGGATATAAACAATAGAGTGTTCAGGAGGCAAAAATTGATTGAGGTAAGTAACAGCAGCAACAAGTTCTTCACTCAGAATTCTTTCATGCTTTCTTTTTTCACGTTCCTTTATTAAAATTTAAAAAAAAATAACATTCTTAACATTGTAATTATCTCATGTCAGAAGAAGAGATTTTAAAATATCTTTCCGCTTACATAATGTCATAAGGCTAAGCCTACCTGCTAAAATCTTAGAACTGAGTGGAAAAAAGTCACAGGTGAATTAAATGGATTATATTATTTAGAAAACCCCAAAGAAATTAATACAATAAACTGAAATGACCTAGTCTTAACTTTAAGTCATGAACAAATACACTCATAACAGGGCTTTTGTTCTGGGACAGTAATAGAGCAGAGAGAAACAGGAACGCCACTGCTATTGAAAATAATGCAGCAATCATCTACTCTATCAGCCCAATGCTTCTTCAACCCAAATCTTCCTTCCTAGGCCACCACCACTCCTCAAGATATGTGTCTCTCTCTATCAGAATATAAGCTCCTTGAGGGCAGGAACTATCTCAACTTTGTATTTGTTTCCCTTGTAACTAGTAGTGTCTGATATATAGTAGGCACTTAATAAATACTTTTTCATTTATTCATTTTCTAGTAAGTTTATTTTTCTTTTTTTTCCTCCTTTCCTTCCTTCTTTTCCTTTTTTCCTTCTCTCCTTTCTTCCTTTGTTTCTACAACTCCCTGGCCCATTTCTAACAGATCTGTCCTAAACAACTTAAACAATGATTCAAATCAAAATTCCTCAAATCAAAAGACTACTTCCAAGAACAGGGAAAAGTAAGCATTTAGCCCCACCAGGCTAAAGGCAACCAATGTTCATAACTGCTTTGTTTTCAAGGCTAATGAATTAAATTACACAGGAAAAAAAAAATGTTTATGGACTTCTTTATCTAAGCTGAACAAGTTGTCATCTAAAGGGGTTTCACAGGAGTTATGTGAAAAGAATAACACTAACAGCTATACTAAATTATAAAATAATTTTATAAATTATAAAAGAATAACACTAACAGCTATACTAAATTACCAAGCAAGATGACTCCAAATTGAAAATTAAATTGGTTTATTTATGTATCTAAGGCATAGTATGCAAAAGAAGCATTGTAAAATAGCAGATAGAGAGCCAGTCTGAAGCTAGGAATACCTGGGTTCACGTCCTGCTACTTA
This sequence comes from Petaurus breviceps papuanus, assembly GCF_028583685.1. Lineage (NCBI taxonomy): Eukaryota > Metazoa > Chordata > Mammalia > Diprotodontia > Petauridae > Petaurus > Petaurus breviceps. The sequence continues at coordinate 42,968,005 of NW_027187391.1, forward strand.
CTAGCCATATGTCACAAGGCAAATCAGAACTTTCAGACTATAATATGTGTGTATGTCAATACCTATCCTTATATATTTAAGACACAATAAAATTTTATATACATATATTATGTAGACAGTCTGATTTTTTTCTCTAAAGCCCTTTAAATCAATAAGAAAAAGTTTTAAGGAATCAAAGGATGTGGCGTCATTCAAATCTGTCACTTACTAGCTCTATGACCTTAGAAAAGTATCTACATGTCTCTTGAGACTCAGCTTCCTCATCTATAACATAAGATTGGACTAGATGACCTCTAAAGCAGCACTTCTCAAATGTTTGGTTCTCAAGACCCTTTACACTCTGAAAAATTATTGAAAGAATTTTTATTTGTGGTATTTCTATTGATATTTACCATACTAGAAATTAAAACTGATCAATTCTAAACTATTTGTTAATTCATTTGAAAATAATAATAAACCTATCATATTTTAATACAACATGCTTTTATAAAAAATAACTGTTTTCCACTAAAAAAATTTTAGTGAGAAGAGTCACATATTTCTACAAATTGTTGCAAATCTCTTTAATGTCTGGGTTAATAGATGACAGCTGGATTCTCCTTTCTACTTCTGTATTCAATCTGTTGCAATATGCCATTTTAGTTGAAATAAATGAAGAAAATCTAGCCCCACACAAATAGGTAGCTAGAAAACAAAGGAATGTTACAATAGGCAAATAATATGTTCCTTGTATTATGAAAATAGTTTTAATATCACAGACTCACTGAAAGGGTCTTGGGAACTTGCAGTGGCCACTTTAAGAACTGCTGCTCTTTTAGCCCTAAAACTATGATCCTGATAATCCTGTTTTTAACATAATTTTGAGGAAATCTTCATACCTTTCTTATTAAACAGCACCTGAAATCCACATTTCAAAAAAGAAACCAAGAACATTATTTATAAATTCCTCATTTTAAGTGGTGGTAAATTTTCTGTTACCACTATCATACATATGCACACAGACATTTTGACTCTTTAATCATTGGATTAAAAGATCGTTCTCAAGTGAACCAAATTTGCAACATTCTCTTACCCTCTGATTTACAGGAACAAATGCCACTTTAAAAAAAACACTGTCTATATTACCACTAAATTTAATCTCCAAGAGCAATTTAATCTCCAAGTGCATAATCACCATGTTACTACTTCTGGGTTTTGAAGAGCAAAGAACAATGAACAATTACAGTTTTTTAAATATATTGACCTTTTAAAATATTCAAATAAAAGTACACATGAGAACTTTGGAGAAACAATTCTAATAATTACACATCAGATATTAATTTTTTAATGTATTCCAGTGACAGAAAATTAAATCTAACATCCTAAATGGAGTTTCTATATTGCCATAGATTTTCAGTGAGACTTATAAGAAGTCTGTAAAATATAAACAATGATTTCACTTATCAAGTTCTTGTAAATTTAGATGTGAGTCCTAATGGTATCTTTTGAAATCTGACTCTGTGAGATGAGGACTTTTTTTTTTTTTAGCAAATGTAGTTAAAATTCTTAAATGTTTTACTGCATTTCTCTATTATCAAACTAATGCTGACTATTAGGCTAATCTTCAATTTTATGTTGAAAAAAGGAATTCCTTAGTAGTCTAACCAAAAATGCTAGAAAAATACCTACCTAATGTGTAAACCAATTATTTAACAGGTTCACTTTCAGACACAACAGAATCATAGAACCAAAGGGGCAAAAATAAATGTGCTTCCTTTGCTCATCAATGTTCCAAGTTATCAGAAATGAATGAATAGCTGGAAATTAACTAAAGCTCATGTCAGACTTTCACAATGTTAAGGAATCGAATGAGATCATTTCCTTTAGTCACTTTGCCAGGGCAAAGGTTAACAAAGGTAACACTATTCTATGTATGTCCTGTTTCCTTGACCTGGGACCTAAAACAAATGCTTATAGATGATGTGTTTGGATTTGACACCACCAGATCCCCATGAGATTTTATGAATGGTCAGGGCAACTTTAATAAAAAGGCAAAAAGACCAGAGAGGTTAATGATATCAACATATTTGGTTCTGGTTGCTGTCCCTAAACAATGCCTTTACTTTCATTTCCTAAAATTTGCCTTGTGATTCTACTCTGATAGAAGTCTTAGATTCCTAAGATTTAACTCTGTTCTGACCTAGCAACTAAACCTATTTCACCATAAGATCTTGTAGGCTAGAAGCGTCCAACGCGAGTCCCATGTCAGTCTGAGCCAAATTAAAATATAATTGGAAAATAATAACAAAATAACAAAAAATAAGATAAAACATGGATGATGTTAATTTGTGATTTTCTAAGTCAATATGTAATCTACAGGGATTTTTATGTACTGTTTAAAGGTTCCATTTCTACTGGAAATTGATACCAGTGTTGTAAGCTGTCAGTGACAGGTCCATATTTCAAGGTATATTTATGAAAGCTTCATTTCCCTGTCTCCTCAACACAGTTGCTCTTGGCTCGTGATCAGATGGGCAAAGGTAGAATACATCGTAAGCTATATAATAACTTCCTTTAGTCTTTTGGTTTTTCCAGGGAACAGGATATGGAGATCAAAATTTAACCTGTATGTGCACCAAACAAAGGGATTAATGGAAGGAACAGGTCAAGAAATCAGAAAAAACCTGACCACTAGCGTTTCCATAAAGAATGTCTTCTAATCTCCTTGAGTTACAAAGCGAAAGAGGCCATCAGGGAGTCTAGGCAAGAGGTCAACAAGTCAGGAATTAAGGGTAAAGGAGAAAGGGAGATCAAGCTATCCCAGGCTGGACGGCCTTGACAAGCTGAAGCATTCTATTCTGGAAAATGGCAGAAAAATATGCGGTGCTCACCAAATGTATTTGGGTAACATAATAAAACAACACATTACTGTGCCATACCTTCACCAGATTTAAGATGATAATAGGGGAGCCAAATCTCTGCAGCATCTGATCAAAGTGAAGAGCAGCTATATGGGCAAATGGATCCGCTTGATCCACTGAGAAAAATAAAATGATGTAAACAAAATCATTTGTAAAAATCATGTAGGAGTCATTTTTTCATCATCTATTTCTAAAAAAATTAGTTTTCAAAGAAATAGCATTCATCTTGAAATTATTTAAACATGGCTCCTAGATATCTATAAGAAAACATTGATGTCAAATAGAATTCTGGACCTAAACAACTTCTAGATTCCTAAAGAAGATATGTAATTCATTTCTCAATATTACTTTTGAAAAAATATAAAAGTTCACATATGTACATAAGTATGTATATTTAAAATAAACAGGTATATAAGCATAAAATGCATAAATAAATATATGGCAAAGTTCTCTGACCTTTAGCTTCCTCCTTCATAAAATGAGGATAATAAAATTTGCATTACCTACCTCATAGAGTTGCTATGAAGAAAGCATTTCATAAAGTATACAGCAATGTATAAATGTGTGTATATAAATTATCCTCTATCCTAAGTATTCCATTATAATGGTTTAAAATCCCTAGATTTACACAGATAAAGAGGTTCTATTATGATAAAAATATTTACTAACTTGGTATTTTAAACCAACATAATTTTATCATTAAAGTAGGGTTCATGCCTACATCATTTTAGAACTATAGCAGTCCATTTTTTTTTAAGTTTTGTTATTCAGTTATTTTTCAGTCATGTTCAACTCTCTGTGACCCCAATTGAAATTTTCTTGGCAAAATACTGGAGTGGTTTTCCATTTCTTTCTCCAGCTCATTTTACAGATAAGAAAAATAGGCAAACAGAGTTAAGTGACTTGCCCAAGGTCACACACCTAGTAAGTGTCTGAGGTCAAATTTTAACTCAGATCTTCCTGACTCCAGGCTTGGCACTCTATCCACTGTCCCACCTAACTGCTTTTGTTTTTAAACTAGGTCTTCACTAATATGCCACATCAGGTAAGGAACAATCATTAAAATTATTGCTTGAAAGTATTTTCCACATACATGTAATTGGAGGCTTAGGCATCATAGTAGAAATATCCTGAGACCAATATAAGGGGACAGATCCTCTAACTTGCACATAAGAGGAATAGCTTCCTGCTGTAAATGACATTACAGAAGCATCGCAGAGTATTTGTTCAGTCTCTACTTCATTAGCAACATCACCCTGGAAAAACATATGTACACACATTGAAAATATAAAAACACAAGTATGCAGTTAAGTTAAAATGGCTTCCGACAGAAATGTTTTGAAAATAACAAAAGACTGTTGATATAAAATATGAATATAAGTCAAATGATAAACTTTGAAAGGAAGTTTTCACAGATATATATTTTTTTAAAAATAGAAGCTTAAGAAAGTAAAACAAAATCAAATTAAAGCTAGTCAATAAAAAACTAGATAAAAAGCATCTAGACTCTAGAATTATTCTAGAGAAATACAAACTTGACATTCGACTAATTGGAATTTTTGAAAGTTTAATAAACCAAACCAAAAGGCAAAATATCAAAAATTAAAATCTAAACCAAAGGGAAAAGGGCCAAGAGAGATCAAAATGTGTCAATAGCTTTCTTCTGGCAGAGGAATGAGAAAGAATTGAATCAGATGTAGCATTTCTCACTCTCAGAGGCATTAATATCATTTCTGTCTGCTTATGTTATAAAAATAGATGATGTGAAATTTGTTTAGCCCATTTCAGAAGATGGCTTTTTAAAAACTGGCATTTCAAAAACTAAATTCTCAAAAATGTTTATCGTTGGTTTAAACCAGATTCAAAAAAACCTTCTGTCTATATATACTTGCCTACTAGCCACTCACCTTGCCCCTACTCAACCAACTTAACACAAGTGGTAGTGCAGAGCCTGAAGGTGACAAGGCAGGTAAGGTGTTATAGAGGTGGTATTCCTCCCTCTTGTGGCTGACTCCTGAGACTACATAATTTAGAGAAGCAGAAAAAGTGTAATCAAGTGTTTCCATCTGCCTCCAGCTACTTATTACCAAGTCTGTCATTCCCACAATGAGTATTTCCCCCTGCCTGCCCCATTTTTGTAAGCAGCTATTTCCATTTCTGTATTATCTATGTCCCTTTTTTTCCCATTATGATACTTCAGCTGATAATATCTTTTATCATCCAAGAAATGTATGATCATAAATGGAAGAAGGTCAGTCATATAGCAAGAGAACAACAGATGGGTGTTAAAAGACCTACATGGAAAACACTGGGGTACATCTTCCACAGAGGATTTAGGGGAGACAAAGGATCACAGGGTCACAGATTTAGAGCTTGAGGGACCTTGGAGGCCATCTAGTCCAGCCCACTCATTTTACAGGTCAGGAACCAGGACCTATAAAGGTTATCCAAGTTACATAGGTAGTAGACAACAGAGCTGGGATTTAAACCCAGATTCTTTGATTCAGATCCAATAATCTTCCTTCTACTGTACCATGCTGACATGGACAGGAAGTGCCCAAAATTAAAAGGCATAGAGAAGATGCAATCTGCAAAACAAGGTTGAGTAACTATCTCAATAAAATTAAGAAGCCATTCAAGTATTGATATATAGGTATCTCTATTAAACATTAGTCGAGGCCCCAATTACTCCCAAGTAATAATGTGGATGATTTTTCAAAATGTTTAAAGGTTAATAATTTTTCCTGCCAACTTTTAGATAATCTAGAAGATTTTATATTATCTAATCAAGACACCCTCATATTAAATATTCAAAACCTTCATAAAGCTTTTTTTAGCAGCAAAACAGACATAAATAGCTTTTACTTACCTCACAGTTTGCACCCCTCTTTAAAAAACGGGTCCCAGCAAATTTACTTGATCTTCTAGCTATCAGAGTAACATAGACTGGTCGACCATAAATTAACAGCTCTGAGAAATCAAGTTAAGGTTCTTTAACACATATGATTGCCAGGCAATATCATATGAAATAATTTTTTTCTGACAAACATATTAAAATACACTCTGTTGGATTTGTTACAGAATACCAAGATAGCCTTCCCCAAGCAAAACCTGTTCTTTTCAGGGATTACAGTATATTTTCTTTCTCTCTCCTTTCCCCTCCCCGACTTTCTCACCTTCAATCTCTCTTTCTCACCCCCCCCCTCCTTTTTCTTTTTGAAATTATGTCTCCCTATCACACCTGAGCTGGAAAGAAAGCAGATTCTCATGGGTCCAATTTCACTATTGGTCAATACCAGAGCTATGACCTGCTCCATTTCTGACATGGGCATCTGTCCTTCCTTAAGCAGCCTGGTGGTTGCTACCAGAGACTCACTATATTGGATGATGAACTTCATTCAGAGACACTAAATTGGCTTAGTGCAGTTTATAAATCCAAAGCTCAAGGAATCCTCAACCTCACCAGTAGGAAGGATTACGGGCATTTACCACCATGCTCAGCAGCAAATTATATTAATTCTCATCTGAAAATAAATGGATTTGAATTTTCAAAACAGTCAAAAGTTACTGAAAGAGAACTTCAATGCATAAGATAAATGATGAGTAATACTTTTTGGTCAAAAGTGAGGTGTAACAATAATATATCTCATAACTGGTTTGGAAACCAAGTTCAAAATTGGAGTTTTTAAAACATTTTGAACAATGGCACATCACTGGAATAAAAAGTCTTCCAAAGTGGCATCTTTAAAAGACATTTATAGAGGATGTGTAAACATTGGTGTGTTCAAAAAATACTTTAAACAACACATTATAGTTTCCCTTTGCATAAAGCAAACTTATAAGCATTTAGCCATTGAAAGATTGATTCCTGCATTCTCTGGCAATACGAACAACAAATTGAAGGTGAGAAGTATGCAAGAAAACATAACAATAGTCATCCACATCTACCCACACTGGGAAGGAGCAGATGGCACAGTGGAGTAGATGGAGTGTACATTGTACAATAGCATCCCAAAAGTGTGGAAAGCTTGGTTCTAACACAGTTTTGTCACTAAATAGCTGTTTTACCTTGTAGTTTCTCTAGACCTCATTTGCCTCCTCCTTAAAATGAGTCTTTTAAGGGCCATTGCAGTGCTAACATTCTAGAATTCTACCATATCAAAATGACCCTTTTCTTAAATTTGTCTCTAGAGTACTAAATATGTGGTAAAATGCAGTAAGTAAAAATGAAAATTACTACCATGATGAAAAAGGAAGGCTTCACAAGGCCTCATAAAATTCTATTAGTCTACGAATTACACACTTAGAGGTCTTTTTTGAAGTTTCCACCTAAACTGATTCCTTTAAGACTTTAGACACAATACCACTTTCTCAAACTGTTTTCAGCATAACTCTAAAATATAATCAATGGGAGAAGGGTAAATCCAAACACTTAAGAGAGAAAAATAGTCCATAAAACTAAGCTCAACACTCTAACCAGGACTCAATTTACCTCACAAAGGAGACTTTAAGTTCTTTATAGAAACATTTTTCCCCCACCGTAAAATCTGGGTCCAATCCCACAAGCAGTGCCTTACAGTTTCTCACATCAATCCCTTCCTTTCCACTCCCAGTGACTCCATCCTAGCTTAGGCCCTCATCACTTCACAGCTGGGCTGCTACAAATGGATTCTAATATCTATGCTTGCTTTCTCTTCCTGCTCCAATCTATCCTACACACTTCTACAGATTACTCTTCTTGAAACAGTACTTTGCATATGTCACCCCTTCCTTAAAAACTCTTAATAGAACTTCACTGACTAGAGTTTTCTTAGCCTGACATTCAAATTCTTCCACAATCTGGTCCCTATAATTTTCATTTCTCCAATACGATTTTCCATCATTCCCCCAAATAAAATCCTCAAGGGCATGGTCTGTGAATCCCTGGGAGTCCCTGAGATATTTTTCGGGGATCCATGAAGTCAGAGTTCTATTTTCATGAAAATACTAACACTAAGCTGTTATTTGTCTATTAAAATACTCTTCCCTTTTCTAACTATGTATCTGTATAAGGCCAGATTTTCTTTACATACTTCTACCCAAACAATATAAATAAGAGAATCCAGCTTGGTTCTATTAAGCCAGACATTAAAGAGTCTGCAATAAATATGTAAGACAATGTCATTCTTTCTCAAATTTTTTTTGTTTTGGAAAATACAACAATTTTTCATTTAAAAACATTGTGTTTAACATGTAGTGAGTTTACTATTGTTGTTTTTAAATTAATAAATATTTTTAAATTTTACCAATTTCTAATACAGTAAATATCAACAGACAGAAATAAAAGTTCTTTGGAGTCCTCAGTAAATTTTAACAGTGTAAAGGGGCTCTGACACTAAAAAGTTTGAGAATTGTTTGCATTCCAAGAATCTTCTACTCTAGTGAAAATGGTCTCTTCCTTGTTTCTCAAGCACAAACATGCAGGCTCGCCCATTTCTATGTTTCTGTCATATAGCATGAATGGAATATACTTCCCATTGATCTCTGTTTATCCAAGTCTTAATCTAATCCATGAAGCTTCCTCTTTTCTATCAGAAATGTGGTTAGAGTGATTACTCTGTCCTTTTAATTCCTGTAATATTTACTATTTATGCCATTCTTTTGGTATTTAGTATATACTAGCTTATATACTAATTTATGGTGTTATTTATCTTCTTACATTTATATTCTGTTTCAACCAGACTATAAATCTCTTGAGGGCTTGGACCATAACCAGTAAAATGTAAGCCTGATGTCAGGAACTGTTTCTTCTTGTCTCTGTATCCCCAGCAACTAAGAGTGCCTTGAACATGGTAGGCACTTAATAGAGGTTGAACTGAATTACAAAAATCTCTTTGTATTCCCAGTGCCTAGCATAGTGCCCTTGCATGTAAAGCTTACCTCAGTAAATTTGCTGATAACTAAAGCCTATCTACTGATAAATAATTATGTCTTTGGTTTACATGTAGCCACCTTCTGCCTCTTATAATTTTAGCCCCAAAATAGCTTGGAATATGACCTATGAAAGATACTTGACTGCCCACAGAAGCCATGAATAATATATAGTAGCCAGTCACGATGGATAGTGTTTTTTATCATATCCAAAAGTTCACCATTCCACACATACTTCATATAGGGTTCACTGCAAATTCCAAATACACCTAGAAAAATAAAAATGGATATCAGACAGGCAAAAAAGAAAGTGAAACTAAGCCCTTCAGTTTATAGTTTTAACTTTAGAATAAACTCAGTGATTAAATAGTGTTGCCATTGTCGATATGTCTGTCAGCAGCACTGAGAACAAGAATTGCCCAGGCAGGCTCCCTCAAGCTGAGGAGAACTGGACAGTAGGTCTTACTGTGCATGGTTGGACATTAAAAAAGCAAGCACCTTCAGCTTCAGTCAGTCAGATAATGACAGATTCTGGCCCCAGCTGGCTGGCTAAAATCTGAGAGGAACAATATAATATCTTTTATTTATTTGATTGTCATTAAATGCCTGTGAAAAGCCACTGCTAGGTACAGTACAAAGGGAAAGAAGAGACACAAGTCTGCTTTGCAGGTAATTTCAAACTACAATAGCCAACAATAATACAGATACATTAAGAACATGTTTTAAAATATGTTTAATATACTGAAATCTCTTTATAATAATAGGGTTGAAAGACAATACTATTAACTACTTTATAAAAGACTTCCTAAGAAAAGCTTACAGTTTCTGAGGACATGATTTATAGTATCTCAGTCTACATCACAGCTTAAATTTTAAGGTTCTGTGAGTTCATAGATGTATAGATTAGCAACCTTTAATTTAGCAAATAGTCTTTGAGAAGCCCTGTTGAAGAAAACTGGTGTTGAAGAAAAACTGGCCTCTCAATCACTAGGCCTGAACTCAAAGAACTTCCAGTGTGGCAGAATCAGCAAGAGTTTGCCTTCCTCCAACAGGGTCTTTGAGAACCCAGGCTCACCTCCACACCCTGACTGGGTATTAGAATTTTGCCACAGTATTAAAAAAAATAACAATTTATTTTGTATTTTGTTAAATCGACTAGCAAGTATTTATGAAGCACCTAATAAGTTTAGTTGGGTGGAAAATGAAGAAACCCATCAGAGTTCTGAATAGGAGATAATCAGCATTACTTTTCAATTAATCAAGTCCTTGGAACACCAAATGTTTTTTATATCCAGTATTTTAAAAAAGTATTTTGTTCAAATTACACCATTCCTCTATGGCAACCAATGTCATCTCCTAAATTTACCTTTCTTCAATACAGGAGTTTTACAAAAGCACAACTCATATTACTTTACTGCTATTTAAATCTCTTTATTCCTATGAGCTTCAAGGTTTTTGTCTTCATAATACCAAATCAATTTTCCAATAGGAAATCATGATATAATCTGGAAGAATAAGCACATAAAGGAGAATCTCACCATAAAGAGTATTTATGGTGACATGGATGTGCAAGACACAAATTCAGAAGAAGAGAATGACTCCAAAACATCTATAAGCAAAACCCCAAAGAAAAACACAGCATAGACAAAAAAATTCAACTAGAACTACAGAATCAATAAAACAAGGTTTTTACAAGAGTCTTAAAATGTTTTTATCCATGAAATGAAAATATTAAAAGGAGAAAATAAAAAAGAAATGAGAGCTATGAAGCAGAGAATTAGAAAGAGAATTAGCAACTTGGCACAAGAAGGACAAAACTTTGCCAAAGCAAGGAACTTCCTAAAAATTGGAATGACTCAAATAAAAGCCAATGGTGCTATAAGGCAACAAGAAGTATTAAAACAAAGTCAAAAATGAAAAATGCAAAGTATTTCACGGCAAAAACAATTGACTTAGAAAACAGATCAAGAAAGGGTTAAAAACCATTGTGCAACCAGGATGCTATGATCACCCCACCACCACCACTACCATGCCAAAAAAAAAAAAAGCCTAGAAACATTTCAATAAATCTTAAAGAAAACTGTCTAGATCCATTAGAACCAGAAGGCATAGTGGATATTGAAAGAATCTACTAGTTACCTCCAGAAAGAAACCCCAAAATGAAAACTCTCTGTAACATTATAACCAAAATCCAGAGCTTTCATGCCAAAGCAAAAATACTGCAACCAGCCAACAAAAAAGAATTCAAGCCACAGTCAGAATCACACAAAATTTATTAGCCACCACTATTCAGAGCACTGGAATATATTCCAGAAGGGAAAAAAACTAGAAAATTCAGTACAATGCTCCAGGGTGGGGGGAAAGGAGGGAAATTTAAGGAAATAGAGGACTTCTGAGTATTCCTAATTAGAAACAAAAAAAATACCAGACCTTCATAGAAACTTTAAAGTTAAAACACAGGAGTTACAAGATACATAAAAAAGTAAACAAAAATAAATGATAATAAAGGACTAAACAAGGATAAACTGTTTATATTCTAACATGGGGACATGACAAATGTGTATCCTCTGAACCCTATCATCATCAGAGGTCAGAGAAGGAATCTAATTAGACAGAAGGCCTGGGAAAGGTTCTGTTATGTCTTGATGATCTTAAAAGAAGAATGGAAAAGGCAGAAAATAATACACTGGAGAGGGCAGGGGTAGAGGGAAAGAAAGGTCTAGGGAAAATATCTAATGTGTTCAGGGTCACAAGTAAAATAAGGAAGAAGGAGGTGGGGAGTGACTGACAATTGAACCTCATTCTCATCTGAACTGGTCAAAGGAGGAAGGAATACATGCACACACACCTGGATACAGAACTACATTTTAATCAAACAGGTAAACAGGCAGGAGGAGAGAGAAGGGAGAAGGGGGAATTAGAGGTATGATAGATTAAGGGAGAGATTAGTCCTAAGGAAAACAAACTAAATAACAATGTAGAAAAACATTTACAGTTATTTTTGAGGTGGCAAAGAATGTGACTCTGAGGGTGTGATGAGACATGAACTTGGAGAAGGCTGCACATAATAAGATATATAAATTCAATAGAACACTATTTTGCTGTAAGAAATAATGAAGGAGATGGTTTCAGAGGAAACCTGATAAGATTTGTATGAACTGATGCAGAGTAGAATGAATAGAACCAGGAGGACAATAATACTGCAAAGACAAACAACTTTGAAAGACAGGATCTCTGACCATAATAATGACCATCCATGATTTCAGAGGACATGAAATATACTGCCTATCTCCTGAGAAGTTAAAAACTAGGAGTGTAGAATAAGACATAAATATGTATATATGTATAATTTTCTTTTAGATGTGACCACTGCAAAAATTTGGGGGTTTCACTATACATGTCTATAACATGGGTTTTGCTTTTGTTTCATTTGAGTGGCAGAGAAAAAAGGTGGAATTTTGCTGATTAAAAAAAATTAATTAAAAAAAAGAAAAATATACTCCAATTTGCTTTATAAATTGCAAAGATATAATTTCTTTTAAAATTAGAAAGCTATAATTAGTTCATAATTGTGGCCTATACTAATAGGTCTTTCATCTGCTATGCCTTTCTTATATACATCATATCTACTAGGTGAACTAAATTGAGGGATGGTGGCATGGTCTTAATTCAAATATCGAATTAATATTCAAGTCTAGAATAGTACCAAGACTTTGCACATACTCAGTCAAGCTTCTAGTTTTACCAAAAATTCAAAGAATTTTTACAGAACACTTAGGTTTGACCTCTGTCTATCCCTAGTGCTGTGTATGGCACCTAAGATAGTTGAATGGGAGCAGTCTTGAAAGTAGGAACTGTCCCTCAGTCAATTAATCAATGAACACTTATTAAATACTTACTATATGCCAGGCTGTCCATTCTAGATAACCACTAGAAGAACAAATCTTGTGCCCACCTAACTCATCCCCTATTAAACATGAGGATACTATAGGCTGTATTCATTCTAATCCATATGGTCTAGACAAAACAAGACTCAACTCTAACTTGTTATATATTTGACATCTTTTTTTTTTTTAAGCAATTGGAGTTAAGTAAATTTAGCTCAAGGTTACACAGCCAGGTGTTTCTGGGTGGGTGCTAAGCGTCTGAGCCCTGATTCGATCCCCAAGTCATCCCGACACTGGGGCCAGTGCTCTTACTCGCTGTGCTACCTGGCCGCCCCTATATATTTGGCTTCTTGTGACATTTTCTGAAACCAAATTGAGCTGGCCTCTAGGAAGAGGGAGTTTGTTCTGAGTGTGCACAAAGGTGAATTGTTCATTTGGAACTTGACCACAGATCTAGAACTGAATGTCATAAATTTCAATTTTAATTAAAGGCAGATTCTTAAATTCTGAGAAATGTCATCATACAATTAAGTTACAAAATGATTAATCAAGCCTGAATATTATATAGGTACAATCCACAAATCTATAGTGATAGCATGGGACATTGAGAATATAGAATAGTCTTTATGGAAATTACAGAAAATTTAATGAAGATTTTTATAACAATCATATATATAATCATATCCCCAAGCATAGAGAAAGTCACTTACCACTGCCACCCTGTGTTATTAGTCCTTCATCTTCAAAGATGTCAAAACTCTCTTGTCGAGTTTGAGCTGTTTCGGTTTTTAACATTTCTAGTGGCATTCTCAAAACAGTCAAGTTATATTGTAGGGAATGGGACAAATCATAGCTGTAACTAAAATTAGAATTTAAAAGTATTAAGAATTGTAGAGAGAACAATAGAAACTTTCTCACAGCTCTGTCTTCCCATATGAATTATAACCGCATAAACTAAATTATTCTGCATTTATTATTCCACTTAGAAGAACTTCTGTCCAAAAACCACAACATAAACTTAACATAATTATTGCTAGGGAATAATTTCATAGATCACTACATGAATACAAACAAATCAGTCAACAATTATTTATTAAGTGCTATATGCTACATACTATGCTGAATGCTAGGAATACAAAGAAAAAGCAAAAACAGTCCCTGCCTTGAAGAAATTTACGTTTCTAATGGAGACACAACATATTTACATCAAAATATACACATTAAATACAAAGTAAATAGAAGGTAATGTTAGAATGACATTAGCAGCTGAGAGGAACATGAAAGACTTCGTAGAAGAGATGGCATTTGAGTTGAATCTTAAAAGAAACCAGGGATTCTAAGAATCAGGTTGGGAGGGGGAGCATTCCAGGCATGGGGGAACATCCAGTACAAAGACAAAAAGATAAGAGACAGCATCGTGTTCAAGGAGTAACAAATAAGCCAGTATGTTTGGATTCTAGATTGTGGGAAAAGAAAAAGAGATAAGAAAATTGGAAAGACATAAAGAGACTTAGGTTGTTAAATGCCAAACAAGGGACTTTATATTTTATCCTGGAGATAATGGCAAGGCCACTAAGAGTTAACTGAGCAAGGGGATGATATGGTCCAATCTACACTTTAGGAAAATCACTTTAGCAGTTAAAAGGAGGACGAACCAGAGTGAGGGGAGATTGAGCACAGGGAGACCAATTAGAAAGCTACTGTAGTAGTCCAAGTGAGAGGTCCTGAAGACCTGATCTAGCATAGTAGCTGTGTGAGTGGATAGAGGGACTATATTAGTAAGATGCTGTTGTGAAAGAAATTACATGATATACATCTGATATGTGGAATGAGCAAAAGAAGGAAGCTGAGTATAAAACCAAGGACAAGAACCTGGATGACTGAGAGTGTGCCCTTAATAGTAATAGATTTCAAAAGAAGGAGGGCTGAGGGAGAACAATAATGATTTCTAGTTTAGATATGTTGACTTTGTACACAAAATACATAGTACAAGCTGAAAAAGTTCATGGAATTGAATGAAAAATTCATGGATTTGTATGATTCAGTTAAGGGGAATTTCTTAGAACAGTCTATTGTTTGAACACAAGCTCTTGAGGACATGCTTTCAAAAAATTAAAACTGAAGTTCACTTTAGTGTACTGCCTTATATTTGGTTTTCATTTAAATATAAGAGGAAGGGAAGGAGAAAGAAATATATAGCATCTACTACGTGCCAGTCACTGTTACGTGCTTAAAAATATTATTTCATGTGATTCTCACAATAACCTTTCAAGGTAGATGCTGCTATTACCCCATTTTACAGCTGAGGAAACTGATACAGGCAGAGGTTAAGTGATTTGCTATTCATGCAGCTAATAATTGTCTGAGGCCTGATTTGAACTCAGATCTACCTGACTCAGGGCCATTGCTCTATCCAATTCACCATCTAGCTGCCTATATATACCCTAAATATAACTTGATTAGGACTTTTATTTTTCCCCAAACAGCAATTAATTCCCAGTATGATCCTCAGTATGGGCGCAGTCACAGGCCACGTATCTGATATCCTAGGATCAACCTAAATAATAAGTGAGCCAGTGGAGGGCGAAGGAGGAGGGCCAGGATACCATCACCAGGAGTTTGGTCCCCAGGTGATGAACTGTTTTAACTGTGCCAACCTTAAAACAGACCAAAAGGAACGCAAGATAACACTGGATAAACAATTTTGTTGTTTTAATTTATCCATTTAAAAATTTTTAAAAGTTGTTACACTATTTAATGAATGAGTACAATGAATAATGTCAGTACAGCAAAGAGATATGCTAACGGTATAAACTAAGGTATGCTTACAGAGACCATCTGGCACTCTAATA
This sequence comes from Petaurus breviceps papuanus, assembly GCF_028583685.1. NCBI lineage: Eukaryota > Metazoa > Chordata > Mammalia > Diprotodontia > Petauridae > Petaurus > Petaurus breviceps. The sequence goes on from NW_027187391.1 coordinate 42,983,554, forward strand.
ATGGTTTCTCTGATGGATGGCTTTGAATTTAGACCTCATTCTAAGACTTATACAAATAAAGTTTGGATTTTGGGGGCCAAGAGATGCTTTTCACAACAGATTTCACCATAGCAACTTTCTTTTTTTGGTAGTTCCATTCTGTTTTACTGTTAGCAGAGAATTTCAAAGTGCAGCCAGAATATTTTCACTCTCTATGTGAACTTGTTTTCAGAATACTTTTAATTACTATTCATTACATCTTACATTATTATGGTGGGTATAATAAGATACAATTATCCAAGTTTCTAACACTTCTGCAGAAGGAGCTTCACACACTATTGTTCGGCATAATTACAATTTTTTTCTTTAATTCACGTGTAAGGCTTGATTGAGAGTGATTTTTTTGCTTCATCTTTGAAACATAATATATTGCATTTATTGATTATTCCAATCATTTCAATAGCCACATTTGGAAAAAAGAGTCACATTTGTTCAAATAATTTTGTACAGTGACAAAGTTGTTAAGTTCTTTACTTAACAGTAGCAATCTTATTTAAAGAAACTTAAAACAATTTTCACTGGTTCTCCCTACATAAATTAAATCACAGGTTTAGACTGAAAGAAAAAACACCACTCCAAACATCTTACCTCACATAACAAAATAGACACAGCTTTAATGACGTATAAAAATCAATGCTTTGTAAATCATGTTTAAAGTGGGCCTAAATAAAGAATCTTGAGATGAGCCCTTTTGTACAACAGAAAATGTTTTAGTAATGCAAATTTTTGTGATATAAATATAAATAATCATCACCTAATTTATCTGCCTGAATTTTCTAGTAACAGACTTTTTTAAAGTTCCTAATGCATTAAGTTTTTGCAGGGTGTTTTTAAGAAGCAGAGTAAGAGTTAGTGAGTTCCTGTTTTTTTGCCTACTCTATTCTCCTTGTGCAAAAGAAATTAAATTAGAATTAATCAATTAACCCCAAGATATATTCAAACTTACCTAAAATAAAAATTGCTGGATAGGTCTACATTTTGAAATATTCGCAGATATCTAAAAAAAAAATCCAAAACACAGAATATTATAGTCATTTAATTCTTTGACATTTTCATCACTCAACACTAATATATATGTGTGTATTTCTGATAATGATAATAATAATTCACATCTATGTAGCACTTTAAGTTTATAATAGGCTTTCCTCACAACAACCTGTAAACTAGACAGTACAAATGTTTTATGACCTTGACCAGACGAAATTGGATTGAGTTGGTTTTCCATACTTTAGTTTTCTATGAGATGAGTGTTGGATTTCATGACATACACACATACTTCATTGCTCTTTTGATATATTTTTTGATGTACTCTCCACTACACTTTTGAAGTGCCCTTTGGTTTTGATGTATACTTCAAAGACTGTTAGAAATATTGCATTGGCTGCTGGTATGAGGAAGTTAAGTGTTTTAAGGATCATTGAACATGATCAGTTACTCTCATGTACAAAGGAAAATGCAATCAAAAACAAAAAACATCAGGGACTAACAAAGTTATTGCTATGCAACAGCCTAATTAATTTTTGTAATTTTTAAAATATTTTTATTTAAAGTTTTGAGTTGCAAATTCTATCCCTCCTTCCTTCCCTCCCCTCCCCATTCCCTGAGATGGTAAGCAATCAGATCTAGGTTATTCATGTGCAATTATGTAAAATATTTCCATATTAGTCATCTTGTACAAGAAGACTCAAATAAAAAGAAAAAATAAAAAAGTAAAAAATAGCATGCTTCAGTCTGTATTCAATCAATATCAGTTCTTTCTCTGCAGGTAGATAGTATTCTTCATCATGAGTCCTTTGGGATTGTCTCAGATCTTTGTATTGTGGAGAATAGTTAAGTCATTCACAATTCTTCATCAAATATTGAGTAGCCTAATTAATCTTAAGAAAATAAGCAAAGACCTTCAGAGAGATTTGACAACTAGTGGAGTATTCTTCTACAGTATACTGTAAACTTCTGAAAGTTGGAAAAACAAGCAAGAAGGAGGAACAGTTACTATTATTATGAAGGGAAAAATGTTCATCATGAGTAAGATAATACAAAGACTTTAGTACTGAAGTTTGGAAAAAGGTAATTTTTATTGATGAAACTTGCTGTTTTCATTCGTTTCATCCATATACCAAAACTATTGTCAAAAGAAGTCCAAGTAAGCCTATAACATCTGGGCACCTTCATCAAATAGAATAGCAAACTCCAAAAAAAATTTGTTTTAGTGACTGTTACTTCCACTGGTCCTAGAAATTCTGTCTTCATTAAGAGAATGATGAACTCTGATAAGTTTATTGATATATTGAGAAGCATAATTACTCTAGAATTATAGCAATTGCCAATTGGAAATGGAATATGGAAACACAACTTTTCACCATGTCACACATCATGAAAAGTTAAGAAACTTAGCCAAGAGATAAACGTACACAAATGCTGTAAGAATGTCCATGATTTAAATCCCATTGAAAACTCTAAGTGATACAGGTATACATTTTTTTGAAAATCTAAGTGATACACATACACCGTGCTTCACAGATAATAATTTTTTTTACAAAGTGAAAGTTTGTGGGAAACCTAGCATGTGCTCACATTGTATCTCTGTGTCATATTGTGTTCATTCTCACAATATTTCACACTTTTTCATTATTATTATACCTGTTATGGTGATTTGCAGTCAGTGATCTTTGACATTACTACCATAATTGTTTTTGGGGTGCCACAAGCTGCATCCATATAAAACAATGAACTTAATAGATAAATGTTGTATGCGGCAAATTTCATTGTTATCTTATTTTAAGAAACTGCCACAGCCACCCTAACCTTGAGCAACCCACTACCCTGATCAGTCAGCAGCCATCAACATCAAGGCAAGACTCTCCATCAGCAAAAAGATTGTAACTCACTGAAGACTCAGATGATGGTTAGTATTTTTTAGCAACATAGTATTTTCTAATTAAGGTATATACATGGATTTTTTAGATATAATACTATTGCGCACTTAATAGATCACAGTATAGTGTAAACATAACATAAATATAACTTTTATATGCACTGGGAAACAAAAAAAAATCATGTGACTAACTATTGTGGTAGTCTGGAACTGAACCCATCATATCTCCAAGGTATGCTAGACTTGGAAATCTAATGAAAGCTAGACTTGGGAAAATGTACTGTTCAAAAGATTAAAGAACATATGTCAAAATCTTGTAACTTCAATTCCAGATGTATAACATAAGTGACTGTAGTAATAAAAAGAGTACATTTAGCATAGTAAAGGAGATTTTAATGTAAGAAGTTATAGGATAAAGTTTATGTCAATAACTGATTCTGGTCCAGTTAATTTGAGTATTACTTTAGGTTACCAACTGTTTTGGACACAAAGACAACTACTAAAGTTTCCCCATTTGCCTGGTCACTTCAAATATTGGAACTAAAATGATTTTATATAGTTGGATTAAAATGACAAAATGGATATTATTCTAATATTCTTTTTAATGAGACCAAGTTTTGCCTGCCTATTATACTCAGAAATGCTTTCCTTGATTAGTTTCAATCTTTACAATGTGATCTTAACTGTAAGGCATATCTATTATTTGCTCTGTAAATCTCAAAATGGTATTTAGTGAAATACAACAAAACACAACTTTTAAAATAATATAGACAACCTCCAAAGTATACTTTACTTCCTTACTCTGTAATATCACAAGTAAAAACAGTTAACCACTAGTAGTTACCTAGCTTCATCAGGATGAGTAACTCGCACAGAATCATTTGGGATATAGATCATATTTGTATCTTCTATCTTATAGATTGCATGTCCTCCAATATCTGCCATTTTCCTCCGTTTTGTTATTAATATGATGTAATGACCTTCTAAAAATCTGACAAAACCTATTTCAAAAGAGAAGAAAAAACAATGTTTACCTTTTTATACCTTAAGAATTGGGGGTCAGGGAGAGATTACAACTCAGGAAAGTCATTTACTATAGCAAGGAGGAGCTGTAATCTGGGTCAGTGGAAGAAGTATCCACTCCCAATGAAACTGCAGATGTTTGAAGTATCAAACTTGAAATTGAAAGAGTCCTTTTTTATTTTTATCATATAAACATGTTTAGAGAATTATAGATTCACAATATTATTCTAATTTAGGAGTATTATTTCTTTATGGTTCAAACACTACTAAAATGAGAAATTTCTTTAAGAACCACTCTACAGAGTGATATTTGCCATCACTTAAATAAACTGAATCTTCTCAGGGATGGAAGTCAGGAGCTACAGAGATTTTGCTTTATGTTCTATTTGTAATTGATGGTATAACTCTGAGCAAGTCCCTTAAGCAACCAAATCCTATTCTCTTCCATTTACAGATGATGAAGTTACCATATGAACCAATTTTTGTCATCCATACAAAACTGATAATATAAAAATTCTTTTAGAATTCCATGATCCAAATGGACAAATTATATGGAAATATATATATTTTGTTTTTAAACCTACAAAAAATACAAAGTAGTATATGCATTTTTCTGAAATCATTCATCATCTTATATTCCATATTGGCTCTCACTGCCCCCCCATGTTTAAATATATCTGATAAATATGATGACAAGCAATAGGAAGATATAAAAACCAGAAATAAAAAGATTGTTATAAACTCATTAATAGCTTATTTAAAAAGTAAAAATTACATGTTAGTCGAATAAAAACTGAATAAATCATCTAGTAGAAACATTTAACTTGGTTTATATGATAAAAATTTCACAAGGAGTCTCTCTTCTCTATGTTTCCTTTTAAATTTATTTATTTTTAATTAGACAAGGAATTTTCCCCCAAACACATCCTATCTACTTGAATCTTAACTTAAATTCAATTTTATCTTTTCAGCTCCAATATAAAGTACATCATTTGGATTTTTCCTTTATATTCCTGGAATGATGAAAGGGGAGTTAGGTAGCATAGTGAATAGAGTGCTGGGGCCTGGAATCAGGAAGATTTGAGTTCAAAACTGGCTTCAGATACTTACTAGGTGTGTGACCCTGAGCAAGTCACTTAATCCTGTTTGTTTCAGTTTCCTCACCTGTAAAATGGGCTAGAGAAGGAAATGGCAAAACCACTCCAATTAACTTTGCCAAGAAAATCCCAAAGGGGGTCATAAAGTCAAACACAAACAAAACTACTTTGCAACAATGATGAAAAATAAATATGTTTGGAGAAACAGGCCCCTTTAGATCACTGTAGGAATCTACATTGTGACAAGATCTACAATTTTTTCTTCTCTTTTGGTCCCAATCAGCTGGAAAGTCATTTAGTCCAATATTAATTTTATAGATGAGAAACTGAGGACCAAAAAGGTAAGATGATTTGCCCAAGATCAAAAAAAGAGTAAGTAAAGAGCTAAGATTTAAAAACAGAACCTCTGACTCTAAATCTAAGGATTCTTTCCACTATACCAAAATGCTACATGTTAACTACTAATAAAGGGCTTTAAGGGAGCAAGACATCCAATTAGCTTTTTAAAAATAATATTGTATATTTCCCCCAATAACATGTAAAAACAATTTTTAACATTTGTGAGTTTCATTTTTTAAGTTTTGAGTTCCAACCCTGGATTACCCCATCATTTGCTTCCTTTGTTATTCCTCAGGTACTGCAAAAGTAATGGAGTCATGCTGAGTGTACTACAGATTTATATTATCTAATCTCAAATATTTCATTGCAGTAAATAAATCATTTTTCTCTTCCCTAATTACTTATCTAATTTCTCTCCAGAGGCAGTTCTAAACTTTCTCAAGACTCTCATACTAAGGTAGAAGCACAACCTTCCCGCGGCTCCGGCTTCCACCTTCCCCAATCCATGTAAAAAGGGGACTCTAAACAAACTTTGGAGCTGCAGAACCCACAAAATGACACAGAGAAGCTAACCTCCAGCTGAGGACAGCCCGGCAGGAATCAGCCGGCACAGCTGGGAGCCAAGCCGGCCCCACGCCGAGGCTTTAGCTCCAGGGAGGGCCTGACCAGCCACCTGCCAGAGGGACTCCAGATCAGCAGCAGCTGTGGCCATTTCCAGATTTATCAATACATAGATGCGAAGGACAAGGTGAGAGGCCAGTGCAGTCTGGACTTTGGGACTCAGTAAGTGGGAGTGCATGGCTTCTACCCCCGGGGCAAGGAACCGCTGAGACACCAGCACAGCCTGCCAGTGCCACATGGCGGCTTCAGCTCCTGGCCTGCAGAGTGTAGGGGGACCAAGCACCAGTCTGAGGGGTAATTGCTCTTGCTTTAACCTGCTTGGATCTGGATTGCAGTCTAGGGAGGGGGTCCTGGGGTGTGTGTCCAGCTTGCCAGAGCGTGTGGAGACCTCAGAGAGGGCACCCATCTAATACCTCTGGCAGCTGAGAAAACCCCAGCATTTGGGACGAAAACTCCCCTGTCTGGTGGCAGAGTCCTACTGTGGCAAAAAGCCCAAAAGTCAAATAATTGAGTGGCAAAATGAGCAGGCAAAGGAAGCAAAGCAGACAGAATATTCCAACAATACACTCCTATTTTGGGGACAAAAAGGAGCAAAGCATGGAACAGGAGGAAAACAGTGAAGTCAGAACTCCTGCACCAAAAGCTTCAAAGGAAAATACAAGCTGGTTACAGGCCATAGAGGACCTTAAGAAAGACTTTGAAAACCAAATAAGAGAAGTGGAGGAAAAATCGGTAAGAGAAATGAGAACAATGCAAGAAAATTATGAAATGAGAGTCAACAGCCTGACTGAAGAAAATAATACCTTAAAAAACAGACTGACTCAAATGCCAAAGGAAGCTCAAAAAGGCAATGAGGAGAAGAATGCCTTAAAAAGTCGAATTTGCCAGATGGAAAAAGAATCTCAAAAGCTCATTGAGGAGAATCATTGCTTCCGAATTAGATTGGAGCAAATGGAAGCTAATGACTTTATGATAAATCAAGATGCTGTTAAACAGATCCAAACAAATGAAAGAATAGAAGGCAATGTGAAATATCTCATGGGAAAAACCACTGACATGGAAAATAGATCCAGGAGAGATAACTTAAAAATTATTGGACTACCTGAAACATGACCAAAGTAAGAACCTAGAAAGCACCTTCCAGGAAGTTCTCAAAGAAAACTGCCCTGATGTTTTAGAACCAGAGGGCAAAACAGAGGTTGAAAGAATGCATTGATCACCTCCTGAAAAAGATCCCAAAGAGAAAACTCCTAGGAATATTATAGCCAGGTTCCGGAATTTCCAGATTAAGGAGAGAATATTACAAGCAGCCAGGAAGAAACAATTTGAATATTGTGGAAACACAATCAGGATAACCCAGGATCTGGCAGCTTCTACACTGAGGGATCGAAGGGCTTGGAATGTGATATTCCGGAGGTCAAGGGAGCTGGGACTAAAACCAAGAGTCACCTACCCAGCAAAACTGAGTATCATGTTTCAGGGGAAAATTTGGTCTTTCAATGGAATAGAGGACTTTCAAGCATTCTTGCTGAAAAAACAAGAGTTGAATAGAAAATTTGACATTCAGATACAAGAAGCAAGAGAAGCATGAGAAGGTAAACGAAATCATAAGGAACTTATCAAAGTTGAACTATTAACATTCCTACATGGAAAAAAAATAATTGTATTTTATGAAACTTTTCTCAGTAGTTGAAGGGATTAGAAATATATATGTCTATATATGAGGGTATATGGACATATGAATACATATGTGAATGTGTGTATATATGTTTACAGGTATACATAGATAGAGGGCACAGGACCAATTTAACAGGAAGGGATGATACTTAAAAGGTGAAATTAAGAGGTGAGAGGAATATAATGAGAGGAGATGGGGAGAGACAGATTGGGGCAAAGTATGTCATACAGAAGAGTCAAGGGAAAATAGTTACAATGGAGGGGAAGACTAGGAAGGCAAAAGGGAATGGGTCAACCTTATTCCCATTGAATCTGGCTTGAGGAGGGAGTGAAATACACACTAAATAGGGGATCTCACCCTCCAGGAGAATAGGGGGGGAAGGGGATGAGAGGGGGGATAATGGAAGGGAGGACAGGCTGGGGGGGAGGGAAGTTGGAAGTACCCACTTTTGAAAAGGGACAGGATCAAAGTAGAGAATAGAACAAGTGGGAGGTGGAATAGGAGGGAGGGAAATATAGTCAGTCTTTTACAATATATCTACTACGTTATTGTTTTGCATTAGCCGCACATGTACAACCTATACTGAACTGCTTGTCTTCCCAGTAGGGGTGGGTGGCAGCGGGGGGAAGGGAATGAATCTGGAATTTGAAAGTTTTAAAATAAAATATTCAAATATACATATATACATATATATATATAAAGACTCTCATACTAACCACCCCCTTCCATACTCTCAATAGAAGATGTTGCCTCATATTTTACTGAAAAAATAGAGCCATTCACTATTATTTCCCTCTATTTTTCTTCTCAATATCTAAAGACTTCTTAGAATTAACCCCCCCCATTCTTTCCTGCCTCACTTTGATGAAGAGGTAGCCCTTTTCCTCGCTAAGTTAAACCCTTCTACTTATACCCCTGATCCCATCCCCTCTTATCTCCTCCAGCAGACTGCCCCCATCATCAATCATACGTTCTCTCTTTCTTATGTTCAATACAAAAGAATTCTAAAATACACACTGGGGAAAAAAAGCATATCAGTCTATAACTATTTAGTACAAGGACAAACAGGCTTACATATCTCAATAGTCCTTGGAGGCATCACTATTATGCCAGAGTACAATAACTGATGTTCTTCAGTACGTGGTATAAAGCACTAGTCAAGTAGCAAGAATAAGCATATTGATTGCTCCTTCCCACTCCCAGTTTGTCCCTTTGCCATCCTGACTCATTAACCTCTCCTGTTTTGAGGTTCATTCCAAATATTTTTACTTTAATATACAGATCCTTATGACAGTCATCTACAGGCCTCCAAATCATTCTCCCTCCATTCTTAAGAAGGTGAGCACCTATCTTGACGTCTTTCTTGCCATTCTGAGAATATCAGATTGATTCTGGATCATTTTTTTATTAATCCTATTTACAATTAATTGATTTTGTCCTATAACTGCCTAAGGTATGGTTCTTTGTCTGAACTTAGCTCAGAAATTCAAATGGTTCATAATGAGTTAAGTTTTAAAATCTAGTTCATTGTTCTATTCTTGCCTCAAGGAAATCTATTATCCTTCGGAAATGTAGGTAGATACCACAGAATCTAGTCTAGTATCTTTACATCACACCATGATATCCTCCAAGGATGTCTCTAGTTTGTTATCCAAAAAAGTCTGGTCCACTATCTCTAACCTTGCAGTTGAACTTTTCTTAGTCACAGGAGGGAAGGAGGGGGTTGTTGGTAGCCCCTCATTCCCTATTTCTAACCAATCACATTGTCTTCACCCCTAAAATGCTTCCAACCTTATAACCAGTTGTATGATGGTCTCACTATCATTCTATGCTTATAAAAAGGAACTGTGTCTTGGTCCAGGGGCCTTTGGCTTCAATGAGGCATCCACTGACCTACTTTATTAACAGGTTCACACCCTGCTAATAAACTATTATTATACCATATTGCTCAGAGAAAACATGCTTTAGTCTACCTTCATAGGAATTTCTCTTGCAACAATTCCTAACCCTGCCTGTATAGTTGGGTACTTCAATATACATAAAATAAATTGAGATGCCCTCACACAGTTCATCAGCTTCCTAAATTTCCATGACCTCCACATCTTCACTCTACTTCAGCCCCACCCAGAGATAGCCACACGCTTAATCTGACAATTAATTATAATGCCATGATCCATCCAGAATGCTGAAACTCCACTCTAAAAACAGACTTCTAATTTTTGACCTTGGAGGTCATCTGGTCCAATTCCCTTATTTTATAGATTAAAAAACAGAGACCAAAAGAGGTTAAATGACTTGGCAGGGCTGGAAGAAACTAAGAAAAGACAGAAAAAAAAAAGAGAGTAATCAAAATAATCACTAATCAAAGATTATAAATTTAGAACAGGAAGGGACCCCTTAGGCTATCTGGTACAAGTCATTTTATAAATGAAGAAACTGAAGCCCATAGAAGTGAAAGAGCTGAGATTTGAACTCAGATCTTTGGACTACAAATCCATTACTCTAAACACAGTACAGGGCTGCCTCAAAAAGAAAAGAAGAGGCAGGGAAAGTGGATGGGGGACAAAAGAGGAAAGTAAAAGAAAAAGAAAAGGGATAACAGATAAAAGAGAAAAGGAGAGAATCCTACTAGATTACAGATTCAGAGCTAGAAAGGACGTTAGAGGTCATCTAATCAAATGAACCCTACCTCATCTGCCTCTAGGAAGGGAAAGAGATCAACAAAGTTGAGTAGTTTGCCCCTTTTGTTTACTTCTGAGTTCCAGCTCAGTAGCCAATTAGGGAACTTTTAATCACGACACAACACAAACTCTTCAGTCATACATGCATGTTCCAAGGAATAGGCCCTAGAGGCCAGTTCCTATATTACATGTTATTATTAAAGATAATAATAATAATAATAAATGCTAACATTTGCCTAGCACTTTCATTTTCAAAGTACTTTTTGATCCTCACCACAGCCCCATGAGGTAGGTGCTTGCAGGTATTGTCTCCATTTTCCAGATGAGGAAACTGAGACTCACAAAGGTTAAATGGCTGGTCCATAGCAGGATTCAAACTCAGGTCATTCTGACTCGTAGGTCCAATACACTTTCCACTACACTGCCCCCAACTATCATTCTTTGTATATTAGTTATGTCTTCCCCATAAATTGTAAGCTTAAAGGAAGAGAACATATATTTTACTACTTTGCATCCCTCACAGCACTTAGCACACTGCTAAGCATAAAAATGGCTCAAAAATATTTGTTAATTGACTGATTAGCAGATAAGTGTTTGATTAACTATTCAAGCCACTGGTGATGGTTTACACTACTAAAGCTGTAGGTTCACTAGATGGATATTACTACAGAAGCATCATTATGTTTCTATTTAAAGAGAAAGACATTTTAAGGAAGAGGCATATTCCTTACCTACAACACCAAAAGCTGACACAGCTCGAAATAACCCAGAGGAGCCTTTCTGTCCCATCTTTGTCCTGTTTCCTAGATCCAACCGGCCAAGAAGCTCCCTTACTTCTTGTTGAGTGTATACATGCTAAAAATAAGCAACATTTCGGTTGGTGACTTTTTCAGTTGGTTGTTTGACCACACATGCACAAAAAGTAAAAATTATTTAAGCAACAAAGTTTCTCTATAAAATAGCTAAAATGCAAAGCTTCACTATACTCAGCTGCAATTTTAATTACCAAATTCTTATATAAATATTTACATGGTTTGCTACTGACTTAATACATACTTCTAAGGTGAAAAAGTATCAAAATCTGGCATCTGTTTTCCTATATTCTCTATATTTCTGTCCCAAGACAAGAACAAAAGCAACATATTTCATTTATACATTTACATGGCAAACATCATAATTGAGTTTAGTATAATTATGATAAATTCTGATATTCATCTCACATTTTCACATCTGTAAGAGACATACATACCTTATCATCAATGATAACCAGATCTTTTGGTTCAGTTCGATCAATTTTCAGTACTCGGTACTTGGTCTCTGCATGATTACTCCCAACAAGGAAATATCTCTATTAAAAATGTCAACATTTCAAAAAAAAAAAAAAGAGCCTCTTGTTAGGCAGGTTTTCATAGCATGGTCCTTTATACACATCTTTAAATTTACAAAAAATATATTAGATTTTAAAAATAAATACATCAACATGGTTTGCTGAAGGCTGATCCTAATTTAAAAATTGGAAGGCACATGAAGTAAGCCAAAATGGTTAGGCTTGAAACTGAGATATTCTTTGTGAGTTCCTAACAAGCAATTTTTCTATAATTCTAAATTTTTATACTGCTATAATGATTTCAAGTAATGTGTTCAGTTGTGTAGTCAATGAACTGACCCAGTATACTAGATGTTTTTCTCTTCCAATGAAGGAAAGATCTTTTTTCTTCCTTGGTGAAATACCACTAAAAATTACAGTAGTTTTCTTATGTAAACATTGTGCATGAGAGTGAATTAAACAATAAAAACCAATAGGAAGGAGGGGAAAAAAGTTTTTTTCCTGGGGCGTCCAGGTGGCACAGTGAGTAAGAGTGCTGGCCCTGGCATCGGGAGGCCCAAGATCGGTTCTGGCTTCAGATACTTGGCACCCACACAACATAACTGGCGGTGTAACCTCGAGCAAGTTACTTAACCCCAATTGCTTTAAAAAAAAAGTTTTTTTCCTTCTATGGAAATGTGTCATAGAGATTTAAGCAAATAAAATGATTACTCCTAAACAATTTTTTTAAACTCTAAGAAATAAAGAGTGCCATTAGCAAGAAAGTAAGGCATTGTCATATGCTTAGTCAGTAGCTGACATGGGATTAGAAACCCATTTCTCCTCACTGCTAAGTCCAGTGCTTTTTCTACTATACCATACACAGGCAGATTCAGGCCAACAGAAATTCAGAAGGAATCTCTAATCTCCTAGGATGGCAAAAGATGCACCTCAATTTTCCTATACCTCCCAGTGTCTGAGACAGCAGAAAAACCTGTTTGGAATAGCCACCAGAAATTGCAAGAGTTTCTCAAGGTACTAAATCCTGAATAAAATTCTTAATTTTATATGCATTTGAAGTTCCCATCTTTCAATAATTCCCCAGCAAGTCTGGGATTTAACCAACCAGCCCAACAGCACTGGAAAAAATGTGTGCTACTTTTGTTAGCATCTGCCCTACTGTTTCCAGTCACTAATGCCAGTTAATCTATAGTGTATATGTGTGTGTGTGTGTGTGTGTGTGTGTGTGTGTGTGTAAGAAGTGTCAAAAACACCTGCACCTCAAAGACCTTAGGTCTTCTTTGTAAAGGAGTAGCAAAGGAATGTTCCCTGTAAAGGCCCTATAGCCAAAAGTAGGTTTAGAGAGATAAGAATATAAGAGACTCAATAAATCAAGCAACAAGCATTTTTAAAGTATCTAATACGTCAGGCACTGTGCTAGGCCCTGAGGAAGCAGACAAAATGGAACAGTCTTTGCCCTCAAGGAGCTTAAAGTCTATTGGGGAAGAGGTAGGAGGTAACATAGACATAAAAGTATATAGAACATGGAGAGAAAAATGTGCATCCAGAGAAAGAACTAGAAAGAACTAAGTTTATATCCAGGTGGAAGCAAAATACCTGATCTTTTTCGTTCTCTTATTTGGTTTTATGTCCTCTTTACATTTTTCATTCCAGCTGGTACAATTCATCCTTATAACCTGACCAATGTATAATGTGAAAGTATTTACAATCCTATACTTGACTATAAGCCGCCATGGGGGGAGAGGGGAGGGAGGGGGACAAAAAGTGAAATTCAAGGAATTGTGGGATTGAATCCTGTAAACTAAAAGGAAACAAACAAATTAATAAAGAAAAAAAACAAAAAAAAGTATATAGAACATATAAGGATGGGGAGGGAAAAGGGAGCAAGCATTTATTAAGCACCTACTATGTACAGGCATTGTGCTAAGTGCTTTTCAAATATTATTTGATCCTAATAACAACCATGTGAAACAGGTGCTATTTTGATCCCTACTTTACAGTAGAGGATACTGAGACAGAGAGAAATTAATTGACTTGCCAAGGGTCACAAAGCCAGAGTGTCTGAGGCTAGATTTGAATTCTGGAAGCTGAGTGTTCCTGACTTCAGGCTCAGCACTTTATTCACTGCACCACTTAGCTGCCCAAGGGAGGAAGTAGTCAGAAGTGTAACAAACTTTGAAGAGGGGAAAGTATAAAATAAGAGAGAAATGTATAGAAGAAAAGAGGATGGAGAGAAATACAAGATTAGCTATCACAAATGTGAATGTAAATAGGATTAATTCACCCATAAAATGGAAGCATATAGCAGAATGGATTAGAAACCAGAATCCAACAACATGTTGTAAACAAGAGACACACTTGAAAACAGAAAGACACACATAGAGTTAAAATAAAGAGGTGGAGCAGAAATTATGCTGCAGCTGAACTAAAAAAGGTAGGAGGTAGCAATCTCAGACAAAGTAAAAGTAAAAATAGACCTAATTAAGAGAGATACTGAGGGAAATTACATTTTGCTAAAATATACCATAGACAATGAAGTAATATCAATACTAAACATAGATATATTAAATGGCAGAATATCTAGATTCTTGAAGGAAAAGCTAAATAAATTACCAGAGAAAAGAGACAGTAAAATTATACTTGGAGGGGAGGAACCTCTATTGACCCCCCCCATGCCTAGGTGAAATCTAGATAAAACATAAAAGAAAAAAGAAAAGAGTTAAGGATATGGATAGAGTTTTAGAAAAGTTAGATATGACAGACCTCTTGAGAACAATGAATGGGAATATAAAAGAGTTTACTTTTTATTTCAGCTGTACATGGTACCTTAACAAAAATTGACCATGTATTTGTGCAGAAAAATCTCACAAATGCAGAAAAGTAGAAATATTGGATGCATGCTTTTTGGACCATAATGGAATACAAATCATATTTAGTAAAGAGCCTTTGAAGCATACATTAAAAATTAATTGAAAAGGAAATAATATTACCCTAAAGAATGAGTGGGTCAAAGAATAAATCATAGAAACAATCAATTCCATTAAAGAAAATGACAACAAGAAGACAACCCACCAAAATTTGTGGGTTGCAGCCAAAGCAGTATTTATGGGAAATTTTCAACATGTAAATGATTATATCAATAAAAGACAGCAAGAATAAATCAATGAATTTGGTATGCAGCTTAAAAGAAAAACTAGAAAAAGGAAGCAATTGCAATAGCCCAGGTGAGAAGTGATGAGGGTAAGAACAAAGTTCGTAGTTGTGTGAGTAGAGAAATAGACACATGTGGAAGAGATGTGATGGAGATAAAATCAATAACATTTAGCAATTGATTAGATGGGTGATATGAGGGTTAGTAAGGAACATAGGATGACTCTACAATTATGAACTTGGATAACTAGAAGGATGATAATACTCTCAACAGAAAATGAAGAAGTTCAGAAGTGGGAGAAGAAGTGAGAGAGAATGTGAGAAAACAATTTGTTTTGATTTGAACATATTGAATTTGAGGTTATTCATGGGAAATGTCCAATAGGCAGTTGGTGGTGAAGTAAAAGCACCTTAAGATTAAATATATAGGACGACTGGGTGGCGCAGTGAATAGAGCACCAGCCCTGGAGTCAGGAGGACTTGAGTTCAAATCCAGCCTCAGACACTTAACACACACACACACACACACACACACACACACACACACACACACAAAACCTACCCGTGTGACTTTGGGCAAGTCACTTAACCCCAATTGCCCTCCGAAAAGCAAAAACAAAAAAAAGATTAAATATATAAACTAGGAGGTCTTATGTACAGAGATGATCATTGAACCCAAGGAAGTTAGAGATCACTGAAAAGGAATGTAAAGAAAGAAATGAGAAAAGTCCAAAACAGGGTCATGAATTATATCCACAGAAAGTAATACATGGCTAACAATCCAGAAAAGAAGACTGAGAGGGAATAGTCTGAAGTGTAAGAGGATAAATAAGAAAGAAAAGTATCAGAAAAACCTAAAGAGTTCAATATACCCAGGAAGAGAGGTGGTGTCAACAATGTCAAATACTGCAGAAAAAGATTAGAAAGGAGGAGAATTGAAAAAAGGCCATTGTATTTAGTGATTAAGACATCACTGGCGACTCTGGAGAGAGAAATTTCAATTATATGATGGGGTTGGAAGTCAGATTTAAGGAAGTTGAGAACTAAAAAGTGGAAGTAATACATACAACTTTTTCTGGGATCTTAGATGTGAAAAGAGAGTTATGGGATGGTAAGTGCATTAAGGAAGCAGTAGGGCCAAGTAAGGATACTTCAAGGATCAAAGAGACCTAAGAGAATTTGAAAGTATCAGGGAATGAACTATAAGAAAGGTAGAGACTAAATATTATAGGTAGAGATTGACTGAGAGAAGAGTCTGCCAGAGATAAAAGGAAAAAATGAAATCAAAAGTCAAGGAGAGTGATTGGCCTTTATGATGAGGAGAAAGTGCATCACTTCATAAGTGACTATAATAAAGGAGAAGAGTTTGGAGGATGATGACAAAAGGATTTGAGGTGTACAACAGGGGAAAAGAAAGAGTTCCTGGCAAATGGCCTCTATTTTCTCCATAAAGCATGAGGTAAGATCTTCTCCTGAGAGTGTAGGGAAAGAAGAGGTATGAAAGATTTAAGAAGAATAGAGAAGGTATGTGATAATTTCTATGGAAAGCAAAATAGGGAACTAATTAGGTAGAAATAAAAGGATTGCTTTGCTGCATGAGGGCCCAGGTGAAATTAGCACAAATTTGTAGTGTATCCAATCAGCATGGTTGTGTGACTTCCTCCAGCATCATTCAGCAGTAAGCAAGGGGAGGGGAGAGAAATGCTGCTAGTGTCACAATGTAGGATAGGACAAGGAATGATGAGGAGAAAAGAGGGCTACTGAACCGAAAAATTTTAACTGTTCAGGGTTGGGAACAGGGGAAAGAAAAGTCAGATGGTGGTATCCT
>NW_027187391.1:43000221-43013313 GCF_028583685.1 Petaurus breviceps papuanus
AGCCTCGCTTTATCCATAAAATTAACAAAGGAATAAATTAGCTAGTTAATTGGTGAAAAGGCATTTATTAAGCACTTAGCATGTGTCAAGCAAAATGGGATAGCAATATCTTTAGTACCTGACCCTAAGTGTGGTGAGGTTCCAATTGGATAAGGCATGTAAAACAATATATAAATACCATCTATTAATAGTAGTCATCAGCATATTAGTAAAAATGAGAGAAGTAAAATATCTCAGGCTAAATAATAGACTAAAACTTCTCATTTTAATTCTGCTTTAAGATGCCCCAAAATTAGCTTATATATTTATTCAAGAGAATCTCAATTCTTGACTTCAAAGGATTATTATAATTACCTGTAAAGAAAAATTATGAATACCTAAGTAAAATTCCTAATAAAATACAACCCAAATTAGATAGAAATATATAATGTAATAGGAATGAGAGAATGACCATGGATATAGCATCTTCTGGATGGAGTCTGGTTTCCATGGTTACAGTACCAAAAAATCTGAGAGGAAGAAGTCTAGGTTAAAGGAAAAGTCGTTAACAATGGAAGGGCAGGACAGAGTAGAAAGGAGACTAGAGAAAGACAGGGCTGCAGAGATGAATGGCAAATAGAGAGTGGGAAATGGTAGTAGGAGGAATGGGGTTTTTGTCTAAACAGATGGCAACTCTGGACCACGAGGAACAGGGAGAAGGAAAGAAGGAAGAAACGGGAGTAGGCTACACATAGTCAAAGGTAAGCACGAGTTGACTGGGGCTCCCACCTTTAATGATCCTGTTATGGTTATGAATGATGTGGACCTATTCTCTCAAAAACAGCATGGTAGAAGGGGTTGAACGAGCAGAGAAACTGATCCAGTAAATTCTTGATAAACAGATCTTTTAGAGGCCTGGCTGAACTCAGACTCACTGCCACTTTCTGTGTCTCATCTTAAATGGTTAGAAAATAGCCTACACAAAGCACATGTATTTGATTTCTGGTTGGGCCTGGTATCTAAGATCTTGGTCATATTTTAGGACATTCTATTAGATTATTATCTGTAACTTGTAAAGACTTTCCCCCCAACAAATCATGAAAGTTTATGTATTTTCCTTTAAATGTTCCTTAATTTTGGGCTTAAATGAAAACAAATAAATAAAAAGGGGGTCAAATCAGTTAACTCATCTCATTCTGTGACAAAAAGACTAACAAGTAACAATAATTAAATTTCTTTCAACACAGAAGGCAATTAACATTAAATTCAAAATATGGGGCAGTCTTGATACAAGTCATTCTCCATTTTGCTAATTCTTGTCATTAGTATTGTTCTACACACAACAGAAGAGTAGCCCATTAATGATATTCAAGCTAACAGAAAAATATGAGAAAATCATAGCTGTACTCTGCCTCCTCCAAAAATGAATAGCTAAGTGGGCTGCACAGAAAAGAGTACCAGAGTCACTTCAAAATGAAAATGTGAGCCAAATCCACATGGTCATCATTTTTCTATAAAATGACTAATATAACTGCAGAGTTTACAAAAATCACAGACTTTGATTATCGAGCATTTTTTAATCAAGGACATACATATTCTATATGGTGGTATGGTACCATGATTAAAGGTATAGTTCTAAGCCATTTCCAGCCTTTTTTTCTGTTGTTTACACTGCAAAATGCAGGAGCAGAGATGGAGAGAAATCATTTGACCATCTCACTCATTCAAAACTACATAAAAATCAGTGACAAAGTTACCTGGAAATCAGATCTAATCCTTTTCTTTAGCAAGTCTTAACTGCATAAAAACTACTCAGAGCAAACATATACATATAATATATATTTACTTTTACACATATGTGTGTATTCATGCATACACATATGTATATTATGTACATGTTTTATACATTAAATATTATTAAATAAATTATTTTATACATGTAATATAATAATATTACCAGAAATTACTATGGAGTCTGTGTGTGAGACACAAGATATTTGTGAAGAGAGAAAAGAAAATGGGAAGCAACAAAAACTGAGTTTCACTGTGATTAAAAGATGCTCTTTAATATTCCCTTGCCCTTCAGGTTTCTGTGAAGGTTAATAACAATATACATGCATATGTGTGTGTATATAACACTGTAAAATGTATTTTTTAAAATACACTTTTAAAATGCTTTCCTCGCATCAGCCTTATGAAGTAAATAGTAGAAGTAGTATTCTCTCCATTTATAAATGAAGAAACTGAGGCAATTACTCAAGATCACAAAGCTATTGACAAAAACAGGATTCAAATTCAGACCTTGTCACTCCGAGAACAATAAATGATCCCTCTGCTGCACCGTGAGACCTCTCTTGGTAGATAGTAAGAAGGATATGGCAGCTTTGGCATTCCTAGCCCACTAAGCCATCATCATGCCATGGAGCTGAAGTAGATTAGTTCTTCATGACCAGAGAAATGACCATATCTAATCCCTGACTCTAACATCACTGACAGTTAAAATATATCATCAACCAATATTCCCTCTAATCTTTCACAAACTGAGAACAAAAAAAAACCATCTCTTTAGAACCCCAAAACCTCAGTAAGAAAGATCTCAGGTGCTATCTATGCTGCCTATTAGAACCTGAACAAGATTCCCCTCCATAAAATACCCCCAAAGTTATCATCCAGCCTTTGGTAGGAAGCCTCTAATGAGAAGGACCCCCACACACACCCCTGATCAGACTATACTACCCATGGACAGCTGGAATCGTTAACACCTGTTTCCTTCTATCCAGACTCTATTTGCTTCTTTGAAACTTTCATCATTGCTCAGTTCTGCATCCTGGGGTCAAGCAGGAAAAGTATAAGTAAGAAAAGTGTATCCCTCTTCCACATGATAATCCTTTAAACACTTAAAGTCAGAAACATCTTCCCTAAAGATTCTCTTTTCCAGGCTAAACATTTCCAATTCTTTCAACCAGTCCTCTATGGTACAAACTTATTGACATGAATTATAACAATAGCTAATATTCATATAGTACTTTGAAGTTTTTTGCAAAGCACTTTACATCTTCTCATTTGAACCTCTGTGGGAACTGACTGAACCACACTGACTCCATCATGTGACTCAATGCTGGATCTAGCTCAGATTCCTTTCTATTCAATTATGGGTCTAGTCCAATTTCTATCTTGTGAGAAAACTTTATTCAGTTATGGGAATTGTGAGAAAACTCTTTTGCATTCCCCTGTGTGACAAGGGAAGCTGGACCACCTTTACCTGTAGCTTAGAGATCCTTAATTAATAACCTAGGTCAGGGGTGGGGAACCTGAGGCCTTGAGGCCATATGTGGCCTTCTAATTCCTTGAGTGCGGCCTTTTGACTAAGTCCAAGTTTTCCAGAACAAATCCTTTTATTAAAGGGATTTGTTTTATGAAGCTTGGATTCAGCCAAAGGGCCACATCTGAGGACCTAGAGGGCCACATGTGGCCTTGAAGCCCCAAGTTCCCCACACCTGACCTAGGTTATGCTGTCCAGAAGCCCAGTCAGATCCAAAGATTGACACAAAGAATTTTCTCACAATTATATATTTCAAGTACCCCAAATGTCTTCTCTGAAAACTTGCCCCATACGGGTCAGTTACTGTTCATTTGTTCCTTTGATGGAATAGACAGCTGGGGGAGTAGGACACCACTTTTTCTCATTTTAGGGAATTGTACCTCTTCACTCTCTCTACCTCTCAACTCAGAACACCCCTATCTTTGTTCCAATAGAAATCAGATTACCTAATCTTGTATCTTGGCTTATATACTGGTAATTGCTTTCTTTTGATGCATAAAAATTTGTCTCCCCTGAGTTTGGGATCTAGTGCCAAGCTGAGGAAGCCTAGAACCAATTTGTTATGCAACTGGCATATGCTGCTTAATAAACTGATATGCTTGGAAGCTCAAACCTTGGTTTCCTCAGTTATTACAGTGTTTACCCACCATACCTCATAACAATCTTGGGAGATAGGTCATTGTACAGATGAAGAAACTGAGGCTGAGAGGGGTCAATTGACCTGCCTTCAATCCCACAACTAGTGAGTGTCTCAGGCAAAGGTCAAATCTAGATTTTCCTCACTCTAAATCCAGTGTCATGGGTTGTGTCATGCTGCCCCTCATGGCACTTGATTAGCCTCAACTTTCTCTGGTCACTCTCCAGACTATCAATGTCCTTCTAAAACTGAATATGGTACTCCAAATGTGGTCTGACCAGACAGAGTCCAGCAAAATATCACCACTCTAGTCCAGAACACTCTTACCTTTCTTAATATAGTTTAAACCACATTAACCTTCTTGGATTTGATATCACACTGTTAACTCATATGCAATCCACTGAGATCATTTTCAGACAAATTGTTGTCTACTTATGCCTCTTCCATCTTATATTTGTGGAGTTCATTTTTATCCCAAGAATATGGCATTACATTTATCCCTATTTGGTTTTATTATGTTCTAGGCTTTTAAGATCCTGATTATAATCCAGTATGTTAGTTTGAAATTTGATGGGCATGCCATTTAGCCTTTACACAAATAGTGCTTCAAAATGTTGAACAGCACAGGGCCAAGCACAGATCACCATAGCATTCCATTAGCGACTTCCTTCAAAGCTGATATCAAACCACTGATTATTATTAAGCTCTGGACATTCAGCAAGTTCTGAATACACCTCATTGTGTATAATTTAGTGTACAGGTGTCAATATAACACTTCTGAATAAGGCCTGAGTCAGATTAAAATATAATTGGGAAATATTTAAGAAAATAAAACTCCAATAAAACAAATAATAATATGTGATTTTCTAATATGTGGTCCACAGAGAGCCTTATGGTACAGTTTAGTGACTTGTTTCTATTCAAGTGTGACACCACTATTTTAATGTATCTCTCTCCATCTTTTCTATTTCCACAAAAACTGTATGGAAGATATTATCAAATTCTAAAAGTTAGAACAAGGATCAGCAAACTATGGCCAGTGAGCCAAATCCACCTCACTGCTTATTTTTATACAACTCACAATCTAAGAATTTTTTTTTACATTTTTACAGTTCTATTAGAACAAAGCCATGTCCATTTGTTTACATACTGCCTATGGCTGCTTTCACACTAGACCAGGAGAGCTGGGTGGTTGTGACAGAGAGCGTATGTGGAGCTACCAAAACTTCATACTGCTTCTCAGTACACAGCACAAATCTCAGTGATATAGTTATAACTAAACAGCATTTCAAGTGCTACACATATCACTGCACTGGAATATTTTACTTTTTATTAACAGTTTATATCCATCATGTCAAAACAAGAAGAGGGAAAAAAAAGTTTTATTGTAATTTTTTGAACTCAGGGCAGACTGACATTTTTTCTGAACAAGAAGAATCATCCTCAGTCACTATTGTCAAACACTGAATGGCTTTGGAAATTAGCTTTTGCTGCAGACTTGGTAATGTTTCTTGGTGAATTCAACCTAAAATTATAAGGTAAAAAAGTGCTTATGTGTGAAATTTATACTGTGATAAAGTCAATTCAATGACAACGACTATTGTCTGAATCATATGTCAAACTGTTTTATACATTTCCCATGCTCTCAAAAGTTAAAAAAGAGAGAGAGAGAGATTTCCATTCCCACACAAATTTGCAGTATATCTATATTCTGAGGTCAAACCTCAGTTCCAGCAGCATTTTTCAGACCTCAATGTAAGTACAAAAAGAAACTTCTATAATTCAAAACCCATTTAACTGTACAATTAAGGAGCTTCCACCTAAACTTCAATTAGAAATGATTAATATGCAATGTTGATGGCCTGCTAAAAGGCAAATAACAAGAAGAAAAGAATCTAATTCAAAATTATGTAACTGTCTTCCAAGTGATGAATATGTTCACTTAAAATCATATATTCATGGACTGATATCATTATTTGGTAGTACCTATCCGTGTGAAAAGACATTTTCTAAGATAAAACATAAAAACTCATCTACAAAAATCCTTCTATTCTGTTCTAAAAAAAAAAAACCTATTCTAAAAATTACCATTATTATTAATACATTTTAATTTTGTCAATACAAACTATGGAAATTTTTCTCTTCTTATATATGTACCTAGGTAATACCCTCAATTTTGCCTCGACGCACAAAGCCTAAAACATTGACTATCTAGCTCTTTACAGAAAAAAATTCGCCAACCCCTGTTCAAGATAAATGATACCTAGAGTTTACCTCTGATCTACCAGGCTAGTAATCCTATTAATAAAGAAAATGAGGTTACCCTGGCATAACTTGCTCTCCGAGATATGGGATTTTTGTGATTGCTAATTCTTTTTCTAGATGCTTACTAACCGTATCTTCAAAAGTACGTGTTTGAGGGGTGGAGCCAAGAGTTAGAGTAGAAGCGTGCACGACCTTACCACGGCTCCGGCTTCCACCTTCCCCAATCCATGTAAAAAGGGGACTCTAAACAAACTTTGGAGCTGCAGAACCGAAAATGACACAGAGAAGTTAACCTCCTGGTGAGGAGAGCCCTGCAGGCCTGCAGGAATCCAGCACAAAGCTCTGGGAGCCGAGCCGGCGCCACACTGAGGCGTTAGCCCCAGGGCAGGCCTGACTAGCGCTGGCCAGAGGGACTCCAGATCAGCAGCAGCTGTGGCCATTTCCAGATTTATCAACACATAGATGTGAAGGACAAAGTGAGAGGTCAGTGCAGTCTGGACTTTGGGACCAGTAAGTGGGAGTGCATGGCTTTCACCCCTGGGGTGAGAAGCCACTGAGACAGCACAGCCAGCCAGCACCATGTGGCAGCTTCAGATCCTGGCCTACACAATGTAGGGGAACCAAGCTCCAGTCTGAGGGGTAATGGCTCTTACTTTAACCTGCTTGGATCTGGATTGCAGTCTAAGGTGGAGGTCCTGGGGAGTGTATCCAGCTTGCCAGAGCATGTGGAGACCTCAGAGAAGGCACCCATCTCATACCTCCGACAGCTGAGAAAACCCCAGCGTTTGGGACGAAAGCTCCCCTGTCTGGTGGCAGAGTCCTACTGTGGCAAAAAGCCCAAAGTCAAGTAATTGAGTGGCAAAATGAGCAGGCAAAGGAAGCAAAGCAGACAGAAGATTCCAACATTACACTCCTATTTTGGGGACAAAAAGGAGTAAAGCATGGAACAGGAGGAAACCAGTGAAGTCAGAACTCCTGCACCAAAAGCTTCAAAGCAAAATACAAGCTGGTTACAGGCCATAGAGGACCTTAAGAAGCAGATAAGAGAAGTGGAGGAAAAATTGGTAAGAGAATTGAGAACAATGCAAGAAAATTATGAAATGAGAGTCAACAGCCTGACTGAGGAAAATAATACCTTAAAAAACAGACTGACTCAAATGCCAAAGGAAGCTCAAAAAGGCAATGAGGAGAAGAATGCCTTAAAAAGTCGAATTTGCCAGATGGAAAAAGAATCTCAAAAGCTTAATGAGGAGAATCATTGCTTCAGAATTAGAATGGAGCAAATGGAAGCTAATGACTTTATGAGAAATCAAGATGCTGTTAAACAGATCCAAACAAATGAAAGAATAGAAGGCAATGTGAAATATCTCATGGGAAAAACCACTGACATGGAAAATAGATCCAGAATAAATAATTTAAAAATTATTGGACTACCTGAAAGCCATGACCAAAGTAAGAACCTAGAAAGCATCCTCCAGGAAGTTCTCAAAGAAAACTGCCCTGATGTTTTAGTACCAGAGGGCAAAATAGAGGTTGAAAGAATCCACCGATCACCTCCTGAAAAAGATCCCAAAGAGAAAACTCCTAGGAATATTATAGCCAGGTTCCAGAATTCCCAGATTAAGGAGAGAATTTTACAAGCAGCCAGGAAGAAACAATTTGAATATTGTGGAAACACAATCAGGATAACACAGGATCTGGCAGCTTCTACACTGAGGGATCGAAGGGCTTGGAATATGATATTCCAGAGGTCAAAGGAGCAGGGATTAAAACCAAGAGTCACCTACCCAGCAAAACTGAGGATCATGTTTCAGGGAAAATATGGTCATTGAGTGGAATACAGGACTTTCAAGCATTCTTGCTGAAAAAACCAGAGTTGAATAGAAAATTTGATATTCAGATACAAGAAGCAAGAGAAGCATGAGAAGGTAAACGAAATCATAAGGAACTTATCAAAGTTGAACTATTAACATTCCTACATGGAAAAACAATAATTGTAACTTATGAAACTTTTCTCAGTAGTTGAAGGGATTAGAAATATATATATATGTCTATATATGAGGGTATATGGGCATATGAATACATATGTGAATATGTGTATATATGTTTACAGGTATACATAGATAGAGGGCACAGGACCAATTCAACAGGAAGAGATGATACTTAAAAGGTGAAATTAAGAGGTGAGAGGAATATAATGAGAGGAGATGTGGAAAGACAGATTGGGTTAAACTATCTCATACAGAAGAGACATGGAAAATGGTTACAATGGAGGGGAAGAATAGGAAGGCAAAAGGGAATGGGTCAACCTTATTCCCATTGAATTTGGCTTAAGGAGAGAGTGAAATACACACTAAATAGGGTATCTCACCCTCCAGGAGAGTAGGGGGGGAAGGGGTTGAGAGGGGGGATGATGGAAGGGAGGGCAGGCTGGGGGGGAGGGAAGTTGGAAGCACCCACTTTTGAAAAGGAATGGGATCAAAGTAGAGAATAGAACAAGTGGGAGGTGGGATAGGAGGGAGGGAAATATAGTCAGTCTTTTACAATATAAAATAAAATAAATAAAAATATATATAAATATAAAAAATATAATAAAATAAAATAAATAAAAAAATAAAAATAAAATAAAAAATATAAATAAAAAATAAATAAATTTAAAAAAAAATTTTTAAATACACATTTGAGTTTTGCCAAGAATCAGTCAAGCTGATTGATTGGACTAGGGTTTGTAGGTTTCATTCTCTTCCCTTTTTAGAAAATTAAGATATTTGATTCTTTCCAGTCCTTCTGTGGTTCTCCTATTCTCCATGATCTTCCAAATGTCCCTGACTGGGGCCCAGAAACATATCTGCCAGATCTTTTAGTCCTTAGGATATAGTTCATCTAACACAGGTGACTTGAACTCATCCAGGACTCAGAAGCTGCCATCTCCTTATTTAACCTGGAAATCTCCTTGGTAATCTCCTACATTATGGTAGGGACCCCTACGATTCATATGCATTCTCATGGTGATGGGGGGGGGGGGTAACCTGGTGTGGAGGAATTCACTCCCCCTACTCACCACTATAGCTTAGGGATATCTAGACCATACAAAGGCCCTTTTCTGCTAACTGTTCCCTTTCTAGTCCTCACCACTCTCCTGCTCTACCCGTTGAAACAGGGTCAAGCTCATTTAACTCACAATCCCTCTTTAAAAACTGCTGAAAAAGAGTTTTGAACTGCAGAGTCCATCCAGACTTCACTCACCAGGATGTTACATCATCCAATCAGCTGTCAACCAGCTGATCCACTAGCAAATCAGCTGCAGAACCTTCATTTCACCTTTCTATTTTTCCTTCTCAGACCAGAGAAGGAACCAAAAAGTAAAAGGCACTTCTGAAAGGCTCACTTCTCTCCACCTGTAAATGGTTTCTTCGTTGTTGTTGTTCAGTCATGCCTGATTCTTTGTGACCCTATTTGGGGTTTTCTAGGCAAAGATACTGGAGTGGTTTGCCTTTTCCTTCTCCAGTTTATTTTACAGATGAAGAAACTGAGGCAAACAGGTTTAAGTGACCTGCATAGAGTGCCTCAGCTACTAAGTGCCTGAGGCTGAATTTGAACTCAGGTCTTCCTGACTCCAAGTCTAGTGCTCTATCTACTGCACCACCTAGCTGCCCACCTGTAGATGGTGCAAAGAGCAAGTCAGTTGTCTTCCTATCTTCCAATGAGCATCATTCCTTATACAACCGATCAGGAATTAGATACAGAAATCTTATCAGCTCATTCAACTTTAACTGGCTTCTTTACAGAGCTTCGCCACAGATGGATTTTCCCCATCTACTGAGTTCGTCATTCTCATGGCTCAAAGCATGCCCTCCTTGTACAAATGAATCAAGTTTCCCTTAAGAGGTTAAAACCCACAAACTTCCCTTTCAGTTACTTATAAAATCAATGGTACTTATTCAACCATCCCATGGTCTCCAGTTATTTGTCATTTTGTGGGTTTTAACCTCTAAACCTTAAAAACAGTTGCATGAAAATGAGCTAAAGTACCATAATGCCCTAAGCTTCAGTCATTTCTCAGTCCTCTAACTGGTCCTCTTAACATTCTGCATCTGTGAAAACTGTTTCTTCACACTTGCATTTTATAAGTTTTTAGTATATACAAGTTCTTTTCCTGCCTCTTTTAGTCACTTACCTGTTTGTGTATAAAAGGGGCATGACCTTACTTCCTTTAATCAATTTAATTAAATCACAAAGTGATTTAATCCATTTTACTTTCATTTTCTGTCTCTGTTGGCAACCAAGCTGCTTGCCTCTCATCAGAAAACTTATTTCCTTTACACATGGATTTTATCAGGTTTTATTCAACAAAAGTTATTTTTCTGACCCTCTCAGTCACCAAACTGTTCACCCATGAAGTAGGAGAATCCAACTTATCACAATGTGATAATATGGATAGAGCAGTGAACTTTGTCAGGAAGACCTGAGTTAAAATCCTGCCTCAGACATTTACTGCATAGCCCCCAGCCAAGTCACTTAAGCCTAGATTAGAAGACCTCTAAGGACCCTCCCAGCCCTAAATCTATGACCTGACTGATTTTAATGGAAAATATATTATCATGTTATGATAAGTTGGATGCTCCTGGGTACATGGGAACTGACGTTTTGTGAAGCAAAGGCAACACTTGATTTCCATGTGTATGATAATATCACTAGTTTGAATCTCCATCAGCATATTCATATTTGAGGGAACAACTAAATGTTTGTATAAGGTGCTGTCCCTTTAATATGGAAGCATTTTGGTTGTTAAAGGGCCACAAAGAAGACAAAATAAATCAGCTTGTAAGAATGTAAAGTAATATTTCATAAGTAAACAGTCTGGTGGCTGAGAGGGTCTGAAAAATAACTCCAAATTCCTGCTCTTGCTAAACAAGAAATTCTCTGTTGATTAAATAGACCTATTTTCCAATAGTGAAGTTACTAAAAAGCCTTATTCCCTAAGGCTCTTATAGAGAAAGGCAAGAAGAACAAAAGTGAGCTGTGGCTCTAACAGTGACTGAATTAGGGAAGAACATATTTTCTAAATGGCAGAGAATAGTGGAGTTTTATCCCAGAAGGGGAACAACCAATTATGTCCAGTATTAACCTACTTTCTTCCATGTGGAGAGTAAAAGGACTGGTAATAATAGCAGGGTTTAGGATATATGAAGGAAGCTCATGAGTAAAATTTGGTGTTATTACTACTTTTGAAAATAACATCGGCAACGAATTAACATTAGGCATCCTCTCCTCTACAATCTCAAATGGCAGTAGCTTAACTGAAATCTGCTATTGGCCTTTAGAAGACTATATGAGGAATCACATCTGCTCCAACCATACCTAGATGCTTTACAAATTCTAGGAGTGAGAGATCCCACAGTCTCAGAAGCAAATCTGAGGAAGGAGGCTTTGAGAAATAGATATGAATTTGCATATCTTTAAATTTTATTCCACAAAGCCTTTTTCTTTCATGTTCTTGCAATACTAAACATTTAGCATGGATGACAGCGACCTCATGTGGACTTAGCCAATTCATGCTGCAGGGGAAGAAAGTGTGTTTGAACACAGAAAACAAAATATCTCTACTGCCCTCTGGTGTCCAAGAAAGTTGGCACTTTTTCATAAAAGCACAATTTCCTCTGAAGTGCTTTATCCATTCTTTTGCAAGAACTCTGTGACTAATTTTTCATATCTAATCACTTCAGATTTAATATTATATACCAAAATGGATCTCAGAATCTCTGGGCTTAAAATTGTCCTGAACTGGCTTTTCCTAGAATTTTCTCCCTCTCTCACCCAGCCCAGAGTTTCTAATGATTTCTCTGTAGGACTTGTCATTTATGTCTAATAAGTAATGTATATCTTATATTGTTAGATATTTCACATTAGAAAGTGAAAAGTCAAATTAAATCATTTAGGGCTGAGAGAATACAATCAGTCAATAAATGTACCAAGACAACAAATACTTAGGGATGGGGATCAAGAGTAGACCCCTGACAGGTAGCAAGGGGAAAAAGCAGGGTTACTGGAGGGCTTTTCATTCTTGACTAATAATTGGTATTAAGTCAATGAGAAGTTCTCATTCAAGACCTGTGTTCAAGACCTCATCTTTGTTTACACCTTCACTTTACCATTTTCAGCTTCCATGATTTAAATATTGTGAAAAATGATTTTTCTTAGTAATCAGAATCCTGGAGACTCAGAGCTCCCCCCCTCCCAAGTCCCCTTCTCTAAAGTTCTTCAGAAGGACATTACTAATAATGAGATTGGATAGAGTCTTATCCCAGTCAAACCCCAACCCAACTCTGGATTAATTTAACTGTAGATATGGAAGCTCCATTGTGTTTTGCTCAGGCATGGGAAGAGACAGATTCTTCTGCCTAGATAGCCCAAGGCTGGGAGTGGTCTGGTATGGTTGGGGGGGGGGGGGGTCTGATAAGATGATAAAATGATGGTGGGGTGATATCAACCCTGTTGAAAAGGTATATAAACTGGGCACCCCAAACCCAAAATCGAGCCATTTCTGGACTGGTACCCTTAGGCGGGCCTGGTTCTGGACCATAACTCCCATGTTTATCTCCAGCTTGAGAGAAATTAAAATGTGGACACAACCTAGTGTAATGGGAATGCAAATTTGGAAGATCTTCCCTGCCCCTAGGCTAAAGTTAGCACCTGAAGCCTGGGGTGGGAGGCTTGTTTTTCAGTAGATACTTTTTGATTGGCCAGTGGGTCAATAAGGTTGTTATATTCTCTGAGCCAGGAGAAGGCTATATAAGCCCTGATGTGAGGCTTTGTTTTGGGGGCTCACTTTGAGAAGTGTTCTGTGATTTGATCTGTATTCTGGGAAGCCGTTGTCCAGGGCCCCCCC
>NW_027187391.1:43013413-43021825 GCF_028583685.1 Petaurus breviceps papuanus
CCCCCGGCTTTGAAAAACCCAGATGTGGAAACCCAGATGTTGACTGGGTATGGATGTAATGGTTGGACAGTTTGGAAAGCTGTCTACTTGATCTGTTTCTGTCTTGATAATTCTGCCTGTGTACTTTGAAGTTCGGGGTGCTGACCTTTTTCCCCTGAACAAGATAAACAATATATGGTTTGACTGATTAAAGTAAGCTTGTTAACCCATTTTGAGTTGCTTTCCTTTATCAAAGCAGATCCAAGAACCTGTATGGGCAGCAAACCCTGAGGACGTGCTTGGGGTGCTTGCCGCTACAAAATGGCATCATGAACAGGATCTGCAGAGTAAAAGGAAAGTATGGGGGCTGGGATAATTGTTTCCCAGTTGTGGTAGTTGTGATTCTGTGGAGCCATGGAACAGGAGAGAAGAATGGCCTGCATGCAGACTTCGCTGAGCTGAGAGCAGGAATGGTGAGCTGCCTGCATCGGGACCTGGGCAGAAGCCAGGAGCGGCTGCCGCCTGGGGGAGGAGAAGGAGCCCAGGAATTCAGCTACCGGAAAAAAAAGCAGGGGCACTGAATGTGTTTCCTGGCTGCATCCCACAGTTTGGGACCCAGGGGGAGGATGGACTTGTGACTATGGTGGGTGGGATGAAGTGCCTTTGATCCCCAGGGACCCCACCTTGTTGGTTTTGTTGCCCAGCCCCCTCTCTGTACTTGGAAGCAGGGGCTGGAGCTGTGTGAACTTTATTTGAACTCTTGTTTTGAACTGAAGTGATAATGCTGTGTACATTGTGGCCACTTTGGTAACTTTAGTTCTGTACCTTGAAAATGTGACCTAAGAGATGTTTAGTGCTAATTCAAAAGTAAATTGTCTATGCTATGGGCATGAAAGATCTGGGGGCCGAACCTGCCTCCGGAGTGGCCAAGGACTGAGGAGACATGGCTGTTTTGCTGGTACTTTGTCTGTCTGTTTTGATGTTGTTTTGTTTTTGGTTTGTCACTGAATAAAATGGAGAGCACCTATGCTGGTATTTTGAACCTTGGGAAGTTGCCTTTCCTTGGCATTACATTACACCTAGTTTAGTTTGTCTCTTTCTTAGAACAAACTGTGAAAGGTTGACAGTATCTTTTCCTCCTTTTTATGTGTCCTCCTTTTGAGATTCTCTTTTCTTTTATCTTTTCAACTCTGATACATACAGAAAACACCACAGATATGAAACTTACATATGCATAATTATGACAATAGGTGACTAATATAAGAAACATACCACAACCTGCATATGCAGATAAGTGATGCCACCTTGGGAGACTACACACTTATTCCAATGATGTTGTCTTTGCTCAAAATATGTTTTAGAATTCCTCTACAAGAATTGCATTCAAAATCTGAGGAACATTGCTTTGAATGTGGTGGCATTTAGTAGTAGCAAATCTTTATCATTTGAAAATGGATTAAATCAAATTAAATTTACTCAACTCAATATAAAGAGTCCAAAGTCTAATGAATAAAAAAGAGCTAAATCTAGTGAATAAGGTAAATATTCAACTAGGGTGATTTTTTAATTAGAAAAATTTTTTTGTTTAGGGCTATTTTTTTTTCATGGTTCTTAATTGACTCGGAAAGCAATTCCAAGAGTTCAAAAAAATGTTTTGAACAGTGTCAAAATTATTCATATACATAATTATGTGGCCTTCCAGAGTAAGGACCTTAAAGGGCAACATTTTTTGGACTTATTTAAATGTGTAAGTTCTGGTATATTTGGGGCTTTTTTAAAATCAGTCTCCTTAATTTATAATTGAATCTTATACAATTTACAATACAGAATGTATTAGAACTTCCAAAAGTTCTAATTTCCTTATATGTCAAGGTTCATTCTAAAGTCAATTCCCCCATCAAGTCAGAGCCCACTATCCCATCCCTGAGATGGAAGTAATCTCTCTATCACCTGAACTCCCTTAGCACTTTGTACTCCTATGTACATTTACATACATACATACGAACGCATACATATACTAGAACGTATACTAGACTGTAAATATCTTGATAGCAAAGATAGAGTTTCACTTGTCATCCTCCTGATCCCTTTCACAGCACCTGACACAAAGTACACATACAATAAATGTCTAAATTGGTGGATGACAGATACAGTCAGGGTCCTATTCCATTCACTAACCAATGGAAATATGGTATATATAGCAGAAAGAGCATTGGATTTGGAGTTAGAAAATGTGAGTTTGTTTCTTGATTTTGCTCCTTAACTATCTTGCTACTTAATTAGTTGCACCTTAAATAGCTATGTGAGCTTAGTACTTCTAAACTTTCTGGGCTTTAGTGTCTTATCTATAAAATGAAGGAATTGGGCTAGATGATAGCTAAGGTCTCTTTCAGTTATAAATAGTATAATTATATAATCAATTAGAACTAATATTATAAATATGGTGATTGGGTTCCCAGACAACTTGTTGGAAAACCTACCCATAATATGACTAAACTATAGGACCAAAACATCATATATCATAAAACTACATTTCTGTTTTAAAAAATTTTGTTCAGAATTGCAACTTGAGATTTCATGGATTTCTCCCTCCTTCCCTCCTCCCCTCACTCTATCAGCAAGCACCCTAGCATACCCAGGATGGCTGCTATCACAGATTCTTTGATCTGCTTTTCTAAAGGAAAGCAACTGAAAAGGGGTTAACAATCTTACTTTAATCAAACATATATCTATATAGAGAGATATATCGGGGTGGCCAGGTAGCACAGCAAGTAAGAGCACCGGCCCCAGTGTCAGGATGACCTGGGGGATCGAATCCAGGCTCAGACACTTAACACCCACCCAGAAACACGTGGCTGTGTAACCTTGAGCAAATTACTTAACCCCAATTGCTTTAAAAGAGAGAGAGAGAGAGAGCTATTATTCACTTAGTTCAGGGGAAAAAGTCAGCACCCTGAACTTCAGAGAAAATACAAACAGTAATTATAAGCAGACAAAAAATAAAGACAGATAAAATAACACAATTCAACAGACCATCAGACAGTGCTTCTAGCTGTCTGACCATTACATATATACATAGTCAGTTACCAGGGAAAGAAACACCAACATCTGGGTTTCCAAAGCCCGGGGCTCAATGGCTACCCAAAGTCTCATCTGGCCAAATAATATACCTCTTTCCATAAGTGATCCCCAAAGCAAAACCTCACCTCAGAGTTTATATAGTCTTCTTCTGGGTCAGAGAACATCACAATCTTTGTGACCCACTGGCTAATTACAAAGTAACAAAAGATAAGGGCCTTCCTGAAAAATGAGCCTCCCCTAAGCAAGCTTCTCCTGTTGGGCTCCAAATAACGGGAAGGAAAGATCTTCAAATTCCCTTACCATTACACCCACCCAAAGCATAAGCAACAAAAACATGAATTCTCTCCTCTTTCTACTCTAACCAGCCCCTACCCTCATTTATCAGAAAATGTAAATGTAGATTTCTCCTATTAAAAGTCACTGGTACTGATGAGGTCAGAGTTGGGAGAGCTGGTTCAGATTTGAAAGAATTCACTTAGACCTTCTCTTTAGCCAATGGGAGCTTTATTGATACAAAAGCATACAGACCTGACATTTAACAAAGAGCTAAACAAAGGCCCTGATATAGGAAAAGAACCAGACTTATATAGACAAACAGCTATATAGCCTGTAGGATTATGATGTAATTTTTAGGGTCTCTAATGGAGGTTGGAGATTTAGGGACAAGATGAGGATGATGGATGATACAAGATAAGGGAGACAGGGGAAATTTTATTACCCAGGATGGGGGAAGACAAGGAATTTTCTGGTCCAGGATAAGAGGAAAGTTTTATGGTATTTCGAGATAAGGGAAGAGATTTTAGGATGCCCTCAGGCTCAGGAAGGCCTCACAAGCTACTGAAAAAGCAACCCTTAATATTAAACCTTAGGGCACGCACCTTTATATCCACATTAGTATGGGTCCTGTTTCCTAGAGAACATGTATGTACACCAACCCTCTGGATATCTGGGAGGTCAAAGGGAACCAAAGGAAAGTGTGAATGATCTAGGAAGTAAAAGGTAACAACAGAAGCTCTGGGGTGAGAAGCAGAACAGGTACTAGAAGGGGGAAGTCATGAGAAGTAATAAGAGTTATACCTTCCATTCTATTAGCAAGGAAGAGAGGAAGTTTCCCATGGAGGCTTCCCTTCCTCAACAGGTCCTGGAGTATAACTTGAAAACATCTGGTCCATAAATTTCACAAATTTCCAAAATTATATCAAAGAATTGTCCATAATTTAAGGAAGAAAGGCACAGCACCAGGAATGCTTCCAGAACTGAATTTACAAGGCTATTGTGACAAACAATAAGTTTGGGGTTATTTGTTGAATTGTGAGGAGTTTTGCAATCGTTAAAGTGTTTTATATATATGTGTGTGTGTGAGTCATTACTTGTCACCAAAAACACTTGTTCAACATTATATCTCGAATGACTTCCAAGTAACATGTTAGGCACTATCTCCAAACTCCTTTAGCTCTCTAACCCTCCAGAGCTATAAATCATGCATCAGGCATAAGCAATGATAGCTAAATCCACACAACAAAGAAGAGAGAACAGGTTAAAACCCTTATGAACCAATATTAGGTAATTCTAATCTTTAAGGCACTCACTCAGCATCATCCCCCCTACACACTTCCAGGAGGAACACAAGCTGACCTGCAGGTATGTGCATGAGGTCTATATTGGGATCCCTCCCCGAACTGTGCTGCTGAGACTTTTGGAGAATCCCCAACCCCAGCCTACCACGGGTAGCTGAGAAATAAGCAGAGAGGGACAAAAAAACCTGCTGCCTTCTGATGGGGGCCCAAACCTGTGTCAGGGAACTACAAAGACTGATCAGAATGCCTTTTCTCCTCCCTTCAAAAAGCTGATTTAGTCCAGCTGGAGAAGAAAAATAAGAACCATAAAGAAAGAATTTGGGTAGGAATTGGGGGAAATGTGTATACCTGGAGTGGGCCTAAAGGAAAGGAAAATGAAATTTAAATAGAGTTGGTCCTGCCCCTCCAAGAGTACTCAGGACAGGGATACAAACCAGTGAACATTATATCCCTCAAGGCATGGAGACTAAGGCAACCTGGCAGTGAAGTTTTTTTATATGTACCCACCTCAAATAAGGAGAAACTAGAATAAGAGTCATGGGGGAATGCAATTTTTAAAAAAACTGATGAGGTGCTTGTACTCAGGCTCCAGTCCTAAAATCATGTCTCTGGAAACCTCCTGATCTCTCCGTAGGCCCCTACCCTGTGAGAAAATTTTCCCTTATTACAGAACACACACAAGCCTGACTCTATAATTCCTTTTATCAGAATAGACAAAGAAATGCCTGGTCCAAGGATTTTTGTCTCTGGTTGACCCAAGAACACTCCCTCACACCAGATCCCCAAGGGTCATGCCTCTGGGAGCCAAACAAAAATTGTCTTTTCTCCCTCAATGTCTGGTATCAAGAAAGTTATCTCTGCAGACTCCCTGTATTTTCCCTTCCATAGATTATAGAAGCCTGCTCCCAAAGACATATGGACCCCTGACATATCCCTGAAAGTCCCCAGATTCCCTAATTAGCATTCTTAGCATTCCTTTCCCTTGTCCCTTTTTCATATAAGCCCTAGCACTATCCTCACTAGCTTGCATATTCCCTCGGAACTTTGCTCACTTTCACAGCATTACAATAATCTTTTGTCACTTGACTAAGTGTGTGAATTTGTTCCAGGCAATATCGTCTTGGCATACTCAGGGTCTCAGAACCTCTACCTCTTCAAAACTAAAATATCAAAGATTTTAAGGGGAAAAAAAAAAACAATTAAGTCCAGAGAAGAAGCAGCTAAATCAATAGCAAAGAAACTAAAATGAGAAGGAAACATGAGTAGTAGATCCTCAAACTGAACACAAAGCTCTCTTAACAAATATTACAAGACAAAGGAACATGAACCAATGCCTAAGGAAATACAGAATTCGGTAGGCTCCCAAGGGAGGGTGAAATAATAACGAAAAAAATTGGTCCAAAATTGTTCAGAGAAGAAATTAAATCTATAAAAGACATTAGAAATTAATATAGGTAAGAACTTTGGCTTTTCAATGCGAATTTTAAAATTCAGTTGACAAGTTAGAAAAAAATTTAAATCCACAATGGAGAATCTCTAAGGAAGTAAAAAAAAAATAACAATAGATTTGGAACACAAAAATAGGGAAGTATATGTAGCAGTATGAGAAGCAAAATGCAGCAACATTAAAAGAACACATTAATGCTATATAAGCCCAAACAAATGAAAAAAAGTACATTGGAAAAATAGCACATTGTTTAAATATTCTTTTTTCTTTTTTGCCTTTTGGAGGGTAATTGGGGTTAAGTAACTTGCCCAAGGTTATACAGCTAGTTTTTGTGTGTGGGTGTTAAGTGTCTAAGGCTGGAACTGAACTAGGGTCCTCCTGACTCTGGGGCCAGTGCTTTAATCACTGCACCACCTAGCCGCCCCTTGTTTAAATATTCTTAATGAATATGACCTTACAACAAAATTACTTTCTCAAAAAACATCTTTTAACACATCAGAAATTGGCAGAGATAACAAAAGAAAAAATGTAGGATATGTTACAGGGAATGTGGGAAGAGAAGTATATTAATGCACTGATGGAGTAGCCATGAATTGCTCCAGCTGCTCTGAAAAACAATTTCCAGCGATGCCGAAAAGTTACTAAACCCTCTGACCCACTAAGACCACTATGAGGCATAACCTCAGGGAGGTCAATGACAGAAGGAAAATATCTGACATATGCGACAATGTTTCTAGCAACATTTTTGGTGTTATCAAAAGACTGGAAACAAAGCAGTTCTTCTTTAACTGGGGAACAATTGAACAATTTGTGGTACAAAAACATAATAGAGTATTGTTGCATTTTAAGATGATGGACATGAATTCAGAGAAATTTGGAAAGATCAATGTGAACCGATGCAAAGTAAAACAATTTTTTCGGTGACCACAATACCATAATATAGAAAAACACTAAAAGGCATTAGTGATCCAATCAAGGCAATAATTAAACCTGACATCAGAAGAGTGGAGGTAAAACACACCGTCCTCCTCCTGACAAAGAGCTTAAGGGCCACAGACATAGGATAAGATGCAGATAAACTACACAGGAAAGCATCCTGCAAATAGCCCATACAGAATATGAACACCAAGAGAGCACAGTAATATAACCACCAGAGGAGCCTTTCCAGTTTGTTTTTAGTTGCATAGATGGAGCCTGCCACCTACTATCAGTACCTATAGTTATGAAATCTAAGAAAACACAACAGCACATTTTGGCACTATAATAATGTTCTTAGATCAGGAAGCAACTACCTGTGAATTTCACAGAAAGGAAAATAAGGCTGGTCTGGTGTCAAAATAGTACTCTTGTTATTTTGGATTCTATAAACATCGATAACCCTTTTACTATGAGGTACTATCTGAAGTTGTTTTTTTATTAATAATTTATATTTTATTATTTCATCTTTTGCCCAGTATCTATTCAAGTTTTCAGTGAAATCCATTTAGAGTTATCAAAGTTTTAAAATATATTGGGAAACTCACTGTGATACTGTCCTAGGAGTTCATGTCACAAAATTCTGTTAGGAGTGTATGATAAGCTCCTTCTGCTGTATCCTAAAACAGATTCCCTTGGAAAAGGTACAACCTTTACTACATACCCAATTCTATGGTATGTAAAAGTATTACAGCAAGATTTCAATATACAATTGAGTTTTGTTATGGTAGTGAGCAATCTGCAATACACTTTAATATTTTACATTGAACAATAATCATTACAACCAACATGCTTCGATTCATAGAGAAATAATGAGTTGACTTTATTTTCAAAAGATTTAAACAAAATTTAAATATTTCCAAGTCAACACAAATCCACAAGGTTTTGCCCAGGTTCCATAAGCTCTGGCAAAACATATTCTGCTAGTGAAAATTTTCACATCCATTTAAAGGAATTAAAATATTTTGTATGACACATTTTGTCCCAAAGAAGGTGCAAGGAAAATATTTAAATATTACAAGTAAAATAGAACTATTTTATTCACAGGAAAAAATGCTTACTGGGAAATTATATCAAGACAAAACAAACAGGCAATGCAAACAATCAAAGGGGGGGTAGAAAAAAAAATCAGCTACTGCTACTAGCAGAATCCAACCAATCAAAATATGAAAGAAAAAAGCCAGCTACTGCTGCTAACATAGTCCAATTAAATACCAATGATAGGGGTGCCTAAGTTGCCCAGTAAGTAGAGAGCACTGGCCCTGGAGTTAGGAAGACCTGAGCTCAAATCTGGCCTCAGACAATTCACACACACACACACACACACACACACACACACACACACACACACAC
>NW_027187391.1:43021835-43034001 GCF_028583685.1 Petaurus breviceps papuanus
CACACACACACACACACACACACACACACACACACACACACACACACCACTAGCCGTGTGACCTTCAGCAAGTCACTTAACCCCAGCTGCCCTCCAAAAAGCAAAAAAAAAAAAAAAATACCAATGATGATAATATTTTAACATGAAGCCCAAATATATAAAGTTTCAAGTTCATAAGTCCTAATAGGAACATTTTCACTGTGAACATGGTTTTCATGTTCCAAGGGAACATGGATTTCACACCTGTATTCCTACAGATATTAGACAAATTGTAAGTGAAGTACTGCACTTAAAAGATCACATGAGCAAGTTCTGTGGGTGCTCTAAGCAGCTTTTGCAAGTGTGAGTCACTTGTTGCCAGTATACTCCTGATTTGGCAAATTTTTGAAAAACAATCAGGAGTTAACAAATGCAATATTCCTCTTATTGTATAGGGCCAGAGACACTCAATAATAATGATATTTTAAAACTCAAATATATGAAGTTTCAGGTTTAGAAGAAAATCAACGTTTTCACTTTGAAAATGGATTTCACATGACACAGAACAGAGGACGGCTGACTTTCCCAGAACTGTGACTGAGATTAAGGAAGTGGAGGAAAGGAAACTCAGGGGTCATAAGATTCTGAACTAGAAGGGACCGTAAAATAATAGAGCATAATCCTCTTATTTGACAGGCGGTAGAAAGAGAAATGCCTCTGGAGTCGGAGGACCCGAGTTCAAATCCTGCTTTTGTCATTTACTACTTGTGGAAGCCTTGAGGAAGTCATTAGTATCTCTGGGTCTCAGTTTCCTCATCTGCAAAATGAGAGAATTGGTCGAGATAAGACTCTGGGACCTATCACAGTTCTAAATCAATGTCCCTATGAATGGAAAGCTCCCAGAAGGAGGAGTCACTTGCCCAAAGTCACAGAAGTGAGTAAGCAGCAAAGAGATGGGATTCGAACTCGGGTTCTTTTGCCTGGCTCCATCCCCCTCAGTCGGTGTGGACCCCCATGCCCCGCCCCCACCCCACGTCCCGGGTGGGCCAACGCGTGGTCGCTACTCACAGCTCTGGTCTCATAGAGCACCAGCTTTTGGACCGAGCTGATGATGGGGGCCGCGGTGGGCATGTTGGCGGGGTCGGCGGGGTGACGGGGAGAGAAGGACAAAAGCAGCCCCGACGAGCCTTCAGTTCAGCGCACCAGACTGGGAAGGGGACGTAGTGGACATCCCGCCCCAGGTCAGTGGGTGCTTGTAGTGACAGCGGCGCTACTTCCGGATCACTCTGTACGGTCAGGCCCCGCCTCAATCCGGGCAAGGGCTGGGCAACCGACCGCGCGCTGAGGGGAGAGGCGCCATCTTTCTTAAGGGGAACAATAGGGTGGAAGGGATATACTGATAGATGATTGGCTGCTGGTCTGTCGTGCTTGTCGATTGGTTGGATTTGGATTTCTTTGACAGGCGCGTCCAGGAGAGAAATTTCATTTATTTGACAGGAGAAAGGAGTTTGATGTTCTCTCCAGAGTCATGGTTATTATCGATCATTCTCATCCTCATCCCAAGAGTTCTCATTGAAGAATGAACTCTTAAGACTTGACTTGAACTTGGCTAATAGGAAAATATGTTTTGAATGACTTCTCAAGTGGTTTTTGTTGTTGTTACTGTTCTGTCGTTTCTGTTGTGTCCGATCCTTCGTGATCCCATTTGGGGTTTTCTTGGCAAAGATACTAGAGTGGGTAGAATTTTTCAGCATGAGTCCTTTGGAATCGTGGTGGTTCATTGTGTTCATCAGAGTTACTAAGTCTTTCACCGTTTAATATCTTTACAATATTTGCTGTTACTGTGTAAATTGTCTTCCCACTCACTTCACTTTGCCTCAGTTCATAAAAGTCTTCCCAGGTTTTTCTGAAACCATCCTGCTCATCATTTCTTACAGCACAATAGTGTTCCTTCACATTCATACGCAATAGGTTGTTCAGCAGCCATTCACCAATTGATGGGCATCCCCTCAGTTTCCAATTCTTTCCACAATCACCAGAAAAAAAGGGGGGAAAAAAGCTGCTATAAATATTTTGTTATATAGGGGTCCTTTTCCCCTTTCTTTGATCTCTTTGGAACATAAACTTAGAAGCATTACTGCTGGGTTAAAAGGGTATGTGCAGTTTAATAGCTTTTGGAGTATAGTCAAAACTCCACCAATGGTGTATCAGTGAACTTATTTTCCCACATCCTCTCCAGCTTTGTCATTTTCCTTTTTTCACATCTTAGCCAATATGATAGGTGTGAAGTAGTACCTCAGAGTTGGTTCAATTTGCATTTCTTTAATTAACAAGAGCACTTAATTTTTCCTGATTTGATAGCTTTGATTTCTTCTTCTGAAAACTTTTGTCTGTTCATATCCTTTAACCATTTATCAATTGGAGAATAGTTCTTAATATTACTTTGACTCAGTTCCATAAACATAAAGAAGATCTTCTTCTAGAGGAAGCCCCTAGCATGTATCTAGTTTATTACTCCAAAGGAATAAGGAAAATTTTTTGTTTGTGACCATTGCTAGCTCTTTGTTTTTATTTTATTTCTTAGAGCTAACTGTTCTTGTAATAACTTTTGTGAGCTCTTTGATATTTTTAAGAGTTAACTGTGTCTTTGATAACCTATGTGAGCTCTTTGGTATTTTTAGAGTTAACAACAGTTGCATAACCTCTGTGATTTTTTGGTCATTTGTTTTCAGATCTGACAGTGAAATGTTGGAAATAGTTTCTGCCAGACTGCTTTCCATTTCTCTATTACTGATTTAGAGGATTTTTCAAAATGTGGTTGCTGATAGCTTGTATTTCTTCCTTTGAACACTGTTCATATGCTTTGACTCCGTTGGAAAACTATTGTTGTTGTTGAATTGTTTCAGTTGTGTCTGACTCTCTGTGACCCCATTTGGGGTTTTCTTGACAAAGATACTGGATGGTTTGCCATTTCCTTCTCCAGCTCCAGATGAAGAACTGAGACAAACAGGATTAAGTGACTTTCCCAGGGTCACAAAGCTAGTAAGCATCTGAGGCCAAATTTGAATTCAGGAAGATGAATCTTCTTGACTCCAGGCCCAGCACTCCATCCATTGTGCCACCTAGCTGCCCATATTGGAAAATAGTTCTTATAAACTTTTATTTGTTCCTTACATAAAATGGATAAAATTTAAACAATTTGGATACTGAGAGACAGACTGAGAGGAGGACTTTTTAGGCTTAAGGTACAGCATGAAAAAAATCAGGGAGACCGAAAATGCAAGTTTTCAAAGATTATAGTAAATAGTCTGGTTGGAGACAATATGAGCAGTAGGAAATAGTGTGTGATAAGGCTAGAAAGGTGAGGTGATATCAGATCCTGGAAGTCTTTAAATGCCAGGACGGTTTGGATTTTATTCATTAGATAACAACGATTTTTAGTAGAGCTGTGATAATTGTGATCCGGGCATAAGGAGATTAATTCGGCCACAGATGAATAGCCTCCCAAAAGAATTCTTGAGTTTTAAAATGACAATTAGTCTTTTACATAAACATTGTAGCCTAATTATTCATTTGGAAGTGGAAATAAAAGAATAGAAATATTTCTCTTGCTAAAGGTGCTGTATGGGTACCAAAAGAAATTGAGGTAAAATTTTAACTTTACCACCTCCTTGGACCTCAGCTCCTAACATTTACTCCTACAGCAATAACAATTAGCATTTACGAAGAGCTTTAAGGTTTGCAAAGCTCATTACAAATATCCCATTTTATGAAGTGCAAGACCTATCCATGTCAAGGGATGAGTGTGTGTGTGTGTGTGTGTGTGTGTGTGTGTTTCTGCGACCATTGAATCCCACTTCCTTGTGCACTCTGCATTGCTCAGAATTGCGCAATCCCTTCCCAAACTAAACCAGTCCCCAGACCCCCTTAGGAGTTAGATCCCTAGTCCCAGTTCCTTCTCTTGCCCTAATTGGGACAAAGCTTCGAGGAGTCTGAGCCCCGCCCACTCCCCGCCTCGAGGCTGCGCGAGCCTCTACTTTCCCGTGCTGGGCCCGCCTGCTGGTTTCTACGGCAACGACTAAAAACATCTTGCAGGTGGCTGCAACCGGTCTTGACAACGGAAGCCTTGGAAGCTTCAGTGAAGTAGTAAGTACCATTCTTCCTGGGGGAACGGAGACTTTTCCCACCAACTCACCGCACCCCACCCCCCACCTCCACCCCCATTTATTAGCCTCCATTGCATTTCCCTTTTCCTATTCTCGCCCTTCGTGAAGCTGACTAGCGGCTCTTGTCTGGTAAATAGAGTACTGGTCTTGCAGTGAGGAACAGAATTCGAATGTGGGTTTTAAAATGCTTACTTACTACTTGTGACTTTGCACAACTCATTC
The DNA here is from genome assembly GCF_028583685.1 of Petaurus breviceps papuanus. NCBI lineage: Eukaryota > Metazoa > Chordata > Mammalia > Diprotodontia > Petauridae > Petaurus > Petaurus breviceps. The sequence continues at coordinate 43,026,203 of NW_027187391.1, forward strand.
TTCATCTCCGGGACTCAGTTTCCTTGTCTGTATAATGAAGGGGTTGGCCTACGTGACTTTTAAGAGCCCTTTCAGTTCCAAATATGATGAATTCAGCAACCTCTCTAGCTTCCGTCCTCCCTTTGCAGGACGGTCCCTGGTTTAGGGCACCCCTCAGGTCTCTCTGAGATTCCCCTTTTTGTGGATGAAGTTAAATTTCTCTATGTTAGAGGAATTTAAATTCCAATTCCATTTGACAGACTTTTGGAGCAGATCATCTGGTCAATTCTCCTACAGGTTGTAAAATAATGAAGTGCCCAGGGTCACAAAGCAAGTCAGGCCTTGAACTCTAGGTTCAGTCTCCCAATCCAGTATTCTTTCTGCTACTCCAACATTGCTTCCTTTTCATTGCAACAGGCTGCATTTCAAGGCTCCATTTGATGCAGATTTTGAAAATCTACTATCCTTGAGGTAGCTAGGTGGCTTAGTGAATAGAGCACTGGCCCTGGAGTAAGGAGGCCCTGAGTTCAAGTTCGGCTTCAGACACTTAACACTTACTAGCCATGTGACCTTGGGCAAGTCACTTAACCCCAATTGCCCTTCCCTCCCCCCTCCAAAAAGCAAAACCAAAGAAAATAGAAAATCTATTATCCTGCAAGCCACCCCCATGGTACTGAAAATCTAGTTGTGATATTCTGTCTTTCTCTGTTAAAAAAAAAAAAAAATATATATATATATATATATATATATATATATGGTTCTGGAATTTTCTGCAAATTCAATAAGGTTAAGTACTTTCCTCATCAGTGAGTGCCATAATACCACAAGTTTTCTGTAGATGGTCTTGGTTTTTATTTGGAAAACTAACCCAGCACCAAGTGGTCTGGTATTGTTTGCAAGTTTCTCATGGATATTTATAGTCACGATTTAAACAATTCTTGCAGTCATTGAAGGGTCATAAGGTTTTGATAAGGATCCACATGGAATGTCATTCTAGAAGCAGCAGGTTTAACCAGGTAAGGGCTTTGTCGAAAATTTTGCTTCTGCAGCCCATAATTTGAATTCACATTATTTTTCATGAATGATTTGTCTTCATAGAACTCTATAGCTATAATCTGATCCAATGGCTTCCGACATTAGTCACTTTTAGAATGATCCCAGATCTAGAGCTAGAAGAACTTCAGAGACCATCTTAATACAACCATCTCATTTTACAGATGAAAAAACTGAGGCCTAGGTATGTGAAATGACTTACCAATGTCATACAGGTAGAAGGTTCATTGTAAAGGTGGGATTTGAACCAGGGTCATTTGACTGCTCCAGAACCAGTACTTTTCCTTCTGTAGCATATTATGAAATAAAAATTTTAAAAGGTGAAATCCTAATAGAGCTGCTCCATAGCCCTAATACTCTAACTTTCTTATAGGCCCCACTAAACAGCAGGCACACTGCACCTACCTAGCTACTCACCCACACACACACACACTCAATATCCTAATTTCTTCATATATGCCTCACTGCTCACTAGAACAACAGGTATGCCCATGAACTCCTATTTCTCATAGAATAGAAACCGTGTCCATGTGATGGGATCCCACCCACTGCCTCTAACTAGCCACTACCACCAGACCCATTCCTCATATTTCCCCTAGAAACAGCAGGTATGTCCATGAACTCAACCACAACCATATCCATCTCATCTCAGAAAGGGCTGCAATAGTCAGCCAATCAGAAAGCCGCACCACCAGGATGCCCAAGCAGGATGTTGTGAGAAATACTGATAGTTTGGTTTCCACAGATTCTATAGGAATTATGAATGTCTTAAAAATGATCCTGGGGCAGCTAGGTGGTGCAGTGAAGAGAGCACCGACCGTGGAGTCAGGACTACCTGAGTTCAAATCCAGCCTCAGACATTTAACACAAAAACTAGCTGTGTAACCTTGGGCAAGTCACTCAACCCCAATTGCCCTCCAAAAAGCAAAAGGAAAAAGAAAATGATCCTGCACAGTATGTATGGAAGAACCTAGGTCCTGAGGGAAAAGGGCAGAACATACTATCCAGTCATATAAAGAAATCTACAAAGGGGGAGGGAGACTAGACCAGGCCGGTCCAAACCAGTTGAGATTCAAACCAGCACATGATATAAGAGTTATGTCCCTTTGTCTGACCAGGGGCTACTCTGATGGGAAGAGAAGAACCATTCAGGAGAAGAGTGGCTGAAGAAAGAAACTATCTAGAGGGAACCAATGATTATAACAGAAGGGGGGGCTATATAATCTTTGTTCTACTACTGGTGGTTGCGTATGTGTGTTTGCTCCCATGAGGAAACACACACATGTCCACTTCTCCGGAGAAGCATCAATAAAGGATCTCTTCTTTCACTCCACAAACTGCAGTCTTAATACTTTGTTTTTAACAATGTGGACCCCAGAACAATAGAAGGGACTTTCCCTTAATAGGTACCTGTGTAGTAATAGTAAAGAACTGACCTAGAATGAACTTATGATATAGAAAGGCTTATTATAATATCGTTATCATACATATGTATCCCCCCAATAGATTTTTCTGTATGAATTGTGGGCAATCACATGCCCAGTTCCACTGTAGCTGGGACCCCTGTCCTATTATCTAATCCATGAACAAACCCCTCCTGCCTGTTTAATATTCATAATTTCTGTTACGTAATCAGTGTCCCTGAGTAGGGATAGTTTAAGCCTCAACAAAAGCATATGCCACTTTACATTTCTCAGACTAAGGAATAGTAATATTATTAATACATTATAACCAAGCTTCATTCCAAGGTCAAGTTTTCTTAACTAACACCATCTGGGCCCTTCTTCCTCCTATTTACCTTGGATGTTAAATATCACAGAAATATGTGGAGTAGATTATAAGCTCCTTGAGGGCAGAAATTGTTTCCATTTTTGTCTTTTTACATTCAGCATTTAGCTCAGCAACTTATACATAATCAACAAGCCTAAACAATGTTTTTTTTAATTGAATTGAAATGATACAAGCAGTTCATGTAGTAGCTACCTTATTCATAACAAATAGGCATCAAGTTATTTCCTCTATGTAGCTGTTTCTGAAACATAAAAAAAAAACCCACAAGACGAGAAAACTTTTCAAAGAGCTTTATTTCAGCTTCTACATGTTCAAAATTATTGTACCTTTGGTTGCCCTTTCAGTGTCTTGAAAACTGGGGCTGAGGGATTGGGCTCCTGAACTCTCAGGCTCCACCTTTAATCAGTTATTTCTCCCTTTCTACACTAGGGTTCAGTAGTTTTCCATGGTTATATACATCTAGAGAGATGTGTTTTCACCAGCTATGAATAAAATAATTTCTTAAAAATATTTTTGAGAAATTGCAACCAAACTCATCTGCAAAAGTGTTGTCGTTGGCTAAATGTTTTTAAATGGAGGTTAGTGGCTTCCTTGGAAGAAAGATTTAACACCTCTTCCCATCCCCCCAAATATCTTCAGATTCTTATCTTGAAACCAGTTACAAACACAATCCTACACACACACACACACACACACACACACACACACATACACACACTTACCATTCCCCATTCTATTGACAACCCTTCTCATGATTTTGTATGTCAGGTCAACTCAACAATTTTTGTATGTCAAGTCCCTAAGTGTATCCAGGCTATTTACAAATTCACACTCCCCCCCCCCAATTCCATCCTATTATGGTCTTAGGTCTCTGTAAAGACCATTTTAAAAGGATTCTTATAGACCAAATGTTAGTTAAGAAATGTATCTCCGTTTATAGCATTATTGCAAAGTATTATTTGCTCTACAATACTGCTTCAACTAAAGTTTCTAGGGGTAAGTGGTTGTGTCTTTGTGAAACTAGTCATGAACGTGGGGCATGCCTACACTGAATTACTAAGCTCCCTACTTTCCTATGTAAATATAAATTGTAAACCTTGTATCATTGTCATAAAAAGAACTGTGCCTGGTTTTCTGGGATTTACTTGGACAAGATGCACTAGCACACTTATAATGGCAAGCAAAGTAACACTTTGCTCTTTGTTTTAGCTAATCAAGTGCCTTTGAGCCTCACCTTTGATTGTGTTTTAAGTCTTTGGTGGAAACAGTATACAACGGTGTTGCCCTTACTAGGCCTAAGGGAGTTTGGAGACCTTCCCTGCCCTTAATAGGCCTAAGGTCATCACATGGAGCCCATAGTGGGAGGAGCTTGCCAAAAGAGCAGAACAGGAAAGGCAGAACAGCAGGGGTGAAATAGGAAGGAGCCCGGACCAAGCAGAGCTAAGAGAGAGAATGTTTGTGATGCCCGCACTCTGTCTGTTGTTCTGTGTTGGTGTTACTTTGTCAGATAGAAGCATTCTGTTGAATGTGTTACTTTGTTAGACAGAAGCACTCTTTTACCCATTCCCACCCCCATGCTTCAGAAAGTATCTTACATCTACCCAGATTGCCCGCAGTCAACAAGGGGACTTTGAATATTACTCTTCTCCTGGATATTAGACACACCTAGCATCAGGAATCTCACTACAACGTTCCAAAACCAGGATAGACCCAGGGGTCATTTTAATATAGCTTATAGTCAAGTACATGTCATAAAGCCGTACAACAGATATCAATACATAAGTACACAACCACGCAAGAATAAGTAATATGTTACATAAAGTTATAGGATTAGCATGGAATTAGAGGTTCAGGGGCTGCTAGGTGGCAGAGTGAATAGAGCACCAGCCCTGGAATCAGGAGGACCTGAGTTCAAATCCGACCTCAGACACTTAACACTTTCTAGCCATGTGACCTTGAGCAAGTCACCTAACCCCAACTACCCTGCCTTCCCCCCTCCAAAAAGAAAAAAATTTTAAAAAAGAATTAGACATACAGTGACACAGTAATTCCAGAACTCTATCTACTACCCTAAGCACTGATCATGCTTCTTCCTATTTTTCTCCTGCTTGATTACATCTAAGATCTCTGACTGCTCCTGTATTTCAGTTTTACCAGCTCCCCTAGATTCTGATCTCATAAATGCCTTCAAACTCAGAGTGATTATGCAGTGTTTTGCTTTCTGTGCTTCCTCCCTAAATGTACCACTTACTATCCTGCCCTGATCACCAGACTTGGCTTTCCCTGACTTCCCCATCCGTTGGCCACCCATGTTCTGGTACAAATAGATGTCAAAGAATTTTAATGTTACCTTCATTTGTAATTTGGATTTGCACATTGTCTAAGGTCTCCAGGATGTTGGGATTTTCTCTATGCTGTGTTTTAAGATCATATTGGAACTATTCATTTTTATTTTCCTAAGAAGGATTTTATATTCTCAGTCTTCTCTAGGATAAGAGAAAATAACAGGTCTTTGATGTTTCTGTTTATCACTCAAAATATGTGGGAGAACAGTATGAGTATTTATTCAAAGTTAACTGTTCACCATCACTAACAATAAACAATAAATTTTTATGAAAATAACTACTTTGTGCCAGGCATTGTGCTAGGATTTGAAAATACAGATAAAAATGAAGCAATCCATGCCCTAAAAGAGCTTAAATCCTATTGCATTATCTATTTGAAGTTAAATCACTGACTTCCTATCAGTCCAGTGCGTAATAGGCATGGCAGTCCACCTCACAATCCTCCTACTATACTTTTAGCACACGTAAACTGTATCATCAATGGTATAGCTTGTACTCTAGAATGTAGATACTATGGTGATCCCCTTTGACAGTTGAGGAAACTGTGAGAGTAAACACATCATATGCCATCATAAACATCTATGTAAGATCATGAATTGAGTATCAGGGATAAGCTAGGAAGCTCTTCTTTGAGGATATAAAGAATTGAAACTATAAGAGTCATTCAAGTCAATGTTAATTGCCATTGCCCATGATTTATTCATCTTCCTGGGTTCAAATATGTCCTCAGACCCTATCTGTATAACCCTGGGCAAGTCACTTAACTGTGTTTGCCTCCATTTCCTCATCTGCAAAATGAGCTAGAGAAGGAAGTGGCAAACTATTTTAGTATCTTCCAAAGAAAACTCCACATGGCGTCATGAAGAGTCAGACATGACTGATAACAACTGAACAACAGAAACAATTATTAATGGAACAGCTAAGTGATGCAGTGGATAGAGTGCTGGACCTGAAGTCAAGAAATCTTATCTTCCCAAGTTCAAATTGGATCTCAGACACTTGTTAGCTATGTAACCCTGGGTAAGTCACATAACCCTGTTTGCCTCAGTTTCCTCATCTGTAAAATGAACTGCCAAAGGAAGTGGCACACCACTCCAGTATCTTTGCCAAGAAAATCCAAAAGGGGTCACAAAGAGCCAGACATGACTGAAAAACAAAAATTATTCATAGTAGTAGTAATAATAATACTTAGCATTTCTATAATACTTATGATGTTCCAAGCACTGTGTTAAGTGCTTTACATTGTCTCTTTTGATCCTCACAACCATCCTAGGAAATAGGTGCTACTAACGATCTCTATTTTACAGTTAAGAAAGCTGAGGTAGATGGAGATTAAGTGACTTACCTAGGGTCATACAACTAGTACATGGCTGAATTCACATTTGAACTCTGGTCTTCCTGAATCCAAGCCCAGAACTCTGTTCACTGCACCACCTAGTGGTCTCTACTTTTCCTACACCCCTTCTATGTACCTGCTCTGTGGCCTGTGACCCCAGACCAGATACTCCTTTTGTTTTGTCAGCTCAGAATTTTGCATTCCTTTGCTGCTAGACTTCTCAGAGTATCTTTCAACCCACTCTTCAGTGTCCCTGCTGAGTCACTGACTATCTGAGCCCTTTGATTTCCAACACAGACCCATCAAAAGGAATATGGCATAGCTCAGGTGTTTTCATAGATGTAACTGCTCTTCAACTTGCCACAAATTCATCAGCCCCAGTCCTTTAGTTCAAAGTTTCAGTGGTTACTGCTACACCTCTAGGATAAAAGATAAACTCCTCTGTTTGAGATTTAAAGCCCTTGATAGTCTGGCCCCTGCCTATCTTTCTAGACAGATGTCACATTACCTCCTTCATACACTCTGCATTCTAGCCAGATTGGCCTGTTTACAATTCCACAGACATGACTGGTGGCATCTCCTTCTCCCATGCCATCTTCTATGTTCCCCGTGCCCTCTACCTCTTGGGAGTCCCTAGTTCATTTTAAGGCTCATATCAAGGGCTACCTTCTCCAAGAAGCTATTCCTGATCCCCCCACTGTTAGTTCTTTTCCTGACCCAAGAATACTTTTTGTGTAGGCATTGTGTATATCCTTCTGTGTATTTCCTTATGTTACCCCAACTCCTTATTCACAGGAAGTATTTCTTTTTTGTATCCTTAGCACCTTGCAGAGTGCCCAGTATGTGGTAGGTACACAACAAAAGTCTGTTGAATTAAATATAAAAATGCTAAATAAACTAAATTTGAGTACCCAAGCAATAAAAAAAAACTTATTTTTATTTCAAAAAGCACTGCTTAAATCAAGGATAATTTCATCACTAAACACTTAGTGTTCACTTTCCCTAGTGATCTTTGCTATTAAATTAACAATTCACCCTTTTCTCACTCCTCCCTCCCTTTCCCCTTTCCCTGGGCAATGTGATGTGCAAATTCAGGCAATGAGAAAAAGTCATCTCCCCCCTGCCCTAAAGTGCATTTTGTTCTCTATCCAGTGTTATTTTATAAAGTCTCATCCACTGCAGAGCTAGAAGAAGATCACTGGTGTACCCTGTCTCTTTTTAGCGCTCCTTGAAGAGGCAGCTCCGTCGTTCAGTGGATAGAACATTGAGTTTGGAGTCAGGAAGACCTGGGTTCA
>NW_027187391.1:43034011-43083747 GCF_028583685.1 Petaurus breviceps papuanus
TGTGTCTGACTCTTCAAAATCCCACTAAGGGTTTTCTTGGCAAAGATACTGACTGGAGTGGTTTGCATTTTTCCTTCTCTAGCTCATTTTTACAGGTGAGGAACCTGAAACAAACTGAGTTAAGTGACTTGCCCAGGGTCACACACCTAGCAAGTGACTGAGGTCATATTTGAATTCCAGAAGATAAATCTCCAGACCTCTATCCACTGCACCACCTAGTTGCCCTGCCTGGTACATAGTAGGTGCTTAATAAATGTTTATTGATTGATTGATAGTGCCTTCTCACTTTTAATTATTTCTTATTTTTCTCATGTGTAACTTGTTTGTTTTTATTTGTTTGCTTTTTGTTTCTCTCACTAGTTTATAAGTTCTGTGAAGACTTTATTTGGCATCTTTTTTGTACCCCCAGCCCTTAGCTCAGTGTCTGGAACATAGTAAGTGCTTAATAAATGCCAATGGATAACTAACTGTTTGACTTTAGAGCAAATGGAACAGAAGGCCTATTGCCCTGGAATATAGTATATAGTTATATAGTAAAATATATAGTTACATATTTCTTTGAATTATTGGATGTTACTCAGTTATCTGCTGTGGTATTATGATCCTGATTTAGAGAACCTCTGATTACTTCTTTTCTCTTGGTGTACTTTCTTCAAATTCTCACACCCTATTAATTGCCCTTTGTTGTTTCTTACTCCAGAAATGGCTTCTTTAAAACCAGAGGAGGAAAATTTTCCTTTTGTGGATATATTCGATTTGGATGAAACTGAAAGAAACTTTATGTTATCCAAACCTCTCTGCATCATTATATTTGGGAAACCAGTAAGCTATCATTTCTAAATTTCCATCTGATATACATTTTATTTATTTTGCAGTATCATAATCTGTGGAAGTTGTTTGATGAGCATGAAAACAACATATAGGTTTCACTGAGTTGATTTTTAATTAGACTGCTCATAGTTTTGTTTATATGAAGTCAGTCTGAAATTACCCTAGTCATTAAAGTGGGTCACTTTTTTATATTTGTTTTAATAACTTGGAAAGCTTTGTTTTGCCCACAAACTAGAATATGATTCATTTTATGAAAAATAAATTGGTATATATGAATTTCAGCAAGACATTTGACAGGCTTTCTCATGATATCCAAGTGGACAGACAGTATGGCAAAATGTGGAATGAATGAATAGTATACTTGGGTGGATTTAAAGCCGATTTCTCAATCATATCTAAAGAGAGTTAACTAAAAGATTAACACTACCTGAAGAGAGGTCTGTCCTGGGCATACGAACCAGTCATCCACATACACCCTGAGGAAACAGAGAGCCCTGAAGTGTAGCTGAATGATAGTTAGAAATTGTACTTCCTTTCCTACCCTTTTTTTTCCCACCAAGGTAGAGAGAGATTCTTTTTAAATGAATACAGGGTAAGAGAAAATGTGCTAATGAAGACAGAAAAAAAAAACAAGGAATATGGATGAACCCAATAACATACCATAGATCAGGAGGTCTTAACATTTTCTGTGTCATGACCCCTTTGACAGTGTATCAGGTAAAGCCTATGGATCCCTACTCAGAAGAATGCTTTTTAATTAAATGCATAAGAGAAAATCTACAGGATTGCAAAGAAAATAAATTATTCTGAAATAGTTATCTAATTTTTTTTTTAAAGCAATTGGGGTTAAGTAACTTGCTCAAGGTTACATGGCCAGATGTTTCTGGGTGGGTCTTAAGTGTCTGAGCCCGGGATTCGATCTCCAGGTCTTCTCAACACTGGAGCCGGTGCTCTTACTCGCTGTGCTACCTGGCCGCCCCTAGTTATCTAATTTTTTTATAATTTTTCTTGGACCTGAGGCTAAGAAACCTGCCTTTAGCTTTCTGTGGTAGATGCAACCCAAAATACACTGATACATTGCATATGTTATGTAAAATTGTTTGGAAGTTATTTTAATACTGACAATAATTTTGAAAACAAGTTTTGAAGGTTAGAATATTTACAGGTTGCATTTTATTTTTATATTTGTTGCATGACTGTTATACTGATTTTAAACTAATATATTTTTTAAAGGGGGTTGGAAAGACAACATTAGCCCAAAAAATATCACAGACATGGAAATGTGTTCTTGTCGAAGGTAAATATTATCTACACTGCTATCATAATACAATCATATTGAAGTATTTTACACTCTTGTTTTGCTTAATTTCTTGTTTGTAGCATTTTAGCATTGGGAAAGATCTTAAGAGGTCATTTCTTTCGTTTATATGTCTCCTGGAAGGACTGTGTCTTAATATATTGGGAAGAAATTGATATTTTTATACTATTGCTAAGCAAAGGAATTAATGATATCTTCTCTGAAGGTTTTTATAAAAAGTAGGGTCAAAACTATGTAATAGTTATCTTTGAATCTTCCTATGCCCTCTGCACAATTTCTTATATAGAGTGGGTGCTTAATAAATGTTGCATAGATTGATTGTCATCTATAATAACTGCTTTAGGATCAATGTGATCTTGCCTGCAAGTAAAGAGATGAAAGGTGTATTCTTTCCAGGTCTCCTCCAGCTCTATAAATCTATAATTGAAAACTATCTCAGATAGAAGTGAAATATACAAATATTCATAAGTCTTATTTTTAAAGAAGTATATTCTGCAACTTTCCTTGCAATATATTTTAGAATGTAGTTATCCTCACGGTCAAGCAGAATTCTTTATACCAAAATCATAATCCTAGTATGTAAATGAATCCTATATCTTAATCCCATTTTCTCTTCTTCTATCCTTGGGCAACATAGAATAGCTCATCTGTGTCTTCCACATAATAGTCTTTCATTGATTTGAAAAATGAGATTGCCATTCAGTCTTCTCTTCCCCTGGCTAAATAATACCAATATCTCTAGCTTCTTGTGATTTCTACTTCTTATTTGTTTTTTTTAACTGCCTTTTATGACAGTGCTTACATGCATGCTATTTATTCATTAAATTGATATCCTGACTCTAAATAAAATCATCATATTTTAGAAAGATATGAGAGTCACATCCTTTCTTCTTTTAATATTTAAGTGAAAACATAAATCATTGACTTTCCAGTCTTAACTCAGGACATCTAAATTTGTGTATTGTTTTTATCAATTATTTGAACCTATCTCTAAAATAGGTAAATTAAATTAATTAAAGCCATTTTCATCAGTGCATGTGCCTCTACTGTAGTAATGGCTGAAAAAGAGGAGGAAGAAGAGGAAGAGGAAGAAAAACTATATAAGGATCTAAACACATCAATTGATTTATCTAAATATTTTACAGTTCCTGAATTCAGTCACCTATAAATGTCTTACCCACCCTGAGCTGACCAAGATTATAGAGCTATCCCATGATGACTTATCAGCTCATATCTGTCCTCTTAATCATTTTATACCTTCCGTGGAAACTGTCCTTCTGGACTTTTGCCCATTTGTCTCCTTTACATTAGTTTATTGGATTAGTTTATTGATAGTACTATGCGAATGATTTACAAGTACATATGGAATACATTGATATATTTAAGTACTGTTGTTGTTCAGTCATTTCAATTGTGTCTGATTCTTCATGATCCCATTTGGGGTTTTCTTGGCAAAGATACTAGCCTGGTTTGCCATTTCCTTCTCCAGCATATTTTATAGAGGAAGAGCTAACAAACAGGGTTAAATGACTTGCCCAGGGCCACACAGCTAATAGCTGTGTCTGAGGCCAGATTTTAACTCAGGAAGATGAGTCATCTTGACTTCAGGCCCAGTCCACTGCACCACCTAGCTGACCCCACATGTTTAAGTATACCATTCACAAAATAATTCAAAGGCTACTTTACCCCCCATGTGTATAGTGGTTTCATGACCATTCTAATGTTTGTTAATTCTTCAATTTTTTTTTTAGCACTACCACTTTTAGAAGAACATATTGCTACTGGAACTCAGCTTGGAATTATGGTAAATAAATGTAAATTACTAAATTTCTTTTCAAATGAAGAAGCAATACATATATACATACACATGTTAGAAAGTAATATATCGTATCTCCAATTGCTTGTAGTTGAATGATTTGCTCATTAAAGGACAGAGTATTCCAGATGAACTGGTTTTGAGGATGTTGTTGGAGAAACTCCACTCTCTGGAAGTTATTCACTTTGGTATGTTTATTTTTATACATGTCTCAAGTTATATCAATATGCCTTAAGTCTAATCACTTAGATATAATAATAGTCTTATGTGATAATCTTGAATAACTCAATGTAGTGCATTCAAAGCCCTCAGCCTCCTTGAAAATTTTGCCTACAAAATGGTGATGATCCTTTTCCTTTAATAATATTTTATTATTTCCCCCAGTTACATATAATAACAAATTTTTAACATCCATTTTAAAATTTTTGAGTTCCAAATTCTCTCCCTCTTTGCCTTCCCTCCTCCCTGAGATGGTAAGCAATTTGATAAAGGTTATGCACGTGCAGTCATGCAAAACAAATTTATGTTAGTCATGTTGTGAAAGAAAACACAGATTAAAAAAAAGATGGTGGTAGTTTTTAAAATATATTCTGACAATTGTCTACCACTACCACCATCGTCATCAATAACAACTACAAGCATTTATTGAGCATCTACTATGTACCAGGTGTTGTGGCAATAATGACAGGTTTTATATTTGTATAGGTTTTTTTTAAGGTTTACATAGCACTTACAAATAATTATATCACTTTACCCTAGGAGGTAACTGTAATATCCTTATAGATGAGGAAGCTGAGACAGTCAGAGGTTAAGTAACTCACCCACGCTTACACAGATCATCAGTGTTTGTCTGAGGCCACATTTTAACTCACTGAGGCCACTGCTTTCTCCACTGTCCCACCTAGTTGCTTACAAGTTGTTCTAAGTGCTAAGGATACAAAGAAGGGCAATAACCTGGTTCTTGCTTTCATAAAGCTCACATTTTAATGGGGGAGACAACACACAATTAACCATGAACAAACAAACTACCATGGAAATGGGATAATAATCTCAGAGGGAAGGCACAAGAAGTTGAGGGGACCAGGAAAGGCCTCTGGAAGTAAGTGGGATTTGAGCTGAGTTGTGAAGGAAGCCAGGGAAGCCAGATGTGGCATATAGTTGGTGAAAAGGCAAGGGGTTCAGAGATGGAATGTCACGTGAGATGAACTCTCATCTTCTCTTGGTCGTTGCTGAGTATTCTGAAAGTGGGAGCTTTGTACTTCGGTTGTTTGTTTTGGAAGACATAGCTGCCTGTAGAAAACCTCTCTTCCCACCACCTTACATGGGCATATCCCAGCCCTCCAGTTTTGCTCTTTTATTTTATTATTTTTTTAAAACAATCAGGGTTAAGTAACTTGCTCAAGGTTACACGGCCAGTTATTTCTGGGTGTGGTGCTGAGTATCTGAACCCAGATTTGATCCCCAGGTCATCCTGACACTGGAGCCGGTGCTCTTACTCGCTGAGCCACCTGGCCGCCCCTAAGCAATTGGGGTTAAGTAACTTGCTCAATGTTACAAGGCCAGATGTTTCTGGGTGGGTGCTAAGTGTCTGAGCCCAAGATTCGATTCGCAGGTCATCCTGACACTGGAGCCGGTGCTCTTACTCGCTGTGCTACCTGGCCACCCCGAGTTTTCCTCTTTTAAAAAAAAAGTTTTTTCTCAATCACATGTAAAGATAATTTTTAGTGTTCATCTTTTAAAATTTTAAGTACAAATTCTATCCTTTCCTCTATTCTCCCCCCTCCCTGAGATGGTAAGCAATTTAATATAAGTTGATTATACATGTGCAATCATGCAAAACATACTTCCATATTAGTCATGTTGTGAAAGAAGATAGACCTCCCTACCCCCAAAAAGAACAAACATGAAAAAAAGTGAAAAATAGTATTCTTCAATTCACATTCACATTCCATCAGTTCTTTCTTTGACAGTGGATATAATTTTTCATCATGAGTTCTTCGGTAATGTCTTAGATTATTGTCTTGCTAAGAATAGCTAAGTCATTCATAGTTGATCATGGTACAATATTGCTGTTGCTGTGTATAATGTTCTCCTGTTTCTGCTCACTTCACTTTGCATCAGTTCATATAAGTCTTTCTAGGTTTCTCTGAAATCCTCTAGCTCATCATTTATTATAACAAAATAGTATTACATTACAGTAATACATCACAACTTGTTCATCCATTCCCCAATTGGTGGACATGCCCTCAATTCCCAATTATTTACAATCACATAAAGAATTGCTATAAATATTTTTGTACAAGTAGGTCCCTTTCCCTTTTTATAAATGATCTCTTTGGGATACAGACCTAGTGGTAGTATTGCCCTTTTATATTTTTATAGCCCTTTGGGCATAATTTCAGATTGTTCTCCAGAATAGTTGGATCAGTTCACAATTCCACCAATAGTGCATGAGTGTCCCAGTTTTCCCATATCATCTCCAACATTTATCATTTCCCTATTGTCATCTTAGTCAATCTGATAGGTGTGATGTTGTGGTATTTCAGAGTTGTTTTAATTTTAATTTCTCTAATTAATAGTCATTTAGAGCATTTTTCATATGTCAATAGGTAGCTTTGGTTTCTTCATCTGAAAACTTCTTCATATGAAAACTGTTCATATCCTTTGACCATTTATCAATTAGGAGATGACTTGTATTCTTATAAATTAGATTCAATTCCCTATATATTTGAGAAATGAGCCCTTTATCAGAGATTTCCCGGCTTTCTGCTTTCCTTCTAAACTTGGTTGCATTAGTTCTGTTTATATAAAACCTTTTTAATTTAATATAATCAAAATTATCCATTTTACATCTAGTAATTCCTTCTATGTCTTGTTTGGTCATAAATTCTTCCCTTTTCCATAAATCTGACTAGTAAACTATTCCTTTCTCTCCTAATTTGTTTATGCTATCACCTTTTATCTCTAAATTATCTACCTATTTTGACCTTATCTTCTTATGTGATATAAGATGTCGATCTGTCCCTGGTTTCTTGCTATACTGTTTTCCCACTTTGCCAGCATTTTTTTTCAAACAGTGAGGTTTTGTTCCCAAACCTGGGGTCTTTGAGTTTATCAAACACTAGATTACAATGGTTATTTACTACTGTGTCTTGTGTACTTAATCTACTCCACTGATCCACCACTTTATTTCTTAACCAGATAGTTTTGATGATTACTATTTTATAATACAGTGGGAGATCTGGTACAGCTCGGCCACCTTCCTTCACTTTTTTTTCTTCATGAATTCCCTTGATATCCTTGACCTTTTGTTCTTCAAGGAGATTGTAGCAATATATCACAAGGATTATATACTGTGGTCAGGCGGGACTTAACCAGGAATGCAGGGCTGTTTTCATCAATTTATTTTTCTTCTTTTATTGCTACAACTAGCATTTCAAGTACAATATTGAATAATAGTGGTGAGAATGGGCATGCTTGCTTCATTCCTGATCTTAGTGGGAAGGCTTCTAGCTTATCCCTCTTACCGATAATGCTTGCTGATGGTTTTACATAGATACTACTTATCATTTTAAGGAAAACTCCATCTGTTCCCATGCATTGTAGTGTTTTTAATAGCAATGTGTTGTATTTTGTCAAGAGCTTATTCTGCATCTATTGAGAAAATCATACAATTTCTGTGAGTTTGTCATTTATGCTAATAGTTTTCCTAATATTGAACTAGCCCTGGTCTATAGTTTTGGTCTATAGTATTCTTTCTCTGTTTTTCCACATAGTTTATAGAGTATTGGAAGTGTTTTTTAAAAGTTTGGTAGAATTTATTTGTGAGCCGTCTGTCCCTGGGGATTTTTTTCTTAGGGAGTTCATTAATGATTTGTTCAATTTGTTTTTCTAAGATGCGGTGCAGTTTAAGTATTTTATTTCCTCTTCTGTTAATCTGGGCAATTTGTATTTTGGTAAATATTCATCCATTTCACTTAGATTGTCAAATTTGTTGGCATATAATTGGGCAAAATAATCCCTAATTATTACTTCACTTTCTTCTTCTTTGGTGGTTAATTCACCCTTTTCATTTTTTATATTGATAATTTGGGGTTTTTTTCTTTTTTGTAAAATCAAATCTTAAACAATTGTTTATCAATTTTATTGGATTTCCCCCCATAAAACCAGATCCTAGTTTTATTTATTAATTCAATGGGTTTTTTTTTACTTTAAGTTTTATTAATCTCTTCTTTGATTTTCAGGATTTCCAATTTGGTGTTTAATTGAGGATTTATAATTTTTTCTAGTTTTTTTTAGGTGTGTGTTCAATTCATGGATCTACTTATTTTCTATTTAATTGATGGTAGTATTTAAAGAAATACATTTTCCTCTAAGTACTGCTTTGGCTGCATCCCATAAATTTTGGTGTTTATCTCATTATGATTCTCTTGAATAAAATTATTGATTTTTTCTATGATTTGTTCTTTGACCCATTAAATTCTTTAGCAATAGATTATTTTGTTTCCAATTAATTTTGGATATTTATTGAACATAATTTTAATTGCATTATGATCTGAAAAGAATGCATCTAATATTTCTGTCTCTGTATTTGAGTGTGAGGGTTTTGTGCATTAATACATGGTCAGTTTTTGTGTATATTTCATTCAGTTTTCTCTAGAGAGCTAACATATTTAACTTTTATAAAATTCTATTCATTTTTTTTAACTTCTTGTTTATTTTTTGACTAGATTTATCTAGTTCTGAGAGGGGCCAGTTGAGGTCTTCCACTAGTATAATTTTGCTGTCTTGTTTTTTCCTGTAACTCACTTAAAATCTCTTTTAAGAATTTGGATGCTATAACATTTGCATATATTTTTATTTATGGTTTTACTTCATTGTCTATGGTACCTTTTAGCGATTGTAGTTTCCTTCCTTGTCTCTTTTTTTTTCATTTTTTAAATGCTTTATTAACTTCTGATTTACATAATTCATTTCTGCCAGATTTTGAGTTACAAATTTTCTCCCTGTTTTTCCACTACCCACCACCCCAAAATAGCAGTCCCACAGGATCCTCCAATCTGCTCTCTCCCATATTTTCTCCCATACTCCTTTCAACTTTTCCAGTAGGGCATGGTGGATTGCTATGCCCCAGTGCCTGTATATGTTATTTCCCAACTGCATATAAAATAGTATTAATAATAGTGTGTGTGTGTGTGTGTGTATATTAAACATTTGATTTTAAAACTCTGAATTCCAGATTCATTCCCTTCCTCCCTTATCACCCACCCTTACTGGGAAGATAAGCAGTTCAGTATAGGTTGTACATGTGTAGCTAATGAAAAACATTAACATAGTAGATATATTGTAAAAGACTGACTATATTTCCCTCCCTCCTATCCCACCTCCCACTTGTTCTATTCTCTACTTTGATCCTGTACCTTTTCAAAAGTGGGTGCTTCCAACTTCCCTCCCCCCCAGCTTTCTCTCCCTTCCATCATCCCCCCTTTCATCCCCTTCCCCCCTATTCTCCTGTAGGGTGAGATACCCTATTTAGTGTGTATGTCATTCCCTCCCCAAGTCAAATTCAATGACAATAAGGTTGACCCATTCCCTTTTGCCTTCCTATTCTTCCCCTCCATTGTAACCATTTTCCCTTGCCTCTTCTATATGAAATAGTTTACCCCATTCTGTCTTTCCCCATCTCCTCTCATTATATTCCTCTCTCACCTCTTAATTTCACCTTTTAAGTATCATCCCTTCCTATTAAATTGGTCCTGTGCCCTCTATCCATGTATACCTGTACACATATATACACACATTCACATATGTATTCATATGCCATGTACCCTCATATTCATGCATATATGTATTCATATGCCATGTACCCTCATATTCATGTATATATGTATTCATATGCCATGTACCTTCCTATTCTTCCTATACCTCATATATAGACATATATACATACATATATGTATATATATATATGTGTGTGTATGTATGTGTATATATATATATATATTTCTATTCCCTTCAACTATTTTCATACTGAGAAAAGTTTCATCAGTTACAATTATTGTTTTTCCATGTAGGAATGTTAATAGTTCAACTTTGGTAAGTTCCCTGTGATTTCTTTTCCCTGTTTACCTCTTCATGCTTCTCTTGCTTCTTGTATTTGAATGTCAAATTTTCTATTCAACTCTGGTTTTTTCATGCTTGAAAGTGGGTGGCTAGGTGGTGCAGTGAGTAGAGTGCCAGCCCCAGATTCAGGAGGACCTGAGTTTGGATCCTGCCTCAGACACTTAACACACACACACACACACACACACACACACACACACACACACACACATACAAAAACCTAGTCATGTGACCTTGGGCAAGTTACTTAACCCCAACTGCCCTCCCAAAAAAATAAATAAATAATAAACAAACAAATAAATAAATAAAATACACACACACACACACACACACACATGCAAATATAGGAATGTGTGGGTCTTTGGGCTGGCTAGGTGGCACAGTGAATAGAGCAATGGCCCTAGAGTCATGAGGACCTGGGTTCGTATCTGGCCTCAGACACTTAACACAAAAAATAGCCATGTGGCCTTGGACAAGTCACTTAACCCCAATTGCCCTCCAAAAAAAAAGAATGCTTGAAAGTCCTCTATTCCACTGAATGACCATATTTTCCCCTGAAACATGATACTCAGTTTTGCTGGGTAGGTGATTCTTGGTTTTAATCCCAGCTCCTTTGCCCTCCAGAATATCACATTCCAAGCCCTTCTATCCCTCAGTGTAGAAGTTGCCTGATCCTGGGTTATCTTGATTGTGTTTCCACAATATTGAAATTATTTCTTCCTGGCTGCTTGTAATATTCTCTCCTTGATCTGGGAATTCCAGAACCTGGCTATAATATTCCTAGGAGTTTTCTTTTTGGGATCTTTTTCAGGACGTGATTGGTGGATTCTTTCAAACTCTATTTTGCCCTCTGGTTCTAAAACATCAGGGCAGTTTTCCTTGAGGATTTTTTGGAGGATGATTTCTAGGTTCTTTCTTTGATCATGGCTTTCAGGTTGTCCAATAATTTTTAAATTATCTCTCCTGGATCTATTTTCCAGGTCAGTGGTTTTTCCCATGAGATATTTCACATTGCCTTCTATTCTTTCATTTGTTTGGATCTGTTTAACAGCATCTTGATTTCTCATAAAGCATTAGCTTCCAATCTAATTCTGAAGGAATGATTTTCCTCAGTGAGCTTTGGAGATTTTTTTTTCCATCTGGCAAATTCAGCTTTTTAAGGCATTCTTCTCCTCGTTGCCTTTTTGAGCCTCTTTTGCCATTTGAGTTAGTCTATTTTTAAAGGTATTATTTTCCTCAGTCAGAATGTAGACTCTCATTTTGTAATTTTCTTGCATTGTTCTCATTTCTCTTCCCAATTTTTCCTCTACTTCTCTTATCTGCGTCTTAAGGTCCTCTATGACCTGTAACCAGCTCATATTTTCCTTTGAAGCTTTTGGTGCAGGAGTTCTGACTTCACTGTCTTCCTCCTGTTCCATGCTTTGATTCTTTTTCTCCCCAAAATAGGAGTCTAATGTTGGAATCTTCTGTCTGCTTTGTTTCCTTTGCCTGGTCATGTTGCCACTCAATTATTTGACTTTTGGCCTTTTTGCCACAGTAGGACTCTGCTACCAGACAGGGGAGCTTTTTTCCAAACACTGTGTTTTCTCAGCTGCTGGAGGTATTAGTTGGGTGCCCTTGCAGAAGCCTCCCCACTCTCTGGCAAACTGGACACACACCATAGGACCTCCACCCTAGACTGCAATCCAGATCCAAGCAGGTTAAAGCAAGATCGATTACCCCTCAGACTGGTCGCTTGGTCCCCCTACAGTCTGCAGGCCAGGAGCTGTAGCTGTCATGTGAGGGTGGTTGCATAGCCAGGGCTCCTCAGCAGCTTCTCACCCTGGGGGGCAAAAGCCGGACACACTCCCAACTACTGGGTCCCAAAGTCCATAATGCACTGACCGCTCACTTTGTTCTTAGCATCTATGTATTTATAACTCAGGAGATGGCCACAGCTGCTGGTGATCTGGAGTCCCTCTGGCCGGCAGCTGGTCAGGCCCGCCCATGAGCTAAAACCTGCAGGTCACATGGGCCTGGGCTCAGCTCCCAGAGCGCTTTGCTGGCCAATTCCTGCTTGTCTGCTGGGCTGTCCTCAGCAGGAGGTTAGTTTCTCTGTGTCATTTTGTGGGTTCTGTAGCTCCAAAGTTTGTTCAGAGTCCCCTTTTAGATGAATTGGGGAAGGTGTAAGCTGGAGCCGCACAGAGGACCTGCTTCTACTCTGCCATCTTGACTCCGCCCCCCTTCCTTGTCTCTTTTTGCTTTGTCTGAGGTCATGATTGCTAACCCTGCTTTTTTAAATTTAGCTGAAACATAATGGATTCTGCTCCAGTATCTTACCTTTACTCTTTGTGGGTCACTCTGCTTCAGATGTGTTTCTTGCAAATAGCATATTGTAGAAGCCTGGCTTTTAATCCACTGTTATCTGTTTTTATTTTATGGATGAGTTCATCCCATTCATGTTTATATTTGTGATTCCTATGTATTTCCTCCATCCTATTCTTCCCCTATTTGCCCCCCACTTTCTCTCCTTTCACTCTGTCTCTCCTCATCAGTGTTTTACTTGTTACCACTTCCTACCCTAATATGGCCTTCCTTCTTTCAGTCCCACCCCTTTTTATGCCCCTCCCTTCCTGTTTCCCTATGGGGTAAGACATAGTTCTATACACAACTGAATATGTATGTATTCCCTCTCTTAGATCCAGTGAGAGAAAAGTTCAAGTGATGTCCACCCCACACCCATCTTTCCCTCCACTGTAATAGGTCTTTTATGCCTTTTCATGTGAGATAATTTATCCCATTCAGCCTCTCCCTTCCCTCTTCTCCCATAGCAATCCTCTTTCTTTTTGGGGGGGAGGGCGGTTTGGATATCATCCCTTCAAAATAAACTTATATCTGTACCCTCTGTCTAAGTATATAATAACTTCCTAAAATTGGTAAAGTTCTTAAGAGTTACAAATATCATTTCCCATGTAGGGATATAAACAGTTTAAATTTATTGAGTCCCTTATGTTTTCTCTTTCCTGTTTACCTGTTTATGCTTCTCTTGGGTATTGTATTTGAAAATCAGATTTTCTATTTGGCTCTAGTCTTTTCATTAGGAGTACTTGAAAGTCCTCTGTTTCATTGAATGTCCATTTTTTCCCCTGAAGGATTATGCCCAGTTTTGCTGGATAGGTGGTTCTTGGTTGTAATCCTAGTTTCTTTGCCTAGCTAATTCCAAGCCCTCTGAATCCTTTAATGTAGAAGCTGTTAAATCCTGTGTAATACTGACTGTGGCTCCATGATATTTGAATTTTCTTTTTCTGACTACTTGCAATATTTTCTCCTTGACCTGGAAGTTCTAGAATTTGGCTATGATATTCCTAGGAGTTTTCATTTTAGGGATTCTTTTAGGATGTGATTGGTGGATTCTTTCAGTTTTTATTTTTTTTATTTTGCTTTGTTTTTTGCTTTTTGGAGGGGGAAGGCAGGGCAATTGGGATTAGGTGAGTTGCCCTAGGTCACACAGCTAGTAAGTGTTAAGTGTCTGAAGCCGGATTTGAACTCCTGATTCCAGGGCTAGTGCTCTATTTACTGTGCCACCTATCTGCCCCCTCAGTTTTTAGTTACCCTCTGATTCTAGGATATCAGAGCAGTTTTCCTTGATAATTTCTTGAAATAATATGTCCAGGCTCTTTTTTTTTATCATGGCTTTCATATAGCCTAATAATTCTTAATTAATTTCTCCTATGTCTATTTTTTAGTCATTTATGTTTTTTTTCCAGTGAGATATTTCACATTTTCTTCTTTTTTCTTCTTTTGATTTTGTTTTATTGTTTCACTGTGGCTCATGAAGTCATTAGCTTCCATTTGCCCAATTCTAATTTCTTAGGAATTATTTTCTTCAATGGATTTTTGTACCTCCATTTCCATTTAGCCAATTCTATTTTTTAAGGAGTTATTTTCTTTATCCCATCTGTTGACACTTTTTTTCATGATTCTCTTGGATCACTCTCTTTTCCCAATTTTTCTTTTTCCTCTCTTATTTGATTATTTAAATCCTTTTTGAGTTCTTCCAGGAGTTCTTTTTAGTCCTGAAACCAATTCATATTTTTCTTTCAGACTTCCCATGTAGGCATTTTGACATCATTATCCTCTTCTGAGTTTGTGTTTTGTTCTTCCTTGTCACCATAGTAACTTTCTATGGTCAGGCTTTTTTTTTGCTCATTTTTTCCAGCCTATTTCAGGAGTTTAAAGTTGAGCTCTGCTCCTGGGTGAAGGGGGCACTATCCCAAGCCTCTTGTGCTGGGAGTCAGGGGCCTGGCTCCTGGCATGTTTGCTGTAGCTTCAGGGCCTGGCCACAGGACTGAAGGGCTTGTTCTGCTGGCTTTATGGGGAATGGCCTGCTGTTGGCTTACCTGGGTACCACATGCACTGAAATGTGCTCCACCTTTACCCAAGCGAGATAAACCTGACAACTTTCCAAGTTTTCAACTGAAAAATTGTTTCACATGTCTTTTTACTGGCTCTGCTCCTCCAGAATTTGTTTTGAGGTGTTATTTTATAGTTGTTGGGAGGTGAATTTAGGAGAATTTAATTGAGTTTCTGCCTCAATCTGCTATTTTGGCTCTTCCCCCTCCTCCAGTTTTATTTTAAGGAAAAAAGAATGAAAGCTATGACTTCTAAACAACACCCAAGTAAAAATGTCACTTATTTACAGTTAGTTTTGACCTAACTCTGGAATCATCATTTGTATGCTTCCATACAAATGGAAGTTAGAAAATGCTATTATATGTCTCCCCCCACCTCTAGGGCATGCAGATGGACCCAGTGAAGGTCTGCGCTAGAAATTTAGCTATGCTGCCTAGTAACTCCCTCTCACTAATTACCAAGTACTTCCAAGGATTCATAAAATTTGTAGCTTACTCTCTGTACTTTATTCATTCCCACATATTCCATATTGACTGGTAATTTGACCAGTTTGTGTGGGGTGAGGGGAAGGGGAATACTTTATATATATATATGCATACATACATACATACACCCCTCTGGTCCCCAGAACAAGTAAACCAGTGCCCTCCCAAGGAAGTCTGAATACAGGCTAGTAATGAGGAAATAAATACTCCCCATCCTCTTTACTTGTGTTTTGAAAAGTCATCTCCAACTAGATCTCATCTTGATAATCAGAGAATGACACTCAAAGGAGCTATTCTTCAGGAACAGATAAGATCAGAAAAGTAAATTAAAAAAAGATTGTATAGAACCAAGTTAAACTTGAGACTTTATTCTATACATAACAGGGATTCATTGTATATTTGTTTTCCTTTGTTTTTCTTTTGTGCAAGATTGGGCCCAGATGAAAACAAGGGTCAGGAAGATTGTTGGGATAGCAATACATAGTATGGATCAGAGGAGAGAGAAATTTCCCAGGTTTCCAGGATGGGTAGGGTGAGACTCAAGAAAATACAAGTGTTAGAGTCTTAAAAAAAATGACCTGGGACCTTAATAAGTCTTCTCTTGCATAAGATTTACTAGGAGAGAATGTAGAACAGGAATTTTTAATCTTTATTTTTGGCCTAGACCCCTTTGTAGTTTAGTGAAGTCTATAAAACCATTCTTAGAATAATGTTTTTAAACATATAAATTTAAATAAATAGAATCACAAAGAAAACTAAATGTTTTTTTTAAGCAATCAGGGTTAAGTAACTTGCTTAAGGTTGCACAGCCAGTTATTTCTGGGTGTGGTGCTGAGTATCTGAGCCCGGATTTGATCCAGGTCATCCCAACACTGGAGCCAGTGCTCTTACTTGCTGAGCCACCTGGCCACCCCTAAGCAATTGGGGTTAAGTAACTTGCTCAAGGTTACACGGCCAGGTGTTTCTGGGTGGGTGCTAAGTGTCTGAGCCCAGGATTCGATCTCCAGGTCATTCCAATACTGGAGCCGGTGCTCTTACTTACTGTGCTACCTGGCCGCCCCGAAAACTAAATGTTAATCAAGTTAAAGATGTAATTGTTTTTCTGATGAAAGTCCACCGGTCTCCTAAAATCTTTTCATGGACCCCAAGTTAAGAACCCCTCATTTAAAATGTCCTTTCTAAAATGACTTTAAGAAAGGACACATTCTCATATCTGAGATAGTTTAATTTAAAACTTTTTAAGATTTCTCTTAACCTAATGATCCTAATTACTATTATAAATATATTTTCAGTCTAAGTTCAAAAGATATATGACAATAACATAAACTGCTTTTCTTTACTAAATTTTAATTAAGGTTAATGTGTTCATATAAAAATAATGGGAAAGATTTATGACTTTCTTTATTTGGGTTAACATTATTATCTAGACAATATTTTACAAACTACTACTAATACATGTTTTGGAATATTCATAATACTACAAAAGTTTTAAAGAGATAATTTGTGTTACAGGTTATGTTCTCAGTGGACTGCCGTCTCTCTCAGAGGATGCAGTGACTGTTTCAGAACAGATAGAATTAATTAAAAACCTAAGCTTAAAACCAGATATCATCATTAATATTAAGGTAAGAATCTTTATAATCACTTGTTCATTTGACATTCTGAAACAGTCAAAGGAACTGGTCAAATTTTTAGTCAGTTAAGCATAATACTTTCATTAAGGCAGGAAGAAATGGTATTGTCTCAAAAGAACACAATTCCAAAATAAAGCTATCATTAGAGATGTATTTCTCACACCTTCCACTTCAACATTAGCCATTTCCCTTTTATTTTTGCCACACAGCAGGAGACTATAGACCTAGAGAGCCTTAATAATTCTCAAGTTATCTCATTCTAAAACTCTTCAATTCTCTCTTCTCTCTAGGTTTGTGGAACACTCCTTTCTCCTGGTTCTCCTCCTACTTGTCTGACTTTTCAGGGTCTTCATCTAGGTCATGCCCACTCACCATGTGTGTCCTCCAAATCTCTTCGACCCCCCTTCTCTTCCTCCTCTATACCATTTTTTTTGGTGAACTCTAGTTTCAGTGGTCTCAATTATCATTGTTATGCTGATGATGCCCAAATCTTTTTTTCCAGCCCTAACCTCTCTTCTAACCTCCAATCTTACATCTCCAGTAACTTACTGGACATCTTGAACTGGATGTCCAACAGATATCTTGAACTCAGCATGTTCAAAATGAAACTTATTATCTTCTACCCACTCAAGTTCTCCCTTCTTTCTAATTGTTCTATTACTTTCAAGGGCACCACCATCATCCTAGTCAACCAGGCTCATAACTTTGGTGTTATTCTTGACTTCTCATCACCACTCATCATACATGTACAATCCATTGCCAAATCCTATTGATTTTATCTTAGCAACATCTTTCATATATGCCCCTTTATCTCCTTTAATACACCCTCCACTCTGCTTCAGGCCCTTGACACCTTGGAAGGTGATAAACTTTGCAGTAGACTTCTGGTTGGTCTGCCTGTCTCCATTATCTCCCCTCTCCAGTCCATCCTCCACCAAACTGTAAAACTGATCTTCATGATTCACAGATCTGACCACTAAACCCCAGTGTTTCCCTATCACTTCCAGAATCAAATATAAAATCATGTTTGGCATTCAAATCCCTTAGTAAATTGGCCCCCTCCCACTTTTCCCTTCTTCTTACATCTTAATGCCCCCACATACTCTGTGATGTAGTGACACTGGTTTCATTGCTGTTCATCTCACAAGATAATCCATCTTCCAACTCCATTTTCACTGACTTTCTGTCATGCCTGGAATTCTTTCTCTTCTCACCTCCATATCCTGGTTTCCCTGGCTTCCTTTAATTCCCAACTAGAATCCTACCTTCTGAAAAAAGCCTTTACATCTGTTTCTAGTACCTTTATTTTGTCCCTTATCTCCAATTTATCCTGTTTATAGATTGTATAATGTTACCTGTATGTTGTTTCCCATACTGGACTGTGAGCTTCTTGAGAGCAGGAACTATCTTTTGTCCTTTTTTGCATCTCCAGAGCTTAGCACAGTACCTGACACATAGTAGGTATTTAATAAATGTTTGTTGATTGACTAAATCCAAAGACTGAGTCTTTCCAAGAAAAAACAAGAAAAGGATAAAAACACAAGATATTTTTGGTAAGGTTTACATTGGTCATTCATTAGGCTAAAATGTGAGGAACCAGTGGCTTTCACAACAATTTTATTTTGCCTGTATGAAAAAATCAAGCTAAATATTTTTAAAAATTTTAAATGAGACAGCTTGAAATTTGAATGCCAAACTAATAATTTAATGCCTAAATTATAGTGGACTAGTAGCTAAATGAATATAATATCAATAATACACTTTTTAAAGCCTATGATCAATACTTTCTTACAATCTCACTTTGGGGAAGTAAAAATTGCATGGAAACAACCAAATTTTGGAGCTGCAACATTATTTTACATCATCCTGAATTATATTTTACCCAGAAGGTTAATGAAAAGATGCATATGTACACACGTGATATAAAACAGGGTTTCTTAACCTTTTTTATATAATGGACCCCTTTGAAAGTCTAGTGAAGCCTGTGGACTCTTCAGAATCATATTTTTAAATGCATAAAATAAAATGCATAGGATTACAAATAGAACCAATTGTACTGAAATACAATTTTCAAAATATTTTTTATTTTATTTTAATAATATTTAATAATAAATAAAAATATTTTAAGGTTAAGAACTCCTTATCAAAAACTATGCAAATATATTTTGAGACAATGAAATTGGTATGTTTGCTTCTTCATCAGTGCCCTGATTATGACTTATGCCAAAGACTTTCTGGACAAAGACAACATAGTCTTACAGGATTCATATATATGCGAGAACAGTGGGATCCTGAAGTTATTGAGAGTCGTAGAAGGAAGAAGAAAGATGTCCACAAAGAAAAAGAAGGAAAAGGAGAAGAGGAGGAAGAAGAAGTAGAAGAGGAAGAAGAGGAGGTAATAACCCAATTGGCTAGCACAATGTATTTTCTAATTTATGTTATACTAAAGAACAATAGTTTGGATAATAGAATGCATTCATATATATTTATTTTGAGAAAAATTATTCTTTTCTCTGGTTTCTAATTCTTTTGCTGGTGTCTAATGGAAATGAAAATTTAATTAGCCAAGAAAAGTATAGAAGCACAGAATCTAGGACCTCCTAGGCAGCTAAGTGGCTTAGTAAAAAGAGTGTTAGACCTAGAATCAGAAATATGAGTTTCATATCTGGCCTCAGACAGTTACTAGCTGTGGGTAAGTCACCCAATCTTTGTCTGCCTCGGTTTCCTCATCTGTAAAATGGGATTGTAATAGCACCTATCTCCG
This sequence comes from Petaurus breviceps papuanus, assembly GCF_028583685.1. Classification (NCBI taxonomy): domain Eukaryota; kingdom Metazoa; phylum Chordata; class Mammalia; order Diprotodontia; family Petauridae; genus Petaurus; species Petaurus breviceps. The sequence goes on from NW_027187391.1 coordinate 43,053,375, forward strand.
AAGGTTGTTGTGAGGGTCAAATGAGATAATATTTCTAAAGTCCATTACAAACTTTAAAGCCCTATATAGATGCTAGCTTATTATTATTAGCAATCTAGTTCGACTTTCCGCCAAATGCTAGACTTTTCTTTGCAATATTTTTGGCTGGGGGGTTATTTTGAGCAGAGGGTCTTTCCCTATAATTCTCACCTAATGACTCAGTTCTGCCCTCCAGAGAGACAGGATAAGCCCAGTAGCTCTTCTTTATGACAAGCCTTGAAGTGTTTGAAGAGAACCACAATATCTCCTCTTGTTAAAAGCATCCCCAGTTCCTTTTGTATGACATGATCTTTATCCATGCTTCTTTCTCTTGACCACCCTATTCTTGATATTTTAGTTTATCAGTGTTCCTCTTTAAAATGTGATATACCAATACTCCAGAGGATCTGCAATCTCACCCATGTGGGTATCTTCCCAAGTAATGCAGATCACAGTTAATTACTTCCTGACCATTCCATGTAACTCTCCTCCATGCCTTCCCATAAATTCACCATGATTTACTGTCTGTCCAATGGGATGGGGGCTTTCTTAGTTACTTGATATAGTAAGAGTACCAATTGATCGCATGACCATTTCATCTTCTTTTTAAATCATCATTTCTTTGATGACAGCCTTTATACTACTTTTGCATAATTCCTTGTTTATAATTTGTTGCGACCTGTCAGGCCCACCATGTAACTCTTCATCAAACTTTATGTGATCTCCATTACCCTTTAATCACTTGAGTACTTTGGTAACTGTAGCTTCTCATGACTCAGAGCCATAAAATGTCATCAGAAAAAAAAATAATAATATTAAAAAGATGAATCTGAACAAGTTTAACTCCAAAGGAGAGATCATAGAATTACAGAATTTGAGTTAGAAGAGGCTTCTGTGGCCATCTGGTCCAATTCATACAGGAAAAGGAATCTCCACTACAACATCCCCAACAAGTGGTTGACTATTCTCTGTACGGAGACTCATAAGGAGAACATGACCTTTCATGACTCCTCTCCTCTTTCTTAGCAGAAGTGGAGGAAAATCTTTGAAAAACTGTGAAAAAATGGGAATTCTAGGGCAAGTAAATGTAATGTTGCACTGATTTTCTAAAAAAAAAAAAAAGAAGGGAATGGAGTCTGTAACCCCACTGTAGGCCAGATATGATCTATACCTAAGTTTTGTCTGGTACAGGGCTTCTTAAACTTTTTCCACTTGGGACTCCTTTTGTGTTTTGGCAGTGTTCATTGGCATTGTGTGGCATGATGGCATGCATAGTGCAAAGTGTGCATGCTGTGTGTTCAGAACCAAGGCTGCAGTGAAGCTGTGAGATATAACATGGGCAAGCACTTCCAGAAACACCTCGAATTCATCATGGATTTTATTTTTAATTGATTTTTATTGTTGCACATTCAGAAACCTTTTACCGTTACCAGATTTTTCTCAACCCCATATGGGTCTCAACCCAGATGCTTTCTAAAGGATTCAGGTGGAGGCAATAAGCAATAATTCACCCTTTGTGGTTGATCACTCAGAACTGAACCTAGTCTATGTGAGTCTTAAGTCTTGAAGGACCCTGCTACATACATGCAGCATTTCATATTTGTGTTCATGCCAGGTCCTACTGATGAATTATAATAGCCTGCATTTCTAGAATGCTATATGATATATACAAAGCCCTTTCCTCATATCTCTGTAACAAAGACAATATAAGTATTATCTCCATTTTAGAGAAAAGGAAATGGCCTGTGAAATGATTTGCATAAAGTCACATAAGAATTGTTTTGTCTTTTAAATAATATTTTCCTCAATTTCATATAAAAACAATTTTAACATTCTTTTTTTTAAGTTTTGAGTTCCAAATTCTATCCTTCCCTCCCTGAGGGAGTAAGCAATCTCATAGGTTATACATGTGCAATCATGTAAAGCATTTCCATATTAGTCATTTTGTGACATAATTTGTATAAAATCACATTAATTATTAAGTGTAACATCGGGCCTTTTACAAAAGAATATATTTGCTTCAAAAGTATAATTGAAAATATACAACCTTATTCCCCTCCACAAGAAGGAGGCATAGTCTTTCCCCACTCTACTACTTCATTCTCTGGGGATGGGAAGAGGATTAGGTTCACAGTTTCTATAGAACATAGTCTCAGTTCCAAGTCCAAGTTCCAAGCTCAGGCACAAATTCCAAGCCTGCTGGCTTCTCAGAGTTTCCACATGAAGAAGACTTGGCTATTTGCAAAATCCCACCTCCAATCCTTGGCTTCAGGGTCTCCGTGGCCCAAACTCACAGGTCGTCTGGGGATAACCTCTGGCACAGGAAGAGAAACAAACACTATCAGAACAATTTCTTGGAGATGGGGTAAACAATTGGCAAGAAGAGAAGGCAAGTCCTTCCCTTCTCAGCAGTTCAGTTCACAGGGTCCATGCTGGGCCCAGTAGATAGGAATGAAGCAGTGTAGTATAGCTGAAAAAGGACTAGCCCTATTAAGAGATGACCCAAGGTTCAAATTCTTTCTCTAGGATTTACATCTTCGTGGACCAGTCACTTCACAGATCAAATGCTCTCTAAAGGCCCCATAAGCAAGCTCTAAATCCTATGAATCAATAACTAGTTGAGGGAAAGAATCTTTATAAGAAGGTCTTTAGGGGCAGCCAGGTAGCACAGCGAGTAAGAGCACCAGTGTCAGGATGACCTGGGGGATGGAATCTGGGCTCAGACACTTAACACCCACCCAGAAACTCCTGGCCGTGTAACCTTGAGCAAGTTACTTAACCCCAATTGCTTTAAAAAAAAAAAAAAAGGTCTTTAAAATTGCTACCTCTAAAGTCACCATATTTGCCAAAATAATAAAAAAATTATATTGCAAAAAAGGTATTGCAGATTTCTGCAATAGTGTGTTTAAACATTAAGGAATTTCAGGGAAATGTCATATTGTAGTTTTATAAATCACTTTTTCTCAATAGTTTGACTTAAAGAAACTACTGAGACTTTTTTTCCCTTTAAGATGTTCATAGCAGAGATGCAAATGGTGGCAGAAATTTTTCGTCATTTAGTACAGAGACCTGAAGATTTTACAGAAAATGTTGAAAAAAGTATTCACCATTATAGGGATGAAATGCTACGCCTTCTAGAGGTAAGACAAAATATTTTGTAATGCCATCCCAACTAAATTACTAAAAAATTATCTTACTGAGTTAGAAAAAAATAATAATGAAGTTCATTTGGACAAACAAAAGGTCAAGAACTTCAAAGAAACCAAGGGGGAAAAGGAAAGGAAGTAGATTTAGTAGTGAGAGAGCATTGTTGATGTGTAAAAGGGATAATTTTGATTATTTTAAATTAAAATTTTCTTGTATAAATAAAACCTATGCAGCCAAGACTAGAAGAACTCAAGAAATTGGGAGAGAAAAGCTTTCATAGGCAATCTTTCAGATAGGTTGGAATATTACTGTGGTAGAGGAAATGATGAGCTGGTTGATTTAGGAAAAACAAAGAAAGATTTGAACTTATGAAGGAAGATGCTATCCACCTTCAGAGAAACAGCTGACAAGTGGAAATAAGCATAGTATGGTCTTACATATATATTATTAGTATATATGTGTACATGTATGTATGTTTACAGGTATCTGTATATGTATAGATATGTATGTATATGTATAGAAAGCAATACATATGTATATAAAGCTTAATTATACCCTTCTTTGGGGTGAGGAAATAAATTTTAAAATTCCCAGCAGAAAACAGAAGAAAACATACAAGGAAGCAAAGAAAAGCTAGGCAGCTTTGAAAACAATGTGTATTATTTATTATATAGGTTTTCTTGAAATGGAAATTTATTATTTTATATTGAATCTTCTCTTATATTCTGCTGTGTAAATGGTAGTGTTTTCTATTTCTTTTCTTGTTTTGTATTTAAGTTCAAAATGAGTTTTAAAATTTACAAAAACACATTTTGTGGAAAATTGAGGATAGCACTGAAAACTAGGAATATTATCATCTGTGTGTTTAATCACTGTGTATAAAACTTCCATTATTAAATTAGGCTTCTTAGTGCCTGTTTATTTTGTTTATTACTATGTTGATAGAAAACAAATTGCTCTATACTTTCCCACAGCTCCAAATCTGGCTTTCACAATATTTTTATATTCAGTTGGTCCTCATTATCTTACTATTAAGTTGTCTTTTGTTCCAGACCTGTGATTTCTTTTTTTAATTTATTTTATTTCTTACATTTTAAGTTCTGAGCTGTATTCCTCCCTCCCTCCGCATCCCATACTAGAGAAGACCACCAGTTGCCACAGATTTATAAATATGTGTAAAACCACTCTATGCATACTTCTATTAATCAGCTCTTTCTCTGGAAGTGGATAGCATTTTCCTTCATAAGTCCTTTGTAGTTGATTTCAATTAAATAATATTCAAAGTAACTTGGTTCACAAATATTCTTTGAACAATATTGCTGTGATTTCTTAATTTTAGGGATCCCTTACTCCAAAACAACTATAGTTCTTTGAAATGGTCTTTCAGTTTCCTGAGAAACTTGACAGGTTAAATAAGTTAGGACCATATAACTAGTTATGTGTCAGATGTAATGTCTGAACCCACATCATCTTGATTCTGAGACTGAATGACTACTACTTCACAATTCTTCACTACAGATTTTCATAGGGAAGCCAAAGTCACTATCACCCAAAAGTATTCACTAATTAACTGATAATTTCTGAAATTACTCCTCAGTAAGATCTCACCCCCTGCTTAACACTAATACTGTATCTATCTCTAGACATTTTTTCTCTTGGGGTCAATTTCTTTGTCATTCAGTCTCTAACTAATTGTTCATGGGCCACTTCAAAAGAAAGTTATCTTTATTTTAAATGGTTAACAATGGACCTTAGGGAAAGTGATGAAACCTTTCAATGTTTTTGCAGCAATGATCCCTTTTATGAATATGCTGTAAAAGTCAAGAGTGAGGTAAATGCAAATTTTTGTCAGAAATGTTAAGTCAAAAGCCTCCATTAACATGTCAGTCTTAGTTTCTTCTAAGAATTTGCTTATAGTTGTAATTGAAACATAAATTTATTTAATTCAAGAGCAACTTGTTTTCATAATTTTATTTATTTATTTCAAGGTAAAAGTCCAATCAAATCTTTTTCCCTTCACTGTTTACCATGGAATCTTGATTCACATTAAATGTATTTACTTTAACCAGTTCATATTTTTCTTGGAAGCTTTTGATGCAGGAGTCCTGACTTTGTTGTCTTCCTCCCGTTCCATGCTTTGATCCTTTTTGTCCCCAAAAAAAGGATCCTATGGTCTGTGCTTCCTCTGCTTGCTCATATTGCCAGCCAATTACTTGATTTTGAGCTCTTTGCCATGGTAGAACTCTGCTTCCAGATTGCAGAGAGCTTTGTCCCAAACTTTCTGGGGTTTTCGCAACTGCCAGAGCTATTAGGAGGGTACCCTCTCTGCAGCCCCCACAAGCTCTGGCACACTGGCCACACACCCCAGGACCACAATCCAGATCCAAGCAGGTTAAAGCAAGAGTGATCACCCTCTGAATGGTTGTTTGGTGACCTTACAATCTACAGGCCAGGACCTCTAGAGGCAGCCATGCAGCTTCAGCTGCAGCCACCATACCTCCACCACCTCTTGCCCCAGGGACAGGGACTGGACCACACTCTTCTCCACACAGTTCCAACAGAGTTCTCGACTGACCTTTTACTTTCTTTTTGGTGTTTATGGGTTGAGAAGTATGGAAACTGCCAAAGCTGCTAGTGATTCACTCTCTTGAAGCCTGCTTTGGCCAAGGCTGGTGAAGGCCACCCTGGGGCCAGAACTGCGTGGTTCACTTGGGACTGCACTTGGCTCCCAGCCCAGTGCAATTGTCCCTTCCTGTCGGCCTGCCAGGCTGCCTTCAGTGGGAGATTTGTTTCTCTCTGTCACTTTGTGGGTACTGTAGCTCTAAAATTTGTTTAGAGTCATTTTTTTCACATTTATTGGGAGTGGTGGGAGTCAGAGCTGCATGGAATTGAATTTACTTTAAGTACCCTTTTCCATTGCCAATTAAATTCTATAAAATTGTCAAAGATATTTCATTTGTTTGGTGACTACTCTATAATAAACTAATACAGTACTTATTCATTCTGATTCTCTTTTAGGAATATACATAATAAGTCAGAATTAGGATATATCCTATTAGTCTTCTGATAGGAGAAAAAATATCTCAGCTCTGCACAAGTTAGCCAAGATTTTTTGCAGAACTCAGGCATTCTTAATTTTATGGTCCTGAAAATAAAATTTTCAATACAAAAATTGAAAAAATTGAATTTTTATAAAGCAAGTTATATGTTCAGTGCAGTGGGGGAAGATCATTCTATGGTGACCATCTAATTTATGGAATTACCAAAACAGATAAACTAATGTAAGTTTTTTTAAACCTAATTAATTTCTTCAAACAGTTGGGCAAATATTTAAATTTCTTCAAATCAATATATTCTGTGGATGACAATCCGAATTAGTATTAACATCCTTCTAATCTAACTAAAACCAATTGTCCAGTTCCTTCCTGCTCCTTAAAACATAAACCAACAGGGTCTTGACCTTCCTGGAAAACACAGTGATGAGATACTGATGACAACTGAACCTATATGAGCAGATGAAATTACCAAGTGAAACAGTACAGAGAGAGAAGAAAAGAGGACCCAGGACAGAGCCTTGGGGGGGCTCCCAATTAAGCATGACCTGAATAAAGATCCAGCAAAGACAGAAAAGGAGTGGGCAGACAGGTATGAAGAGAACCAGGAGAGAGCAAGCAGTGTCATGAAAACCTAGAGAGAAGACAGTATTAAGGAAAAGAAGGTGATCAACAGTGTCAAAGATCAAGAAGAATAAGGATTGATAAAGGGCTATGAAATTTGAAAAATTAAGAGACTGTTGGTAATTTTGCAAAAACAGTTTCAGTTTAATGATTTAATGAAAACCAGATTATGAAGAATTTAGAAGTGAGAGGAAAGTATGAATGACCTTCCGAAGGAGTTATCCAAGAAGAGTGGAGAGATATAGAATGGTGGCTAGAGGAGATGGTTGGATCGACTCAGGGTTTGTTTATTTGTTTGTTTGTTTGATTTTTGAGAGACAAAAGCATCTCAATAAGGAGAGATTGAAGACTAGAAAGAGTGAGTGTTGATAGAGGAGGAAATCTGCTAGAGAAGACAGGAGGAGATGTGATCAAGGGTGAATGTTGAAAGGGTTGCCTGGGCAAGGAGAAAGTCTACCTCTTCATGAGGGAGAGGGGGGAAGAAGGAGATGGTGGCAGAAGATATATGAATGGTGTTAGATGAGAAGGGAAGAAATAACTATTCATAAATGGCCTCTTTTGTGTGAAGTACAAGGCAAGCTGCAGTATCAGATATGGGGAGGAATACTTAGAGGGGCTGAAGCAGAAATGAAAATGTTTGGAACAGCCATTGTGGTAAGATTGATTAGAGGGGTTTAAAAGGATTGGACCTTTGCAACAAATCTTTATCCTTGTGAATATGATTTAGATGCATTTCATAATTATGCATATGTCATTATATTATAATATTTAATCCACCTTGAGAATACCTGGGTTCAAGTTTCAATTTGTGCTATTTTGATCATCCTTGATCTTTTTTTTTTTACACGTAGGAAGTGATGGCTGACCATGATTCTCAGTTTCTTATTGAACTAGATGGAAATAAAACTGCAGACGAGCTCCATAAGGTAACTAGAGGGTTCATAAAGAATAAATATTTTGCATTTGAAAAAAATAAATGAAAAGTTGAGTAGCTTATAGTTATTTTTCCTAAGTGCTAAAAGAAGTCATTGAAGCTAATAGTTTTAGGAAGAGTGGATCTGTTTAGATTTTTAAGATTAATTGAATATTGCTATTTCTCCATAATTTTAAAAAGCTTGAAGTACTTGAAAATAAGTGAGTTTTAGAGAGTCAAAAAGATCAACCATATTTCATATTTATATTATCAGCAACATTTCACCTGATAACTTTGCAGTCCATTGATAAGAGAAATTGTTTCAAAAGTACTATGTGGAATTCTCTATAGTTGATTGTGGGGATTGATATTACTAACAAGGCGCTCCCTGGAGAAAAAAAAATAGAACAGTAAGCAGTTATATTGAAGTGTTAGTAAGAGGGGATGCTGAACTTCCTCTGAGTCAATGTCCTTTTGCTAGACTTTCTTGCTATGGTAGCACCTCCTCTTCCCTCCTCCCAACTCATATTCACACTAGCAAGTTGGTTTCCAAGAGAGGTGACTGCTCTTCTGTATTTCCGTTCACTAGTCATTTGTTTGGGACTATTATTTGTCTGTATGGTATGTATAACATTCTTTTTTTTTATTTTGAGTTCTGAATTCTATCCCTACCTCCTATCCTTCCCCCACCTATTGTGAAGGCAAGAAATGTGATATCAATTATACACATAAAATCAAAAAGTATTTCCATATTAGCCAATTTGTAAAAAAAAAAAAAAACAGCAATAAAATGGAGAAAATGTATCTCAGAAGACAACAGTATGCTTTCCATTAATAATTATCCAGTCCTGGGGAAGCGAAGCCAAGATGGCAAAGTAAAAGCAAGAACTTGCTTGAGCTTTTCCCCCCCAAATCCTTCCAAATACCTATAAAAATGACTCTAAGCAAACTTTAGAGTCATCGAACCCACAAAATGACAGAATGAAATATCTCCAGCTGAAGACAGCCTAGCAGGCCAACAGGAAGGATCTATCACACTGGTTGAGAGTATAGAGCAGTCCCGTGTGGGCTGCACTGGCACAGACCCAGCCAGAGCAGACCCAGGGGATTGAATCACTGGCAGCTGTGGCAGTTTTCAACCCACAAATGCCGAAGACAAAGTTAAAGGTCAGTGGGGAAACTGTTGGACCTGGATAAGAGAAGAGCATAGTCCAGTCCCAACCCCTGGATGGTGGAGGTGACGGTGGTGGTGGTGGCAGGGGCAGTAGCAACAGCAACAACAGCAGCAGCAACTGCTGCTTCTTGAGCTCCAGGCCCATAGATAGTGGAAGGAATGAAGCAACTGATCAGAGGGCAATTGTTCTTGCTTTACCCTGCTTGGATCTGGGTCACAGACTTGGGTGGCAGTCCTGAGGTGAGGAGGAGCACTGGTGTGGCAGAGCTTGTGGTGGCTGTGGATAGGGAATCCTTCTCACAGTGTCTGAGGCAGAAAAGAGTGCCTGTGGTAATCACAGACCAGAGAACAAGCAGGGGGAGGAGTAAACACAAGGGGGAGGGGGAGGGTTAGTAAACACTTCTCCTTTGATTATATCACCTTAGAAGAACTAAAAATTCACAGGTGCCTAGAAGTAGCACTGACAACAGCTGCACAAAACCCCAGAAATTTGGGACACAGAACTCTCCACTCTGGAAGCAGAGTTCTACTGTGGCAAAGAGCTCAAAGGGCAGGTAATTGGCTGGGGAAATGAGCAAACAGAGGGGGAAAAATCAGACTATATAATTTTTCTTTGGTGACAAAGAAGATCAAAACATAGAGCCAGAAGAAGACAACAAAGTCAAAACTCCTGCATCAAAAGCCTCCCAGAAAAACATGAATTGGTCACAGGCCATAGAGGAGCTCAAAAAGGATTTTGAAAATCGAGAGAAGTAGAGAAAAATTGGGAAAATAAATGAGAGTGATGCAAGAAAATCATGAAAAATAAGTCAATGGTTTTCTAAAGAAGACCAAAAAATTCTGAAGAAAAAAACAGACTAACTCAAATGGCAAAAAAAAAAAAAAAAAGACCCAAAAGCCAATGAGGAAAAGAATGCCTTAAAAATCAGAATTGACCAAATGGAAAAGGAGGTCCAAAAGCTCACTGAGGAAAATAATTGCTTAAGAATTAGAATAGAGAGGGGTGGCCAGGTGGCTCAGCGAGTAAGAGCACCGGCTCCAGTGTCAGGATGACCTGGGGATCAAATCTGGGCTCATATACTCAGCACCACACCCAGAAATAACTGGCTGTGTAACCTTGAGCAAGTTACTTAACTCCGATTGCTTAAAAAAAAAAAAGAATTAGAATAGAGTAAACGGAAGCTAATGACTTTATAAGAAAACAGAATATTATAAAACAGATCCAAAAAATTTAAAAAAAATAGAAGACAATGTGAAATATCTCATCAGAAAAACAACTGACCTGGAAAATAGATCCAGGAGATATAATTTATCTTATTTTTTTTAATTCAAGCAGTCAGGGTTAAGTAACTTGCTCAAGGTTACACAGCCAGTTATTTCTGGGTGGGTGCCAAGTATCTGAGCCTGGGATTCGATCCAGGTCATCCTGACACTGGAGCCGGTGATCTTACTCGCTGAGCCACCTAGCCGCTCCTCAGGAGATATAATTTAGAAATTAAATTTTTAAATTAAAAAAAAAGCTACCTGAAAACACGATTTAAAAAAAGAGCCTTGAAATCATCCTTCAAGAAATTATTGAGGAAAACTGCCCTGATATTTTAGAACCAGAGGGGAAAAAAGAAAATGAAAGAATCCACTGATCACCTCTTGAGAAAGATCCCAAAAAGAAAACTCCTGGAAATATTATAGACAAATTCCAGAGTTCCCAGGTCAAGGAGAAAATATTACCAGCAGTCAGGAAGAAACAATTTGAGTATTGTGGATATACAATCAGGATAACACAAGATCAGCTTCTACATTAAAGGATCAGAGGGTTTGGGATATGACATTCCAGAAGTCAAAGGAGCTAGGATTAAAACAAAGAATCACCTGTCCAGGAAAACTGAGTATAATACTTCAGGGGAAAATATGGTCATTCAATGAAATAGAGGACTTTCAAGCATTCTTGATGAAAAGACCAGAGCTGAACAGAAAATTTGACTTTCAAATATAAGAATCAAGAGAAGCGTGAAAAGGTAAACAGGAAAGAGAAATCATAAGGAACTTATTAAAGATAAAGGGTTTACATTCCTACATGGAAAGATGATATTTGTAACTCATGAGACTTTTCTTAGTAATAGGATAGTTGAAGGGAATATGTGTATATGTGTGTATGGGTATGAGTATATATATATATATATATATATATATATATATATATATATATATATATATATATATGTATGTATGTGTATTTGTGTATATGTATGTATATGTGTGTATATGTATATATGGACAGAGGGCACAGGGTAAATTGAATATGAAGGGATGATATCTAAAAAATAAAATTAAAAGGTGAGAGGAATATATTGGGAGAAGAAGAAAGGGAGAGATAGAATAGGGTAAATTATCTCAAATAAAAGGCAAGAGAAAGCATTTACAATGGAGGGAAGAAGAGGGAGGTGAAAGGAAATGAGTCAACCTTACTCTCATTGGATTTGGCGTAAGGAGGGAATAACATACACATTCAATTGGGTATCTTACTCTACATGAAAAGAGAGGGGAAGGGAATAAGAAGAAGGATGATGGAAGGGAAATCAGATTGGGGGAGGGTATAGTCAGAAGCAAACACTTTTGAAAAAGGACAGGGTTAAAGGAGAAAATAGGATAAATGGGGGGCAGGATAGGATGGAGGGAAATTTAGTCTTTCACAGTATGACTACTATGGAAATATTTTACATAACTATACACGTATAACTTATATTGAATTGATTGTCTTCTCAATAGAGAATCTGGAACTCAAAGTTTTAAAAAACTGTTTTTACATGCAGCTGGAAAATAAAATATACAAGCAATGGGGCATAGAAATTCATTTTCTCCTAAATATTAAATTATGTAAATTGAACAAAAGATTTTACAAAGTTTATCACTGCTTGATGCAGTTTAGGGGTGATGGGGACCCCCAAAATGTCAGGGTACAGGGCAGCATCACTTGGAATGAATTCACACACTCAAATCATCTTCCAGTCAAGTGGCAAAGTTTATTGTGACCATAGAAGCAGATGCAGTTCCTTAGGGAACTTGCAACTTAATGGGGGTCATATTAAAGCTTAAATGTAAAAGGGGCAGTGAAAAGAATGCCAAGTAAGCTGATTAGGTGAAGCAGGGCAGGATTAGGGAGTGGTCAGTATATGCAAGTAGTCTGAGTGCTAAGCTTCTGGGATGGATGGGAAAACTCTGAGAGTCAACAGAGATATATTTGTTGAAGGGACAAGATAGAAGGGTTGTCAGAACATGGTCTTTGGGAATCTGGTGCCTAGGAAAGAGTCCTTGGGCCAGCACCCTGCACTGACAGCTTTTATCTGAGGAATTACAGAATCAACTCTGTCTGGGCCTCTATAGCAGCAAGCACCCCAGAGTCCCCAGGGTTGCTGCCACCACAGGTTCTTAGATCTGCTTTGTTAAAGGAAAGCAACTCAAAATGGGTTAACTGGCTTACTTTAATCAGTCAAATATGTATCGTTTACCTAGTTCAGGGGAAAAAGGTCAGCACCCCGAACTTCAGATTATACAGATAGAATTATCAAGACAGAGAAACAGATCAAGTAGACAGTTTCCAAACTGTCCAACCATTACATCCATACCAAATAAACATCTGGGTTTAAAAACATCTGGGTTTTTCAAAGCCGGGGAACTCTCAACAACGGCTTCCCAGAGTTTCATCAAATCACAGAATACTTCTCAAAGAAGCCCCCAAAAAAGCTACACATCAGGGCTTATATAGCCTTCTCCTGGCTCAGAGAATGTAACAAACTTATTGACCCACTGGCCAATCAAAAAGTATCTACTGAAAAACAAGCCTCCCACCCCAGGCTCCAGGTACACTTTAGCCTAGGGGCAGGGAAGATCTTTAAAATTTACATTCCCATTACAGCCTCTTAACAAAGAGAGAATTTTCTCACAGGGGCTTACTGAGATTAGGGGTGCTGCCAGAGGTATGGTCTTTGCTTTTGGGGGTCCAGTTCCCACCACCCTATCATGCTTACTGTATTAGTGCTCAAAATGGATTTAGAACCTAGGGTTGACTGAAAGCCCTCTTGCCTCTCCCCCTCTGGTGAGACATTAAATAAATTTTATTGGTACTTGTTTGAGATACTCAGCTCCACACCAAAAGCTACTGAAAGAACACAGTAGCATTCTAGCTGAAAAGAAAGGTCATTGTAACCCCCAGGCAAGCCTAAGGTAGGAAGTGGTGGAAATGCAGGTGGCCCATTGTAGAATGAGCCCCACAGACCAACTCATCCAGCAGAGATGCTCTACAAAGGGAGGACCGAGTCCAGCAACCTAGTGACCTGCCAACCTTCTCCCAGTGAAGAACAAGTATGGTTAAGCAGAGTCACCAACTCCCTGCCCTGAAGAAAACTCTCTGAAAAAAAGAATATGATTTAATATTTTCTTTCAGTTATTTTTCTGATCTTCCATGAATTTTTCTTTTTTTATAAATTATTCCATGAGGAAAAAAACTCACAACTGTTCTATAACATTCTATAAATTTTAAATTTACAAGACTAAAGCTAATAAGGAACTATACTTCTTTATTTATGAAATATTTCAAATAACATGTAGTCCTTTGTTCTTTAATTTTAGTCAGTAATAGACAGATTTGATTGCCTTGGACTGAAAAGGGCAGCGGTTATAACCAGACTTCAGAGTTCTGAGGAAGAACTATCAGAGGCCATGGATAACGTAAGATGTATTCAACTAATTTAACACACACACACACACACACACATATATATATATATATTTAATTTCAGTTACATTTTGTGTTTTTATTTACATAATTTTCTATTTTAAAGGGACATGTTTCAGGCCATATTTTAAAAAGTAGACTCACAAAAATGTATTATTTTATAAAACTTCTTTCCCTAAAATATGGCATTTTACTATGCCCCTTACAAATAAATAACACACAATATAATTTTTATTAAGTCAACAGGAACTTGTCAATTAAGCACTTGTTGTTCAGTCATTTCAGTCATGTCAAACTCTTCATGACTCTGGGGTTTTCTTGGCAGAGATACTGGAGTGGTTTGCTGTTTCCTTCTCTAGCTCATTTTACAGATGAGGAAACTGAGGCAAACAGAATTCAGTGACTTGCCCAGGGTCACACAGCTAGTTAGTTCCTGAGGCCAGCTTTCAACTCAGGAAGATGAGTCTTCCTAACTTTCTGTCTGGCACTCTATCCACTGTTCCCCCTAGCTAGATTCTGTGCTAATTGCTGGTACTACAAAGGCAAAAACAGTTCCTACTCTCAAGGAGCTCACATTCTAATAGGAAAAACAACATGCAAATAATCATGAACATATGAGAAAGACACGCAATAAACTGGAGCTAGTTTCAGAGAGAAGATTAGCACTGGGAAAGCCTTCTTGAAAAAAGGTAGGATTTTAGTGGAGACCTGAAGGAGGCCAAGATAGCCAGGAAGTAGAGATAAAGAGAGAGAGAATTCCAGGAATGGGAGGTGAAAATGCACTGAATCAGAAGCTGGCTCCTCTTGTGTGAGGGACATCAAAAAGACTGGAATCACTGGATCTTTTATGAAGGGGAATAATATATAAGAAGAATGGAAAGATAGGAAGGGGCCAAGTTACAAAAGGCTAAAGCCAAAGAGAGGATTTTAACTTTTGATCCTGGAGATAAAAGGGAACCACTAAAGTTTATTGAATAGGGGAGGTGACATGTTCAGACCTGACCTTTAAGAAGCTCACTTCGGGAGCTAAGTGAAGGTTGGACTGGAGTGAGGAGAGATTTGAATCATGGAGACCAACCAGAAGGCTATTGAAATACTACAAGCAATTGATGAGGAGGGCCTGGACCAGGGAGGCAGCAATGTCAGAGGAGCAAAGAGGAGTGATGGAAGTTGGCAACAGATTTGATGTGAGTGGAGGGATGGGAGATGAGAGAGTGAAGGGTTGAGGATGATGCCTCGGTTTCTAGTCTGGATGACTGATGATGGTAGCCTCAAAGAATGATGGCCTCAGGGAGGAAAGTTAGGGAAAGGAGAGTGTTTGGGGGAAAAGATGGTGAGTTCTATTTTGGTCATGTTGATTTTGAGGTATCTTATTAGACATCCAGTTCATTATATCCAGTAGGCAGTCAGAGATGTGAGACTGGAAGTTAAGAGAGCTGGAAGTTTGAATTAATAAATCTGAGAATCGTCTACTTCTTTATAATAAATGAATTCTCTGGGGCCTGTGACATCAACAAGCAAAATAGTACTGAGGGAGAAGAGAATGGAGGGAGAAGAAACAGAGGCCTGGGGGATACCCACAGTTAACAAGCATGATGTACAGGAAGATATTAAAAATGCGCTTTGATATCATTGAATAAAAAAACTGGAGTAAAATTAAAATTTAATGAATACGTAATAAATTATAAAAATTTATTCATCGTTAATGTATTCATTGAGAGGCCACCAGATTGCTGAGTGGATAAACTTTTAGACTTGGAGTCAGGAAGACCTGAGTTCAAATCTTGTCTCAAACACCTTTTCAGTTCTATGATTTTAGGCAGGCCATTTAACCCCATCAACCTCATTTCAAAAGAGAGAACAGCCTGTTTTTGGCCATGGGATACAAACTCTGTGCACTCTAAAGGCATTGCTGAAAAAGTCTGTAAAAATGGAGTACCTACCCCACAAGGTTGTTGTGAGGAACAAATGAGATGATGATGATAATGATGATAACATTTATAGTATTTATATAGTGCTTTAAGATTTACAAAGTGCTTTAAATATGGTGCTGAGTATTACTAGCACTTATTAAAATAAAAATATTAGCAGGTTTTTTTAACATAGCTGTCCCTGTTTCCATCTTCTGTACATGTCTTTTTATTCATTCGAATAATATTTTTCCCAATTACATGTAAAAAACAATTTTAATATTCATTTTTAAAATTTTTGAGAGCCATATTCCCCTTTATCCCCTCCACACTGATTGAGACAGCAAGCAATTTGATATAGTTTATACATTATACATGTCTTTTTAAAATCCAAATTGATCAGTAAATCCCCTGCATATTGACATCAGACTCTTTAAATACTCCCCCATCCTTTTCCATTCATTGTAGTTGTTTCTTCAAAGTATCATTTTTGAGATCTTCCCATCGCTGACAACTTGACGTGAAGAATTTTAGAGTCTAGGAATCCTAAACTTATTCAATTTCACTGAACTACCACATAAAACTATTTTGCTCCTATTTATCCATCATGTCCTTTTTGAATAAGGAATATTTTCCAGAACCATATTATAATCATGGATCCCATTCCATCTCAAGTTCCAGTGGGGTCAACTGTGCTACCTTAAACAAGTTAGGATTTTTAATTCACTTTGCTTATTATTCATACTTTGTGAATTTATATATAGACATCTGAGGTCGTGGATGTTGTTACTCTCCATTCTCAGATTTTATTTCTTGTGAAATACTACTGCTGTTCTTCCTGATTGTAGCTACACTCTATGGTATCTACTTTGTTAAATATGCATAGTCAGTTTTCTCTAGGACCCCTCCTTTTCCAGTTCAAAGTGGTTTTTTTTATTAGATTAAAACTCCAGGCAATTATATTTTTACCAACCCTTGTTAAGTGTTCTTCATCTCTGGCATCATTCCTATATTTTAAGCTGTGATTCAGAAATTCTAACTCCATTCTCTGACACCAGCTAATCACTTCCCAAATTTACCTTTCCTTCCAAAGTTCCTGCTTTTAATCAGCAAAAGGGTTGAAAACACCATCTTTACCTATATTGGGTCATTAGTTTCTTATCCACTATTTCACAATCTTTAGCAATGCTTTCTCATTTCCTTCCAGTAACATTTTATGTCCCACGAGAGTCACCAGAAGTAGGTTAGTGGCTACAAACTTTCAAAAGTCTAGGAAGATTCTTTGTCACATCCCATATAAATTTCTTTGGAAGATGAAGGCAGCTAGGTGGTGCTCTGAACAGAGCACTGGCCCTGAAGTCAGGAGGACCTGAGTTCAAATCTGGCCTCAGACAGTTAACACTTACTAGCCGTGTGGTCTTGGGCAAGTCACTTAACCCCAATTGCCCTCCAAAAAAGCAAACAAAAAACATAAATTTCTTGGAAAGAAAACAGATTTCTTGTTAAAAGGTGGCACCAACCATTATACTTACCAGATGATATCTTGGTCACAGCACCTATGATTGATTCTACATCATTATCTCTTGACGGTCAGGCAGCTGATTTCTATCATAGAGTCCAGCTTCTTTTCTTCCCTTCCTCATCTTTATTATGTTCTTCTACCTCCATCCTCCTGATATAGGTCATTTCCTTCTACCTGCCTCATTAGATCTTTTTTTCCTTCCTTTTTTTAAATCCTAAATTCCTTTTCCTACCTCTTTTCAAACAACATTGAATTTTCCTTGAAAACCTGTGTAGTGGGGAGGCAACTGGATCATACAGTGGATAGAAAGCTAGGCTTAGAATATGACCCTGGGCAAGACTTTACCTTTAAATGGGGATAATAAAAGCACCTACATCCCAAGGATCAGATGAGTTAATATTTATAAAGTACATAGCAAAGTGCCTGTCATATAGTAGGCACTTAATAAGTTACATATTCCCTTCTCCTCCTTTCTGGAGCCTTTTCATTCCCCTATTCTAAAGATCAGCCCGTTGTCTTTGACTATGGCAGACAAACTTTATGCACCCCAAGCATATCACTGAAAAAGTTGCTTTGCCTCCATACTTGCTGGAAATGAGATCATCATGTTTTGGTCATTCTTACTGGAATCTTTCATGACCAGTTTCCAATGTAGCCTTTGACAGCCAACCAAGTACTGGCCATGACTGTTTACTTCAATGGGGACCAAGTTGCTAGGGGAGGAAAAGAAGGAATCTTTTTTTTTTCCTTGTAAAAGTCTTTCTGCCTATTCTCATAAGAGGAGGTTAGCTTGCTCAGCGGATTGGTCCAACATGAATAGCAGCCAAGTACAACTTATGTATGTGGTGGTTTGGTTCTTTGAGAAGATGGAAAGAGGTATCATTCTGAAGTATCTGGGTTCATACCCTGCCTTTAATATGTACTACTTTGTGTGACTTTGGGCAAGTCTGTAGAATTGGGGGTTGGACTAGATTCCTCTGAGGAATCTTTCAGCCATAGCTCTGTGATACTATGAGAAGGTATCTAGTTAAAAACAATTATCTGCTTTTTTTGTACCTCAACCTATTCTGTTCATGGACTTGATATATTTTATGCCATTTTTTAGCCATCACCCATACTGCCTATTTGTACCAACCATGCACCTCTTCATCAGTGGTATCAAACTGGGCAACATATTGACTTGGAAATCACAAATTAATATGATCTCTATTGTATTTTTATTTACTTTCTTAAATATTTCACAATACATTTTAATCTACTTTGGAGAGACCCTGCCTATGAGTTTACACCTCTGCTCTATACCTTACCTTTTGGATCACTTGAAATTTTCATTACAGCCATATAACATCATTGAGAAAATATTGAGAAGTTGTGATTTTGTGACAGGAAGCATCTTGAGATCATGGAAAGTATTATGCAGTTTCCCCTAATGTATTCTATCCCAATCTTTTCCTTCTATTCAATTCTGAACCAAGATCATTGATCATCTACAATACCTACCCTATCCAAGAGAGACCTATGGGTTTAACTGCATGCCTTTGCAGAGAAAGTCCTACTCTAATACTTTATCATAGCACCATTCCTTCCCAACAGTCATTGGTCAGGGACTATTTGTCCTGCTACTTATTACTCCTCAAGATTCATGGGGCTTTCCATCTGACCTGCTGCTTTGCCTAGTGGACCCTAAATACCACTGGGCTTTTCCATGTGCCATGAAGCTGAAGTTTCCTCTATGTCTCCTCTAGTCAGAATGTCAACTTCATGAGAGCTGGTGATGTTTTATTTTTCCTATTTGTATTCCCAGTGTATGGAACATAATACACATTTGATAAATGTTTTTTTTTCTAATTCCTAGCCCCTTTCTATTGCTGTAGTCTTCTTATACCTTATTCTCTACCATGTATTCTGAACCACTGACACCTGGCTTTCTGTCTGTTTCATGAACCAGATATTCCATTTCTCATGGGGCAGCTGGGTAGCACAGTGGATAGGGTATTAGGCTGGGAACTAAGATGACTTATCTTCCCAAGTTCAAATCCAGCCTCAGATACTTACTAGCTGTGTTATCCCTGTTAGCCTCAGTTTCCTCATCTGTAAAATGAGCTGGAGAAGGAAACGGTAAACCACTTCAGTACTTTTGCCAAGAAGACCACAAATGGGGTCATGAAGAGTCAGACATGACTGAAATGACTGAACAACAACATTCCATCTCTCAGCTCTGGGCATTTTCTCTGGCTGTCACCCATGCCTAGAACATTCTCTCTCCTTTACTCTGACTGTTGACTTCCCTGGCTCCCTGTAAGTCCCCACTAAAATCCCATCTTTTACAGGAAGTCTTTCCCAACCCCTCTTACCTCTAGTGGCTTCCTCTGCGAATTATTTCCTATTTATCCTGTTGTAATGTAATACCAAAAGAAGGCAACTTCCCAGGTTCAAAATACCAGCATAGGTGCTCTCTATTTTATTCAGTAACAAACCAAGAACAGAGAAGATCAAAACATGACATCATTCCAAATACAGCATTTACTAAGTGTGATTAAATAATCTCCAAGTACTACCCCACCCCAGGACCTTCCAATCATTCAATCAATCACAAAGTCTCTGTTCTAAATACTTCTCCACCCCTAGGCTATACCTTAATTAAGTCCACCACAAAGCCCCTCTTCTCAAATGGAGATTAGTTTTCAAACATAAGGTCAAAAGTTCCCCACCCCTGGATCACAATTGAATCTACCCCAGAGTTACATCAAGTTTAAACACAGCACTTAATACCCAAATGGAGCTCTTTTCTTCATCTTGACATGAGGCAAGTTCTCAGCAATCTTAGTTCCTGGGGAGACAAGGCTTAGCAAAGCCACAAGATACATTGCCAGTCCCTTCATGAATTTATCCTCTGTCTGTAGAACAGTCCTAGAACCCCTGAACACATTAGCAAAGCCCTCTCCCAGGATTTCTGTAAACATACAACAAGAAAATCCTTCTTCAGGGCTTCTGAACCAACAGAAAGGCTCCCAGACCCCTGCAACAACAGCACTGTCCCTCACCAGTGGACAGTATTCACTCTGTCTGCAGGACAGTCTCCAGACCCCTGCAACAACAGTACTGTCCCTCACCAGTGGACAGTATTCACTCTCTGTCTGCAGGACAGTCGCAGGCCTTCTTAGCGAACAGCCAGGTTCCAGGACTTCTTCAACAAAAGGACAGTCTTTCACCAGTGGACAAATCTGGCAAAATAACATCAAAACAGACAGACAAAGTACCAGCAAAACAGCCATGTCTCCTCAGTCCTTGGCAGCTCAGGGGGCAGGTCTCAAAAGTCCAGGGCAATTCAAAGCGGCCACCAGCAATTCTCTTAGTCTCTCTCTCTCCACGAGGTGCTGCTACCAAAAAGATCTTCCGCCTCTCTCTAGTGTCTCTCCAAATCTACGTCACCAGCTCCTCCCAGTTCAGGACTTTCTTTTCACATCAAAAAGTCCATCCCACAGGTGGGATTAACAAGCTCTGGGTTTTAATACAATCAATTTGAAAACCAAGCCCAATACAGGGGAATCTCCACATTCCATTACTATCACACCTGTATATAACTTGCTTTGCATGTTGTCTTCGCCATTAGACTCTAAGCTCCTTGGGGGCAGAAAGAGTCTTTTGCCACTGTTTATATTCCCAGCACTTAGCACAATGCCTTGACACATAGTAGGTATTTACTAAATGTTAACTGATTGATTGAATCCCATTCCATTCTGTTCAGATAGCATAAGTCTGAGGTCTTTCAACATTCTAGTTACCTTCCAACCAGAATATTATTGCTATTATGAAAATCAAATATATATAGTTAAAGAAAAATTTGTGCTATGTTGATACTCAGAGTATTTAATCAGAGAGATCTTAGAAAAATGTCTAATTTTTAAAAATACAAACCAAATGTAAACTATTTTAAAAACTAACAAATAAAAACAGTGATGATAGTTTTTAAAAACCCATCAAATGAAAACATGAGTTAGAGAAGAATATTACTACTTAAAGTTTAGTAAAGATGTATGTACACCACTTAAATTTCATTTTATGACCAACAGGATGAATTATTCCGGATTCTTTCATCTTATAAGTTAATTGCACCTAGATATAGGTGGCACAGAAGCAGATGGGGGAGAGCTTGTCCTGTTGCTTTAAAAGAAGGTAACATTTCAATGGGATTGCCAGATTTGAGTGTCAGGTAAGCAACATTAGCGACATTTTTTTAATAACATTTTCAGCCTTGTTTTTATGCTTTTACTTTGTTGAAATATCTTATTTTTTAAGTTTCCTAGGTAAAATGTACAGTCTTTCATCTGAAGAGGCACTCAGTGCATTTATGAGGAACCCACGTCCCTATCTTCTTCCACCGATGCCAATCCCACCATGTAAAGTTTTTGTATATGGACAAAAATCCTCAGGGAAAACAACTCTATGTAATTTAATTGCAGCTAAATATGGAGGAAAGGTATATATACATACATATATATATATACAAATGTATGTGTACACATAATTGGTCATAATTTAAAGAGTTTTACTTTATATGCAGACTTTTAGATTCTGCGTTGTTAATTTGGATGCTGGGGTTTTACACACACACACACACACACACACACACACACACACCCCAAAAAAGTGGTGCATAGGAGGCATTACATAACTACTTGCCACTTGATTTATTTCCCCCAACTCCCCTTCTGAATATCCTTATTTCTGTTAAGAGTACCCCCATCTTTCCAGTTTCCCAGGTTTACAACCTTGGGTTAATTAACTGGTACTTAATTTCCCTTGACTCTTCACTGTCTAATGCCCCATATATCCAGTTAGGTGCCAGATCTCATCATTCCTACCTCCATAACCTCTCTCTAATCTGTAACCTTCTCCCTTCTCATACAGCCACTACCCTAGTTCAGGTTTTCATGACCTCTCAACTAGATTATTGAAGTAATTGGTCTCCCTGCCTCAAGCTCTGCCTCTTGCCAATCCATCCTATACCCAGCTATGAAAATGATTTTTCTAAAGTACACATCTGATCATATTGTTACCCTACCCAAATATAAGCTTCTCGGTTTGGTTTTTAAAGCCCTCTACAACCTTTCTTTTCTAACCTTATAATACATTATTTTTCTCCTCCCACACTGTGGGAGCCAAATCGAGCCAAAATAGATTTCTTGCTCTTCCTCACACACAATATTCCATCTCTTATCTCTCCAAGATTGTACTGCCTAGCCTCAGTACCTGTAATGTACTCCTTCTTTACCCCATCTTAAAAGCCACCTTCTACATGAAGCCTTTCCTGAGCCCTCACAGCTATTAGAGCCCTTCTCCCAACAAATTTGCCTTGTTATTTCTATATTAGAAGTAGCTAGATGGTCCACTAGATAGAGAGCTGGGTTTGGAGTCAGGAAGACCCAAGTTCAAATCTAGCCTCAGACACTAACTGTGAGATTCTGGACAAGTCACTTAGCCTCAATTCTTCAACCTCAGTGACCTCTGCCTACAAAGGAAGGATAATAATGACACTCCCCTCATAGGCTTATTGTAAAATATCAAATGAGATATTTGTAAAGCATTTAGCACAGTGCTTGGCACATAGTAGGCCCTTAATATTTGTTCCCTTTCTTTTATATTTTTTTAACTTTGTATTGCAAGCAAGACTCCAACTTCTATAAGTATACCCTATTGGATTTCTAACCCAGTGCTTTAACCATTTAGTTTGGAATAATGGGTAGAGAATAGGCCTTGAAGCTACGAAGACTTGAATTCAAGTTCTGACCCATAAATACTACTTGTGTGGTCCTGGGCAAGCCTCTTAACCTCTTATTGCTCTAGGCAACTCTCTAATTCACTTAAGACAGAGAAAAGGTACTAGCCTGCATTGATAGAGGGAATTTCCTCACTTGGGAGTTCTCAATGTCATTGAAGTGCCAAGGCCAGTCCCTATCCCTGAATTTCACATTTGTATATGTTGTGATCTCTTATAAAATGAAAACAGACAGGGTCTGTTTCATTTTTGGCTTTGTATCGACAGTAACTAATATAGTACCTGAGTGTAATAGGTGCTTAATAAATGCTTATTTATTGATTAGTTGATTGATGGTTAAATGTTGAGTTAAATACCAAATGAGTTCTCTTCTACTTAAAATAAGTCACCAATTGACAGATTATATCATTATGTTTCCTCACTTCTGTGGAGAAAGTACACTTCAGTAGGTGTAATCTGGTCAGTGTCCACCAGTGTCCATAAATACCAAACCAGATGTGCTACAACTAAGAAAATATTTTCACATAAGACATCCATCAGTCTGCAGTTCATCTTTGACCTGCAACCTGATGTTTCATCTTCCCCCCAGACTTCTGGCACCTCACCATTTGGGCTTAATTCCCATTATTTTACTCTCTCCCTTACATTGGCACCTCATTTCATTATAGTTGAGCATAGATGATGAAGGATCATTTTTTTTTTGCCCTGTGCTACCCCTATGGCCCCTTGGTCTTCCTAGCTTTTCTCTGGTTTAATTAAGTAATTCCATTTTAAAGTATTTATTAAGTACCTGCTATATACTAGAAACTGTGCTAAGTACTAGAGATACAAAGACAAAAATGAGAAATAGTGTGTCCTCAAGGAACTTGTCATGTATTGGGGAATATAACATACAAACAGCTAAGTAAATACAAGATCATTTTAGGCAGGAAAGAAAACTAACAAGAAGAGAAATTAGCTAGTTTTGCCCAGAGATGGTACCTGAAAAGAAACTTAAAGGAAGCTAAGGATTGAAAAAGGCAGGGAGAAGGGAATGTAATCCATGCTTTTTCAAATTATATGAAGTCTGGAAATACTATACCATATCTAGTTAGGGTACCAGCTGGTAGAACAATTTGGAACCATAGGTCTTCTCTGGCTATGGAAATGCTTTCATGGTCATAGACCATCCTGTGCCAGTTCCCCATCTTCTCTCCCTCTTGCAACCCTTGCAAGCTCGTCATATCAGTTGGTATTTTTTTGTCAGGAACAGAGGAAGGGAAGAAGGAATGAGCACTTTACAGATATTATCTCATTTAATTATAACTTGGTTCAAGAGAGTTATATACTAATGACCTCCATAACTTCCATCAGGGGTGCTGTCCTGCGAGAGGACTTGTGTAGGAAGACAAGATTTCTACCCCAAAGAGATACTCATCGGCATTGATGCATTTTCAAGATTAACTCACATATGTTGCCGGATGACATAGAAAATGCTAAATTTGTCTGATTATGCTTTTCTTAAATGTTCCCTCCAGGTTCTGGACTTTAACGAACTTATGGAACCACATATTGAAGAAGCCAAAAAGTTATTCCTAGAGCAGTCGAAAGCTGAGGCAACAGAAGCAGCTATTAAAGCTGTGGCAGATAGGCTGCAAGTAGAAAAAGTGATTAAAAAACATGGTAAAGACATATTTTTTTTAATTCTAGAAAAATTTGATCCTCTTCTTCTTTATGCTAGACAAAGAAAATAACTATGATCTCTGAACAGGGGTAAGATTTAAATTTGGCCCTCTCAACAAAACAGAAAATTCAGAAAGGGCCCCTTTACTTTTTGTTAACTGCAGTTTCATCAGATTTTTATACTGAAATTCCTCTCCTTTTGTGAGCCTTTATGCTTTGCAGAGAATAGTGGAGAAATATTTATGTTTATAGCTATGTTGTAATATCACACAACAAAAACAAAGGAAGAAGGCTAATGGTTGCTTCCAACAGTAAAGGAACAAATAAATGTTTTCTACTTCTTATATTTTACTTGCTCAACTTATCTGTGAGCCCTAGCTGAGTGATTTCCTTGGTATTCGAATCATTAATTTCAGATTCATTTTTATTAAATAATAAGATCAATACTAATTCAGTTCAACAAACATTATTAGGCTGTGCACTAGGGGAGAATATAAAGACAATGCCTGATCAACTATCTAGAATCTAGAAGAATGATGATGAAGCTTGTTACCCATCTCTTCTGACAGAGAAGGTATGGGCAGGTGCAAAATGAGATATGCATTTTTTTTGGATATGGTCAATGTAGGAATTTGTTTTTCTTTACTGCATGTTTGTTGCAAAGGTTTTGTTTTTCTTTTTTTCCCATTGGAAAGGAACAAAATAGATTTCTATTAGTTGAAAAAATTTATTTAATTTAAGAAACAAACAAAACCAAAGAGCTAACAGTGGTTATAACCAAAAGCGTTCTCCTCATTGGAGGAGGGAAACTAGAGAGGGTGAGAACAAAGGAGTGTTGTTATGCCAAGCTCAGGGTGCAGCATGCTTACTGGGCCCTAGATCTGGAAAACAGGGTATCTCCTAATAGTAAAAAGAGAGGAAGGAAAAAAGAGAAGGGGTGGTCTTGGCATGGGGTTTCTGACGGGGTATATTGCAAATTATTTTTACAACAGACTTAATTTATGCAAATATTTTTCTTAGACCAATAAAATTTATTTGTTTGTTTGTTGTAGTTGTGATGGGGAGATATACTAGGACACAGAGCGTTTTTGGGGAAAATGGCTTGGAATTTTAATAATATTCTATGCACCAACCCTGTATGGTCTAATGCCCAACAAATGCCCATTCAGATAATAAAGTGTAAGCTGTAATAACTTATTCTAGCTTACTTTTTTGCATAAAAAACTAAGATTAGACATGAATGCTTTACACAGACATTCATAAGAAATGGTGGACAGAAAGAACTGGGGCAGGAAGCAGAGTTGGGCTTTAGAAAGAGCAGATACCATCAGTCACATCATCTCATATTTAAAATTCTCTTCTCTACTTTTCACAAAACAGTTTTGATCTGATTGCTTGATTGGCTGGTTGTCTTGTTCTCTCAGTGGGATAGTCTGGGTTTATTCTCTCTCATGGAATGAAGCTGGACCAATCTTTTCTCACTTCTGTTTAGAGAAGAAGCAGGTTCAGATATATGTGGCCTAAGGTGGAGTGGGCCCACAGTTTTATTTAACTTTACTATCCCTCTGTATTTGACAACTAGATCATTCTACTTTAGAATGCCTAAAATAATTTAGCTATTGGTTTTTCTCATACTTTTTTTTTAATCTGTGTTTTTCCTATCTAGTCCAGGCTGAAAGTCCAGGGCTATGAATGCCCATCTCATGGGCTCAATCTCCCCACTGATTGGCACAGGAACTTTGCCAATGTTTCCAACATGGGCCAGTTCACTCCTCCTTAGGTAACTTCCCTTCTCCACTCATAGAAGCTAATCATCTTGATTTTGGATTTAGTGCTGATACCTGGTTGGTTTCATGCACTGAAGCTCAGATTCTTGAGTTCAAAAGATCCAACAGCTTCAGTTTCCTTGATGGCTGTAATTATAGGCATGCATCACCATGAGTGTTTTTTTGTTTGTTCGTTTTTTGCTTTTTTGGTAGAAGGTGGGGGTACTAGTGTGACATGTTGAGTTTTTTTGTTTGTCATTGTTAATTTGTGTATATGCTGTTGGGAGGTCTCTGTTTTTATTCTTAAAATTTAAGTACCCTTTGCTGACAAAACCTTTTACTGACTTTTAGAGTCAAAGGAATTAAAAGAAGAAGATGAAAATAAGTCTGATGAATCAAAACTAGAAGAAAAAACCTCATTGAATAAAACAGGGGAGGAAGAACCCACTGATGAAAAGAGCTCAGAAGATAAAGCTTCAGAAGAAAAAAATGAAGAGCAAAGCTCAGAACAAAACCTAGAAGGTCAGAGCAGTGAAATAAAAGGTAAAGAAGCATACTCTTAATTTCTGAATGCCATCTCCTGTTCAGTAGGCTATGTGTGTATGAATGCACTGCCTTCATTTTTTTTACATTTTAATTATTTTTAACATTCTTTTATTTTTAAATTTTGAGTTCCAAATTCTCTCCTTTCCCCACCCACTGAGAGGACAAGCAATATGATATCAATTATACTGTGAAATCATACAAAACATTTCTATATTAGCCATATTTTTTTAGAAGCAAGGAAAAAAAGAAAGTGAGAAAATTATATTTCAATTTGCTCTCAGAGTTCATCAGTTCTCTCTCTGGAAGTGGATAGTATTTTTTTCTTCGTGGATCCTTTGAATTGTCCTGGACAATTGTATTGATCAGATTAGGCAAGTCTTTCACAGTTGATCATCATAACAGCATTGCTAATACTGTGTACAATACTATACAGTTCTGCTCACTTTTCTTTGCATCAGTTCATATAGGTCTTGCCATGTTGTTCTGAAACCACCCCACTTGTCATTTCTTACAGCACAATAATATTCTATCACAATCACATGCGGCAACTTGTTCAGTCATTCCCCAATTGATGAACATCTCCTCAATTTTTAATTCTTTGCCACCACAAAAAGAACTGCTCTAAATACATTTGTACATTTAAGTCCTTTTCCTTTTTATTTGATCTCTTTAGGATACAGACATAGCAGTCATATTGCTGGGTCAAAGGGTTTGCACAGTATCATAGTCTTTCAGGCTTAGTTCCAAATTGTTCTCCGGAATCATTAGACTAGTTCACTACTCCACCAGAAATTCATTAATGTACCTATTTTCCCCTCATCTTCTCTAGCATTTATCATTTCTTAGGTATGAGATGGTACCTCAAAGTTGTTTTAATTTGCCTTCTTCCAATCAATAGTTATTAGAGCATTTTCTTTTCATATGACCATAGATAGCTTTGATTTCTTCTTCTGAAAACTATATGTTAATATCCCTTGACCATTTATCAATTGGGGAATGGTTCTCTTATTTTTATAAGTTTGACCCAGAGAAACACCTGGCCGTGTAAACTTGAGCAAGTTACTTAACCCCAATTGCTTAGGGGCGGCCAAGTGGCTCAGCAAGTAAGAGCACCGGCTCCAGTGTCGGGATGACCGGGGGATCAAATCTGGGCTCAGATACTTAGCACCACACCCAGAAATAACTGGCTGTGTAACCTTGAGCAAGTTACTTAATCCCGATTGCTTAAAAAAATAATAATAAGCTTGACCCAGTTCTACATTCAGCATGTATTTGAGAAATAAGGCCTTTATCAGAGAAACTTACTATAAAAAAATTTTTTAATTACTTCATTGTCTATGGTACCTTTTAGCATAATGTGGTATCCCTGATTACCTCTTGCCTTTTTTACTTCAGTTGAAGCAAAGATTCTGCTCCAGTTCTTTAATTCTGTATATATCTTTCTGTTTCAAGTGTGTCTCTTATAAACAACATAGTGTTGGATTTTGGCTTCTAATCCAGTCTGCTCTCTGCTTCAGTTTTATGGGTGAAGTCATCCCATTTTCATTAACAGTTGTGATTATTGTGTATTTCCATCCATCCCATTTTCTTCTGTTTATTCATTTCTTTCTCTTTTTATGCTGTCTCTCCTCAGAAGTCTGTTTTATGTCTGACCACTGCTCCCTTAATCACCCTCCCTTTTGTCATTTCCCCCCACTTCTCTTATCCCCTTTCCTCTCCTATTTCCCTGTTAGATAAGATAGATTTTTATATCCAACTTACTGTGTGTGTATATATGTATATATATGCATAAATACACATGTAGACATACATAGGTGTGTATGTCTGTGTGTGTGTGTTTGTATTCTTCCCTCTTTGAACCAATTCTGGTGAAAGTGAGATTCAAGTATTGCCTGCCACATCCCCCCATTTTCCTCTTCATTGCAAAAACTCTGCCTTGCATGGCTCTTTTATATGAGAAAATGTTTGCCATTTTTGCCTCTTCCTTTCTCTTTTTCCCCAGTGTATCTCTCTTTTTTACCCCTTCATTTTTTTATTTTTTGGAAATCATGCCAACATAATTGACTCCCACTATTCCTGGCTTTTTCCTGACTTCCCCTGTCCTATAGACACTCATACTCCTGTGCCAATAGATGTCAGCGAATTTTAATGTTATCTTCATGCAATTTTGATTTGCACATTTTCTAACATCTCCAAAATGTCGAAATTTTTGATGTGCAGTGATTTAAGGTCATACTGGAACAATTAATTTTAATTTCCCTTGGAAGTATGTTATGTTTTCAGCCTTCTGTAGGATGGTCAAAGAAAATATCAAGTCTTTGAAGTTTCTGTTTATCACTCAACATATGTGACAGAATAAGTGTTTAAACCTTGTACCCATTTTGAGTTGATCTTAATATGTAGTATGAGATGTTGCTCCATGTCTAGTTTCTGCCAAATTTCTTTGTAGTTTCCCCAACAGTCTTTGTCAAATAGTGAGTTCTTGCACCAATAGCTGGAATCTTGGGGTTTATCAAACACCAAGTTACTGTTAATCTCATCTATACATTGTATCACTGATCAATCCCTCTATTTCTTACTTGGTATCAGTTGTTTTTTATGACTATAGTTTTGCAATTCAGTTTGAGATCTGGTATTGCTAGTTCCCCTTTCTCCTCATTTTTTCCATTAATTTTCTTGATATTCTTGACTTTTCATTCCTCCAAATGAATTTTGTTTCTAGGTATATTAAGTAATTCTTTGGTAGTTTGATTGCTATGGCACTGAATAATACATTAATTTAGGTAGTGTTGTCATTTTTATTACATTGGCTCAGTCTATGCATGAGAAATTAATATTTCTCCAGTTATTTAGATCTATCATTGTCTGAAGAGCATTTTGAAATTTTGTTTATATAGTTTTTGTATGCATCTCTGCAGGTGGACTTCCTGTCTGTGATTTCATACTGTCTGTGATTATTTCATGCTGTCTGTGAATATTTTATTTTTTTGATCAAATACCTTATTAACTTCTAGTTTACATCATTCATTTCTGCAAGATTTTGAGTTACAAATATTCTCCCCGTTTTTCACCCTACCCACCACCCCAAAATAGCGATCACACTGGATATCCCCTCCTCCAATATTTTCTCTCTCATATTTTCTCACATAGACCCCTTTGACTTTCCAGTAGGGCATGGTGGATTTCCATGCCCCAGTGCCTGGGTATCTTATTTCCCAGTTACATGTAAAATAATATTAATAATAGTGTATATATATATATATATATTTTAAACATTTGATTTAAAAACTTTGAATTCCAGATTCGTTCCCTTCCTCCCTTGTCACCCACCCTTAATGGAAAGATAAGCAAATCAGTATAGGTTGTACATGTGTAGCTATGCAAAACATTTCCATAGTAGATACATTGTAAAAGACTGACTATATTTCCCTCCCTCCTATCTCATCTCCCACTTGTTCTATTCTCTACTTTGATCCTGTACCTTTTCAAAAGTGGGTGCTTCCAACTTCCCCCCCCCCCAGCCTGCC
>NW_027187391.1:43083847-43102299 GCF_028583685.1 Petaurus breviceps papuanus
AGCCTGGCCTCCCCTCCATCATCCCCCCTCTCATCCCCTTCCCCCCTACTCTCCTATAGGGTGAGATACACAATTTAGTGTGTATGTCATTCCCTCCCTAAGCCAAATTCAATGAGAATAAGGTTGACCCATTCCCTTTTGCCTTCCTGTTCTTCCCCTCCATTGTAACCATTTTCACATGCCTCTTTTATATGAAATAGTTTACCCCATTTTGTCTCTCCCCATATCCTCTCATTATATTCCTCTCTCACCTCTTTTTTTATGCTTTTTTTTGGAGGGCAATTGAAGTTAAGTGACTTGCCCAAGGTCACATAGCTAGTTTTTTGGTGTTAAGTGTCTGAGGCCAGATTTGAACTCAGGTCCTCCTGACTCCAGGGCTGGTGCTCTATTCACTGCGCCACCTAATCGCCCCTCTCACCTCTTGATTTCACTTTTTAAGTATCGTCCCTTCCTATTAAATTAGTCCTGTGCCTTCTATCTATGTATACCTGTACACATATATGCACATATTCACATATGTATTCATATGCCCATATACCCTCCTATATAGACATATATGTGTATGTATGTTTGTATACACACGCACACACACATTTCTATTCCCTTCAACTATTCTCATACGGAGAAAAGTTTCATAACTTACAATTACCATTTTTCCATGTAGGGATATAAATAGTTCAACTTTGATAAGTTCCTTATGATTTCTTTTCCCTGTTTACCTTCTCATGCTTCTCTTGCTTCTTGTATCTGAATGTCAAATTTTCTATTCAACTCTGGTTTTTTCATCAAGAATGCTTGAAAGTCCTCTATTCCACTGAATAACCATATTTTCCCCACAAACATGATACTCAGTTTTTCTGGGTAGATGATTCTTGGTTTCAACTCCAGCTCATTTGACCTCCAGAATATCATATTCCAAGCCTTTTGATCCTTCAGTGTGGAAGCTGCCAGATCTTGTGGTATCCTGATTGTGTTTCCACAATATTGAAATTGTTTCTTCCTGGCTGCTTGTAATATTTTCTCCTTAATCTGGGAATTCTGGAACCTGGCTATAATATTCCTAGGAGTTTTCTTTTGGGGATCTTTTTCAGGAGGTGATTGGTGGATTCTTTCAACCTCTATTTTGCCCTCTGGTTCTAAAATATCAGGGAAATTGTCCTTGAGAATTTCTTGAAGGATGATTTCTAGTTTCTTTTTCTTTATCATGGCTTTTAGGTAGTCCAATAATTTTTAAATTATCTCTCCTGGATCTATTTTCCAGGTCAGTGGTTTTCCCAATGAGATATTTCACATTGCTTTCTATTTTTTAATTTGTTTGGATCTTCTAATAGTATCTTGATTTCTCATAAAGACACTAGCTTCCATTTGCTCCAATCTAATTCTGAAGGAATGATTCTCTTCAGTGAGCTTTTGAGATTCTTTTTCCATCTGGCAAATTTGGCTTTTTAAGGCATTCTTCTTCTCATTGCCTTTTTGAGCCTCTTTTGCCATTGGAGTCTATTTTTTAAGGTGTTATTTTCTTCATTTGGGTTGTTGACTCTCATTTTATAATTTTCTTGCATCATTCTCATTTCTTTTCCCAATTTTCCTCCACTTCTCTTATTTGGTTTTCAAAATCCTTCTTAAGGTCCTCCATGGCCCGTAACCAGCTCATATTTTTCTTGGAAGTATTTGGTGCCATAGTTCTGACTTCAGTGTCTTCTTCCTGTTCCATGCTTTGATCCTTTTTGTCCCCAAAATAGGAGTGTAAAGTTGGTTTGCTCTGTTTGTTTTGCTTCCTTTTCTTGCTCATGTTTCCACTCAATTACTTGACTTTTGAGCCTTTTGCCACAGTAGAACTCTGCTACCAGAAAGAGGACCTTCATCCAAATTTCTGGGGTTTTCTCAGCTGCTGGGTGCCCTCTCTGAAGCCTCCACCTTCTCTGGCAAGCTGGTCGCACACCCCAGGATCTTCACCCTAGACCGCAATCCAGATCCAAGCAGGTTAAAGCAAGAGCGATTTCCCCTCAGACTAGTCACTTGGTCCCCCTACAATCTGCAGGCCAGGAGCTGAAGCAGCCATGTGGCTGTGGTTACACAGCTGTTGTGCCTCAGCCACTTCTAACCCCAAGGGCAAAGGCAGACCATACTGCCAACTACTAGATCCCAAAGTCCACACTGCACTGACCTCTCACTTTGTCCTTCGCATCTATGTGTTGATAATTCTGGAAACTGCCACAGTTGCTGGTGATCTGAAGTCCCTCCAGCTGGCAGCTGGTCAGTCCACCCTGAGGCTAGGACCTCTGGCTTGAGCAGGAACTGGGGTCTGCTCCCAAATCGCTGCTGTGGCCACTTCCTGCCAGCCTGCCAGGCTGTCCTCAGTGGTAGGTTAGCTTCTCTGTGTCATTTTGTGGGTTCTGTAGCTCCAAAGTTTCTTCAGAGTCACCCTTTACATGAATTGCAGGAGGTGGGAGCCAGAGCCCCACGGAGGTGCTGTTTTTACTCCACCATCCTGACTCTTCCCCTCTTTCAATATTTTTTTTTCTTAAAGCAATTGGGGTTAAGTAATTTTCCCAAGATTACTCAACCAGTTTTTCTGTGTGGGTGTTAAGTATCTGAGGCTGAAACCTATCCCTCCCAACTCCAGGGCTGGAGCTCTTACTCACTGCACCACCTAGCCACCCCCTCTGTTAATATTTTAAATGGAATTTCTCTTTGAAGCTCTTTCTGCTGGATTTTGTTTGTAGTATACAGAAATGCTAATGTTTTGTGTGGGTAATATACAGAAATACTGATGAGACATTTAGTTTTTTTAGTTGATTCTCTAGGGTTCCCTAAATAATCCATCATATTATCTGAAAAAAAAAGATAGTTTTTTTTTCCCCATTGCCTATGTTCATTCCTTCCATTCTCTTTTTCTTGTGTTATTGAAATAGCTGGCATTTCTAGTACAAAACTAAATAGTAATGGTGATAATGTACATTCTTGCTTCATCCCTGATCTTATTGGAAAGGTTTCTAGCATATTCCCATTACAGATAATGCTTGCTCTGGATTTTAGATTGGTACTATTTATCATTTTAAGGAAAGCTCCATTTATTCCTGACATTTCTAGAGTTTTTCACACTAATGAGTGTTGTATTTTGTCAAAAGTTTTTTTCTGCATCTATTGAAATAATCATGATTTTTGTTGTTTTTGTTGTTAATATGGTCAATTGTGCTTATCATGCCTCTTCTTCCTAGAGACTGTCAAATAGAAATGATTATTTTGCATAGTGTCCTAAAAATCAGACCAGTTTGGAAAGAGAGTTCTCAGGCACTTTCACCATTGAATTGGAGAAAGCAAGAAAGCCAAGCAGTGTTTTTCAAACACTAAACCAAAATCTCAAAGTAAGAGATAATTGTCAGTCAATAAACATTTACTAAGTACCTTCTATGTATGTAGGACTATGGTAAATACTAAGGATTCAAAGAAAAGTAAAAGAGAGTGGGGGAGACATCATTGCAAACAACTAAGTATGAATCAACTATAGACAGGATAAATTATCAACAGAGGGAAGGTACAAGAATTAAGGAGATTAGGGAAGGCTTTTGTTTTCTTCCCTGGAATGGCAAAGGGGTCACTTGGGAGGAAGAGCACTGAGTCAAAGGTCCACCTGGCTCAAGATTCTTGCATTAGGACAGCCACCATAGATTATTCAGTACATGGCTTCCCTGAGACTGGAAGAGTTTCACTACTACCTCCCTAGATCCAGACTACTGCCAGAAAATGAGACCACTGCTTCTAAGGACTTTGGAATTTTGCACAGGGTGCATGAATTTCTTGTCCTGACCACTCTGTCTTTCAGGAGCTTTAGTCTTGCATTTTATTGTTCCAACCTTGACTATCACACTCCTAAAAACTTCTAGAAATACATGGATCCAGATATCAAGAGTAGGGGAAATCATATAAGTAAGAGATTGTCCTCATCTACAACTGTGGGTTAAAAATTTAGTAAATAAATAAATATGGTTGGTTTTTTTTTTTCCTGGAAGCATAGTATAGCCGCTAGAAAGCTAATATGATGGTAAAAGCACGGATAAAGTATCAGAAGAATTCAACTATGAATCCTGATTTTATATTTATTAATTATGTGACTTTGGGTCTTTGATTCTTCATATGTTAAATTAAAGGCTTGGACGAGATCTCTAAAGGTCCTTCTGCCTGCAAATTCTTCCCCCCACCCCACCCCAGTTTATTATTTATTTATTTTTAACATTAATTTTTTTTAAATTTTAAATTTTGAATTCTCTCTCTCTCCCTCCTACCCCTCCCCACCCATCGAGAAGGCAAGAAATGTGGTATCAATTATATATGTGAAATCATGAAAAACACATTTCTGTATTCTGGCTGCAAATTCTTATGACACTATAATTATTTCAAGCTCATTCAGAAGCGCAGGATTTTCATTGGACTATTGAACAAACTACAGCATTTTAAGCAGTTTCCCTGATTCCAGCTTTCATGAAAAGATAAAGTGAATTAGATGTTTCTATACTTTTTAAAATATAATTATTTTTATTACATTAAATTATTTAGATAAGGAACGTACTTCATCTACCAGTGTCAAACCAGTCAGTGAATCTGTGGATGACACTGACTCCAAAACAGATCAGGAAATGACTCAAGAAATCAAAGATGGTAAGTTGACGTTTTTGGTATTTTTATTTCTTTAGACTTAAACAAAACAGTTCTTCCTAGAATTGGACATAGGGGAGAGAAAGATGAAAAGTTTTTAAGAAGTATTGTTCATACATAATTTATTACTTTAGAACTTGATTTTTTAAAAATTAGACCTGGAGAATAGAGAAAATTGTATGTGATATCTTTTTCCCCAAAGAAATGAAAATGTGGTTTAGTGGAAAGAATAATCACTTATGAATTAGGTTATCTCTGTTCTTTTGGAAAGAATACTTCCTGCTAGGAATTGTTTCATTCTTTGTACTTGTATCCCCAGTGCTTGGTAAACAATAGGCACTTAATAAATGCCCATATAAGTCCTATAATTAAAAAGATTAATTCTTCCCCCATCTGTAAAATGAGCATAATACCATTTTTGTATGATTTATTTTAGTAGCTAGTTTGCTAATAAAAAGGCAACTTCTTTTGTGGTGAAACAGGGACCTTAAATCCTATAGCCAGAAATATAATTTCCCTTCTAGGGGGGCATCTTCAGTTGTTTTGACTAACACTTTTTTGTACTATTGACCTTCAAGACAATCTGCCACTGATGAATTTAGGAGAAAAAAACTGCATGAATGGAATGAGGAAAAAACATGGAAGTAAATTTGGTTATGTGGGCCTCCCTCCCTGCCTTCTTTATAGGATATGAGAGATCAAATAGGAAAGACAAATTTTTCTGAGAGCCTTAGAAGATGCCATTCTCCTTCAAGGGTTGTTATTGTTATCAGTTTTATTTCTCTTCTAGAGAACAGGGTAATCTGAGGACTTCAATCAAACAATTGTTTGGTGTTATATAGTGTCCATTATGTTAAATGTCCTACAGTGATACTGACTACATCTAGAACAAAAATAATGATGAAATACCATATCCTGATCAAAGTGCTTTTAAAGTGATCTTGAAACTAAACCATGTTATTAAGATGTGTTATAGTCAACAAACACTTATTAGGCTACTGTTATATGTATATTGTGCTAGCTGGAAGGAAGGAAGGAAGGAAGGAAGGAAGGAAGGAAGGAAGGAAGGAAGGAAGGAAGGGAGGGAGGGAGGGAGGGAGGGAGGGAAAAGGGAGGGAAAAGGGAGGGGAAAAGGGAAGAAAGGAAGGAGAAAAGGAAGAAGGGAGAAACAGAAGGAGGGAGGGGGAAAAGGAGGTAATAAATATTTATTAAGTACCTACTATGTGCCAAACACTATGCTAAGTGCTTTACAAATACTTTATCTCATTTGATCTTCACAACAACCCTGTGAAATAGGTGCTATTATTATCCTCATTTTACAGTTGAGAAAACTGAGACATGCAGAGGTTAAGTGACTAGATAGTGAAGGGAGAAAAGTGGAGCCACAGCAGTGATGATGGACCAGGAGAGCAGAGAGGGCTACAGTGGACACAAGAAAATTATTTAGGGGTGAGGCAGAAGGTGAGAAAGGAGAGAAGCTTGTGATCAGAGAGATTTCAGAGTTAGAGATCATGGAGTAAGAATAGTCATGGATGATAGTGAGATGAAGGATGTGACCCTTGTCATATCTCCATGAGTGGGACTGGTGGAGTGAAAATGGAGGTCACAGGAATTCAGGAGGTCAGTGAACTTGGTAGGGCAGTGTTTGAAAGAACCTCAACTTGCTTAATGAAGTATTATATACTCAGTAGGGCTGAGTTGGAAAAAAAAAAAAAAGATTATGAACCAGGCACTCAGCTTCTTGGGAAAGGAAGTAGAATGATCTGGAAGTTGTTAAATGATAACAAGGATAGTCATCCTTCATCAGCAACTTGGTCTTTACTGATACTTCCTTCCCACTTTTTCCCTTACCCACTCTGGCTCCATGCAATAGGGATATAAAGGCAGTACAACCGCAATGATTCTTTTGGGGGTCTTATATCTGATGATCAGTTTTTATTGTCAGATGGATCATCTACCTAACTGAAATGCTCATTCAATGACAATAATATTTAATGAACTTTTTTTTAATCCCAACTTCATATTTGAAGAATCAGAATCTTCAAATGTAGTAGTAACTGCCAATCATCCAGATGTCCTGGAATTGGTTGAAGAAGCAATGAAAGTTGCAATGGAGGTTCCAATTGAACTTCAATTTGAGCAGCAAGCTGATATTTTGGACCAAATCTATAAAGATGTAAGTACTGTGTACTATAAACTTTAACAGTATATATTTTGAAGTAACAGTGTAATATTTATTATGATAATAATATAATAATGATAATGAGAGTTGGCATTTGTAGAATGCTTACCATGTGACAGGCACTATGCTTAAGTGCTTTACAAATAATCTCGTTTGATCCTCACAATGACCAGGGGAGATAGGTGCTATTATGATCTCCATTTTACAGATGAAACTGAGGCAGGAGGAGATTAAGTGACTTGCCTAGGGTCCCATAGCTGTTGTCTGAGGCTGAATTTGAACTCAGGTCTTCCCAGCTCCAGGCCTGACATTTTATTCACTGAGTCACTTAGCTGCTTCTGGGGTGTCTTTAAAATATTTTTTTAATGTGACTATCTTCAGTTTGACTCAGTTAAATGTTGATTGGCTTTTAATCTAGAAAGCCAAATAAACAGGATTTAATCATTGCCATATTTAGGGGCAGTTATGTGGTACAGTGAATAGAGCACTGGCCCTGGAGTCAGGAAGGACCCGAGTTCAAAACTGGCCTCAGACACTTAACACTTACTAGCCATGTGACCTTGGGCAAGTCACTTAATCCCCACTGCTGTTTCTTCCCCCTCCAAAAAGCAAAAAAAAATTCATTGCCATATTTTACATAGAACAACCATAGATTAGCATGTCTTCGAAATCAAAATTTTTAATAGAAACTTAGTAATTTTTAAATCATTTGCCTTCTCAACCTATAATGTGATTGAGTCTAACTAGTACCATGAGGTCATAGCTAAAGTTAATAGGTTTGGGGCAGCAGTGTTGAGCTAATGTGACCTTGGGCAATTCAATTAACCTTGAGAGACAGAGAGAAATAATAGCACCCACCTCCCAAAGTTGTTGGGAGGATCAAATGAGAGTATAATTGAGAAGTACTTGGCACAGTACCTAGCACAGTACTATAAAAATGTTAGCTATTAGCTTTTATGGGGTCAGTTAGCTTTGCTCTGCCCCACCTCCCCACATTCCAAACCCACCTCCATTAACACAGCTGAAGTGTGCAACTGTTATGTGTCTATATTCCCTCCTCCTCCCCTTATCCCCCTCACTCCCAAGGCTTCCAATATCCCTGAGCTGTGCTTAGTACGCTACCTGAACTAGAGAATCAGTTTTCCAAAAGAGAAAATCT
This sequence comes from Petaurus breviceps papuanus, assembly GCF_028583685.1. Lineage (NCBI taxonomy): Eukaryota > Metazoa > Chordata > Mammalia > Diprotodontia > Petauridae > Petaurus > Petaurus breviceps. Next base: position 43,091,845 of record NW_027187391.1, read on the forward strand.
CTAATGATAAATGAATCCAGAGACAATGGGGTACATTGGATCAAGTCCTAGATTGGCAATCAGAAGGTGAAGGTTTGAATCTTTGTTTGAATCACTTGCTACTTATAGGACCATGGGCAAGTTCCTTAACTTCCCTGGGCCTCAATTTCCTCAGCTGGAATAGATACCCTCTGAGCTCCCGTCCAGCTCAAAATCCATGATCCAACTATATGTTGAATGTTCTGAGACTTTGACCCATTAACCTGGGTCAGGGGAGAGGGCAGGATTGTTGTCCTTCTTTTTTAAAGAGGACCAAAATGACATCACTATGTTAGAGTGAAATTACAATGTGTCCAACAATGGCTGATCAGACCACTCCAAGCTTGGAAAGCTCTCCCACAGGTTGGGCACAAATAGTCTATGTGAACATTTGGGGTGGATTTTCTAAATTTGCGCATCTCACTTTCTTTTCAGCTACTTCAATTCTGCTTTGCTCATAGAGCACAGCACCTTCTCTGATGAGGACATGCCATGCTGGGTGGTCCTATGCCAGCATCCCCCATGTCACATAATCAATTCCAACATTCTCAAGAGAGATCTTGAGAGTGTCTTTGTATCACGTTTTCTGACAACCATGTGGTCACTTGCCTTGTGTGAGTTCTCCATAAAAGTTTTTTAGGCAAGTGTATGTTCAGGGCAGGGACTCTATCTTTAAATAAGTATAAAGTCTAAGCTTTTCTTATTTCCCACGGTGTTTATGAATAAATGAATTAATGAAAAAAATTGGCTTCCTTTGTAATACCTTGTGTTTTATTTTATGCATTTAAAAACATTTTTAGAAGGGCTTCACCAGACTGCTATGACACACAAATAAAGGGAAAAAGCCCAGGGTTAGAGACTCAAAGATAGTAGAATGTTGACATTCCATGTTATTCCTCCCATCTCAAGTAATACTTGTAAAAGAGATTTGCAACTTTGTTGCAGATTAGTGAGAAAAACAAGGATAGGTTTCCTGGTGCACCAAAAAATGGAGGATGGGTAATGGATAATGCTCCTATGATTCGAGAGTTCTGGGCAGCCATACACCATAAAGGAATTGTTCCTGATGTCGTTGTCATATTGGAAAATTTGGAAAATCAAGGTTGGTAAATATTCATCATTTCATTGTGAAATGAAATTCCCCATCGTACAACATTGCTGTGTAATAATGGATTTTGACATTCATTTTTTAAATTTAATTTAATTTTTTGTTACATTTTAAGTTCTAAACTGTCTTTCTCCCTCTCTCCCCACAATAGAGGGGTCACCATTTGATATAGATATATAGGTATGTATGTGTGTATATACATACATACATATAATACATGTACATTTATATATAACATATTATGTATACTTCTATTACATCTGTTTATCAGTTCTTTATCTGTAAGTAGATAGCAGTGGATGTCTCTCAGCCACCTAGAAATGCTCTTTAACATGCTTCCTGGTTGAGAGGAAGAGATTATTTAGTGAATGACCCATTTTTTTATGGGACCTTTGGAATTCTCAGATCATTATCTTGATCAGAGTAACTAAGTCTTTCACAGCTGATCATTATTATAGTAGTGCTCTTATACTGTATACAGTGTTTCCCTGGTTCTACTCACTTTACTTTGTATCAATTCATATAAGTCTTCCCAGGATTTTCTGAAACTATCCTGCTCATCATTTCTTATAGCACAATAATATTCCATCACAGTCATATACCACAGCCTGATCAGCCACTCCCCAATACCAATGGGTATCCCCTCAATTTCCAGTTCTTTGCTACCATAAAGAAAGCTGCTGTAAATATTTTAAAACACAGAAGTTCTTTTCCTTTTTCCCTGATCATATTGGGAAACAGAGCTTGGGTCAAAGAGTATACAGTTTTACAACTCTGGGTATAATTCTAGATGACTCTCCAAATTGGTTGGATTAGTTCACAGTTCCACAAACAGTGTATTTGTTGTTGTTGTTGTTGTTGTTGTTGAGTAGTTTTCAGTCATGTCTGACTCTTCACGACTCCATTTGGGGTTTTCTTGGCAAAGATACTGGAGTGATTTGCCATTTCTATCTCCAGCTCATTTTACAGATGAGGAACTGAGGCCAACAGGGTTAAGTGACTTGACCAAGGTCACACAACTAACAAATGTCTGAGGTCACATTTGAACTCAGATCTTCCTGGCTCTAGGCTTGGCACTTTATCTACTGTACCACCTCGCTGCCCAAGAGTGTATAGTGTCCCAAGTTTTTCCATATCTCCTCTAACATTTCTCATTTTTCCTTTTATCATTCCAATCAATCTAATAGGTATGAGATTATATCTCAAAATTGTTTTAATTTGCATTTCTCTAATCAATAATGATTTAGAACATTTTTTCATATAACTTTGATTTCTTCTTCTGAAAACAGTCTTCTCATATCTTTTGACAATTTAGTGATTATGGAATGGCTCATTGATAAAGTTTTCTATATACTTCAGACCTTTATCTGAAAAACCATCCATAAAAATTTTCTTCCCATTTTTCTGCTTTCTTTCTTTTATTGGCTACATCGGTTTTATCAGTACAAAACCTTTTTAATTTAATGTAATCAAATCAAAATTATCCATTTTATATATAAAATGCTCTCTCTTGTTTAGTCAATTTTTTCTCCTATTCATAAGTCTGATAAGAAATATGTTCCAAGTTCTTCTAATTTACTTATGATCTCCCTTTATATCTAGTCATGAATCCATGTTGACCTTATTTTGGTAAATGGTGTAATATTTTGATCTATACCTAGTTTCTACCAGACTGCTTTCCAGTTTTCCCAACAGTTTATACTGATGAGTGAATTCGTATCCCCAAAGCTTAAATCTTTACATCTGTCAAACACAAGGCTACTGTAATCACTTATATATGTCTACTCTGTTCCACTGATCCATCTTTCTATTGTCTAGCCAGTTCCAGATAGTTTTGATAATTACACATCATAATACAGTTTAAGATCTGGTACTGCTAAACCTCTTTTCTTTAAATTTTTTTCCATGAACTCTTTTGATATTCTTGACCTTTTGCTCTTCCATATGAATTTTATTATTATTTTTTCTAGCTCAATAAAATATTTTTGGTAATTTAATTGATATGGTATAGAATAAATAGATTAGTTTAGGTGGAACTGTCATTTTTATTATATTGGGTCAACATTCATTTTTTCAAAAATTGGTCCCTCTCAGCCCTCCCTCACCCATTGAGAAGGCAAGCAATATGATATCAATTCTACACATGAAGTCATGAAAAATATATTTCTATGTTAGCCATGTTGGGTGGGAGCAAGAAAAATAAAGTGGAAAAAGTATGCTTCAATCTGTTCTCAGAGTTTATCAGTTCTCTCTCTGAAGGTGGATGACATTTTTCATCATGGGTCTTTAGGAATTGTCCTAGATTGTTGTCTTGATCAGAGTAGCTAAGTCTTTCACATTTGATAATCTCACAAAATTGCTATTACTGTATATAGTGTATACTGGTTCTGCTTACTTTGCTTTGTATCAGTTATTATAAGTCTTCCCAGGTTTTTTTAAAACCATTCTGCTCATCATTTCATATAGCACTTTAGTATTCCATCACAATTATATACCACAACTTGTTCAGCCATTCCCCAATTGATGGGCATCCCTCAATTTCCAATTCTTTGCTACCACAAGGGATGGTATAATTGCTTTTGTACAAATGGGCCCTTTTCCCTCTTTTCTGATCTCTTGGATACAGACCTAGTAGTGTCATTGCTGGGTCAAAGGGTATGTACAATTTTATCGCCCTTTGGGCATAATGTTTTTTGGTTTAAAAAAAAAAGCTCAAGGTGAGTTAGTAGTCCCAGTAATTATGTCTGGGCTATCCATTAAATAATCTCTTCCTCTCAACCAGGAAGCTTATAAAAGAGCATTTCTAGGTGGGTGAGAGATATGCCTACTATAATGTCTGAATGAGAAATATAATGAGCAAGACAGAAGCTCTCCCTTTTTTCATCCAAGGAGGAAAACCCTTTAAAATTCAAGAAGAGCTATTTACCTTTAGTGTTCTCTTTGTAATGTAACAATCTGGTTTGAGTGTAACATATTTAAAGAACATTTTCCAGAAGGGAAAAAAAATCCTTTAAAAATGGCTTTAATATTAGAGTACCAGCCCTAGAGTCAGGAGGACCTGAGTTCAAATCCAACCTCAGACACTTAACACTTACTAGCCATGTGACCTTGGGCAAGTCACTTAACCCCAATTGCCCTGCCTTACCCTCTACAAAAAGAAATGCCTTATTGTCTTATGTCTCTAAATCTAGAATCCTATGTTCTTGATCAAAATATAGTGCTTCAGTTGAAGTAATAAAATAAAGATCCATCTCATAATAAGATTTGTAACTGTTATAATGAAGAGATTATAGGTATAAAACTTTTATTTTTAATTTTTTAGCTATAAACCACTATTTTAAGTTATAAAAACAAGGTTAAATTATTTTAAATTATATTACAGGAAAATATTTACTTCGTAGGCTGTTTTTAGAGAACAAATCTGATATTGTTGCTAAAGTAATGGCAAGAAAAGAGGAAGAAGCAGAAGAAATTAGGGCACTTGAACAATCTCAAAGGTAAACTGTTTGCTATTATACATTTAAATAAACCTATTTTTAATATTAAGGAAGATCTTGAACAAACATTTAATAATGTAGCTATTCAGTTGGTGTTGCTAATTCCTATTGGTGAGATTTTTATAATACAAAATAACTATGTACTATTTAGCACAAATCCTAATTACTTTTTCTTAAAAAATACTTAAACTTTTCCAAGTATTTAACACACCTTTGAGAGTCAGTTTGAATTGTCTACCCCACCATCCCTGACTGTGATACACAAATGAAGAGCCTCTCCCAGGTCTCTATGGCACATTTACAACACTATTTAATCCAGAAGGGAAGAAAATATTTCAAGTAAAATCATAGCAAAACACATCATTAAAATCATTACATATCATACAAAATTCATTATTCCCTTTCTTGATCTTGGCTTGTCTTTTCACTCCCAGAAATAAGTTTTGACAGAATTATTCCTCATCCTGGTACCACTTGAATATACCAACCCAGGCTGTTGAAACTAGGTCTTCTGACGCATGGCCAAGGCTCACCACAGGGGCACTGGTCCTTGCACAGCACCAGCCTTATACACAGGAAGAGTGGGTAGCATCTACACTAGCTCCAAACTCAGTAACATTCTAGAGAGAAATGGAAGCAGAGTCCTAGTCTCCATGGTATAGGTCTCATATGGCTCATATGCCCACTGACCCCACAGGAGCTCCTCATGGGAGAAGCCTCATTTCTATGGGGAACCCAGGATCATGGTTTTCACTACTCAGAAGACCAACTTACAAAACAAGGTGAGGGGAAAAGAAGAGAGGGAGGGAGAAACTGTCAATTATATCTCCCAACCCCAGGCTAGGCTTGGAGCTCAGGGCCCATTTTAGACCTCCTCTTTCTTTCCTCCCCAAAGAATCCAGCCAAGTGTCTCCCTCGTTCTTCAAACAGAATCTGCCCAGCCTCATCTGTAACTCCTACTCCACAAATGCTGTCATATCCCTCTGTATTTGATCACATTATAGAATCATAGATTTGGGGCAAATTCTCCTGCTGTGTACACAGTTTTGTTTTTTAATTTTAAGTTTTCAACATTCATTTCCACAAGATTTTGTTACACTTTTTTCTTCCTGTCTTTCCCCTACCCCCACCCCAAAATAGCAAGCCTACTGAATACCCCTTCCCCCAATATGTTCTCTCTTATATCCTCCCCCATCACCCACCTAACTTTCTAGTAGGGCAAGATGGATTTCTATACCTCAGTACCTGTACATCTTATTTCCCAATTCCGTGTAAAAAAACAAATTCTTTTTTTTTTTTTTTTTAAAGCAATCGGGGTTAAGTAACTTGCTCACGGTTCCATGGCTAGGTGTTTCTGGGTAGGTGCTAAGTGTCTGAGCCCGGGATTCCCAACACTGGAGCCGGTGCTCTTACTTGCTGAGCCACCTGGCCACCCCTAAAAAAAAATTCTTAAACATTTGTTTTTAAAACTTTGAGGTCCAGATTTTTTCCCTTCTTCCCTCCTCACCCACCCTCACAGGGAAGATAAGCAGTTCAATATAGGTTGTACGTGTGTAGTTACCTAAATCATTTCCATAGCAGTTATATTGTGAAAGACTAACTATATTTCCCTCCCTCCTATCCCCCACCCCATTTATTCTATTTACTCCTTTGACCCTATCCCTTTTCAAAAATGTTTGCTTCTAACTACCCTCCCCCCCAATCTCCCTTCCCTTCTGTCATCTCCCTCTTATCCCCTTCCCCCCTACTTTCCTGTAGGGTAAGATACTCAGTTGAGTGTGTATGTTATTCCCTCCTTAAGCCAAATTCAATAAGAATCAGGTTGTCCCTTTCCCTTTCACCTTCCTGCTCTTTCCTTCCATTACAACAGTTTTCTCTCCCTTCTTTTATCTGAGATAATTTACCCTATTCTATCTCTCCCTTTCTCTTTCTCCCAATAAATTCTTCTCTCACCCCTTAATTTTATTTTTTAGATATCATCCCTTCATATTCAACTCTTCCTGTGCCCTCTGTCTATGTATACATGAACATACATATGCCCACACTCACATGCATATTTATATACACATACACCCTACTATACTATACATACATATATGTATGTATACATATATATTTCCTTCAACTATCTTCATACTGAGAAGTCTTAAGAGTTACAGTTACTGTTTTTACATGTAGAAATGTAAATAGTTCAACTTTAATAAGTTCCTTATGACTTCTTTTTCCTGTTTACTTTCTCGTGCTTCTCTTGCTTCTTGTATTTGAAAGTAAAATTTTCTGTTCAGTTCTGTTATTTTCCATCAAAAATCTTGAAAATCCCCTAATTCATTGAATGACCATATTTTTCCCTGAAGCATTATACTCAGTTTTGCTGGGTAGGTGATTCTTGGTTTTAGTCCTAGCTCCTTTGACCTCAGGAATATCATATTCCAAGCTCTTCGATCCCTTAATGTAGAAGCTTCTAGGTCTTGTGTTATCCTGGTTGTGTTTCCACAATACTCAAATTGTTTCTTGCTGACTGCTTGCACTATTTTCTCCTTGACCTGGAAACTATGGAATTTGGCTATAATATTCATAGGAGTTATCTTTTTGGAATCTTTTTTAAGAGGTGATCTGTGAATTCTTTCAATTTCTCTTTTACCCTCTGGTTCTAGAATGTCAGGGCAATTTTGCTTGATAATTTCTTGCAAGATGTTGTCTAGGCTCTTTTTTTATCATGGCCTTCAGGTAGTCCAATAATTTTTAAATGATCTCTCCTGGATCTATTTTCCAGGTCAGTGGTTTTTCCAATGATATATTTCACGTTGCCTTCTATTTTTTCATTTGTTTGGATCTGTTTTATAGTATCTTGATTTCTCATAAAGTCATTAGTTTCCAATTGCTCCAATCTAATTTTGAAGGAGTTATTATCTTCAGTGAGTTTTTGAAATTCTTTTTTCCATCTGGCAAATTTGGCTTTTTAAGGCATTCTTCTCCTCATTGGCTTTTTGGGCCTCTTTTGCCATTTAAGTTAGTCTATTTTTAAGGCGTTATTTTCTTCAGTGTATTTTTGGGTCTCCTTTAGCAGGCTGTTGACTTGCTTTTCATGATTTTCTTGCATCATTCTCATTTATCTTACCAATTTTTCCTCCACTTCTCTTTTTTTTTTGCTTTTTTTGGGGGGGGCAGGGCAGTTGGGGTTAAGTGACTTGTCCAAGGTCACATGGCTGGCAAGTGTTAAGTGTCTGAGACCAGATTTGAACTCAGGTCCTCCTGACTCCAGGGCCAGTGCTCTATTCACTGCACCACCTAGCCACCCCTCCTCCATTTCTCTTACTTGATTTTCAAAATCCTTCTTGAGCTCCTCCATGGCCTGTAATCAATTCATATTTTTCTTGGAGGCTTTTGACGCAGGAGTTCTGATTTTGTTGTCTTCCTCCCACTCCATGCCTTGATCCTTTTTGTCCCCAAAAAAGGATTCTATGGTCTGTTTGTGTTTCCATTGCTTGCTCATATTGCCAGCCAATTACTTGACTTTTGAGCACTTCCCCACAGTAGAACTTTGCTTCCAGAATGGAGAGAGCTATGTCCCAAATTGTTGGGATTTTCATAGCTTCCAGAGCTATTAGGAGGGTGCTTTCTCTACAGCCCACACAAGCTGTGGCTCACTTGTCACACACCCCAGGACTACCACTCAAGACTGCAATCCAGATCCAAGCGGTTACCCTCTGAATGGTCACTTGGTCCCCCTATGATCTGCAGGCCAGGAGCACTTGAAGCAGCTGCTCCTCAGGTTGCTTCTTGATCCAGGGGCAGGGGCCGGACTGTGATCTTCAGTCCTCCCCCCCCCCCCATTCCAACAGAGTTCCACACTGACCTTTTACTTTCTCTCTGGTGTTTATGGGTTCAGAAGTCTGGAAACTGCCACAGCTACTGATGATTCACTCTCCTGAAGTCTGTTTAGGCCACTGCTGGTTGGGGCCTCCCTGGGACTAAAACCGCATGGCTCACACAGCCCTGCGCTCAGCTCCCCACTTGGTGCAATAGACCCTTCCTGAATGCCTGCCGGGCTTCCTTCAATGGGAGATTTGTTTCTCTCTGTCACTTTGTGGGTTCTGTAGCTCTAAAGTTTGTTTAGAGTCATTTTATACATGTATTAGAAGTGATTGGAGCAGGAGCCTATGCCAAGTTTGTGCTTCTACTCCGCCATTTTTCTGTGCACATTGTTCAAACTTCAATTCAGAAACCTCTTTAGAGCTTAAAATGATGATATTCCTTTCCAACAGAACAGAAAACCATTATAGGACAAAATCAAACATTGATCTTGGGTACAGGCTACATAAAAGAGTCAAAAGTAAAGAAAGCAATAGCAAGCATTATTTTTTTTTAACTCTCAAATTCTGCCATGAAATTGCAAAGATATTCATTTTGGAAAATTCTCATTTCAGAAAACCAGAGGAACCAACAGTTAAATTTGAAGATGATAGTAAGAAAGAGGAGGCTGAGAAAATTGAAGGCAAGTATAGTTCTTCAATATAGTATGATATTGTATTGTGTCATTTCATATAATTCAAAAGAATTAAAGGAACCTGTGGTTATTATCAACCTTTGTGGTTCACATTGCATATACCTGGTACCTAAAGACACTTCACAAACTGTGTCCAGGTAGATTTGAATCCTGGCTCCTCCTCTTCAGAACTGTGTGACCCTGGAAAAATCTTTCAACTTCTCCAATCCTGAACTTCTTTATTAATAAAATGGGGGTGATAGGGCAGCAATGTTTTGCAGTGAATAGAGCACCGGCCCTAGAGTCAGGAGGACCTGAGTTCAAATCCGGCCTCAGACACTTAACACAAAACTAGCCATGTGAGCTTGGGCAAGTCACTTAACCCCAATTGCCCTACCTTCTCCCCTCCAAAAAGCAAAAAAAAAAAATTTTTTTTTAATAAAATGGGAGTAGGGAGGCTAGGTTGCATAGTGAATAGAGCACCATCCCTGGAGTCAGAAGAACCTGAGTTCAAATCTGGCCTCAGACACTTAACACTTACTAGCCATGTGACCTCGAACAAGTCACTTAACCCCAATTGCCCTCCAAAAAGCTAAAAATAAATAAATAAATAAAAATAAAATGGGGGTGATAATATTTGCATTACCTACCTCAGGAAGCTACTTGTAGATGAGGAGATAATGCATAAAAGGCATTTTATAGACCATTAAGTTCTATACAAATGTAAACTGTGATTCTTTTCTCCATATAGAGAGTAAAACTTTTGGGGTAAGACAGAGCAAGCAAGTTTGTTTAGATCACAAACTAAAGTGGAAGTAAGAACACACTGAACTCTGCCAGAAATGTCCAAAGATTTGAAAAGCCAGGTTTGTTATCACTGGTGATGGTATCCATAGGCCATGTCTTAAATAACAATAATAATATCAACTAGAATTTTTCTATTACCCACCATGCTCTAGGAACTATACTAAGTACCTTATAAATATTATCTCAGTTGATCCTCACACACCCTGGGAGGAAGTTTCTAGTATGATCCCTGTTTTACAGTTGAAGAAACTGTACTATATAACCTATAACACTATATAACCCCTAAGGTCCTTTCTAGATCTAAATTTATGATCTTATGGATTTGTTGTTTTGTCTTTTTTCTTTGTCTTTTTTTTTTTTTTGAAACTGGCTCTTCCTATCCTGCCCAGGCTGGAAATGAAGTGGCCCCTCACAGGCCCAGCCTTACTGCTAATGGACAAAGAAGCTTTGACCTGCTCCATTTGCCTCTCCTTGAGCAGCCTAAGGAGCACGCACACACACACACACACACACACACACACACACACACACACACACAC
>NW_027187391.1:43102309-43168882 GCF_028583685.1 Petaurus breviceps papuanus
CACACACACACACACACACACACACACACACACACACACACACACACACAGTGTGTCTCATTGTTTTTGACATATTTTCCATCCAGCATTACCGACTATTTTCTAGACACTGTCATCATTGCCAAGGATACAAAGACAAAGCCGAAATATTTCCTACCCTCAAGTTCACATCACTTTCTAAAAGAAAGTGGGAAGAACAATTTGTACATATATGTATATATGTGTGTGCATATACATATGTATGTATGTATACATATGCTGGTTTACCTTCTATTGTTACCTTGTATCTACTATGTATATATATAATGTATACATATATGAATACACATATATATATATACATACATACATAGTAGATATATGGCAACATTAGAAGAAAAGGCATACCAGCATCTAAGCTGAGCAGGAAAAGTCTCCTGTTGAAAATGGTTCTTGACCCACGTCTTAAAGGAAAACAGGTATTCCAATAGGTAGAGGTTAAGAGGGGAAGAATTCCAGGCATGGGAGTCAATCAATACAAAAGCAGAGAGATGAAGATGAAGCAATATCTGTGAGACAAACAAGTGGGCCCCTATGGCCAGACTGTAGAGAACAGGGAAGAGAGTAATGTTTAAGGAAACTGAACATGTAGAAAAGGACCAAATTGTGAAGAGCTTTAAATGCCAAATGGAGGGGTTTCTATTTAGTCCTAAGGCTAAAAGGGAGCCATTAATTTACATGGTCAGATCTGTGCTTTAGGAAAATCACTTTTGTGGCTGTATAGAGGATGCCTTGGAGTGAGGAAAGCCCCAAATCAGGAGTCTATTGCAAAAATCCATTCAAATAAGGGGTGATGAGAATGTGAACAAGGGTGGGGGTGTATGAGTGGGAGATGGGGATGGTTTGGGAAGTGTTGTGGAACACACTGTGTGTGTGGGTGTGGGTGTGTGCGTGTGCACATGCTCATGGGCACACTCACTCATATGTGTATTTGACCTGGACCTGTGCTTCCTCTGGTGCAAAGAACTCCTAGTTTGAAACTTAGCCCGAGGTCTTCATTTTAAATCACAAAATCCCAGAGCTGGTTCCCCCAACGTACACCAGTACCTGCTCCAGGACCTATATTATCAAATAGCAGTCCATGGCACTGAATGAAATGATTTACCCAGAGACCCAGAGCTAGTACATACTAAAGACAGAACTTGAATGAGGTCATATTGATTCTAAGTGTTCCTCCCTCTCACTTCTGCCATGCTTTCTTGAAACCTACATACAAACTAAATGGAAATGAAAATGCTAAGAAAAATGACAAAACACCAGAACCCTTTCCCCACAAATAACCCTCTCCCCTCCTCTTTTTTTCTAAATAATCTTGAACCAGGACCCGCACCAGAAACTGAAGCCACCACCGAGGAGCCCGAGGTGGAAGCAGAAGCTGAGGTGACCGAGGAGCCCGAGGCAACCCTGGAATCTGAGCTCCCAGGAGAGGAGTCTGAAGCTACGGTAGAACATGAGGCTGAGGCTGAGGCTGAGTTAGGTTAGGTTGTATTTACTATGGTTTCATTACCTTTACCCACCTTTTCAGCCCCTTTCCAATCTGGTTCTCTTCAACCAACCAACTACTGTTGGTTCTGAGGAGCACTGGACCCATAATACCCAGTGATTGCCACACACAACCAAACAGCTTTCCTCAGAGTCCTTATGAAGGGGATTTTTCCAGGGTTGACCTGGATACCCAAGGGGTGACAAGAAACTAGATCTCCTCGCCCAAGAAAGGCACAAACTAAAGTGGGGTGGAGGGAGGGATGGGAGAATACAGCCAAAAGGTAATCACTTTTAAAGAAATCAGTAGGATAAAATCCCATTCTGTTTGCTTCATTTGAATGGTTCTCTTTTGGTGACCAATACAAATTTAGAGAAAAGGGATCTCAGAGCTGAGTGGTCTGTGTCTGCATGTACCTCTAGCAGAAATCTAGCGATTCAGAAAAAAGAGAAAAAAAGAAATCTAGAGATTATAACACCTTGCTTGCCATTGTAATTCAGGAATTGCTAAAAAAAAAAAATAGCAATTTTTACCATTACATTTCTGGATGTTGAAAGTGTGTAGCTCATACTGGCATGACCTCAATGACCAAGGACTAGGGAGGCTTCATGGGTATCATCATCATCATGAAAGCTAGGACTGATATAGTGATTTAAGGTTTCCAAAGTCCTCTCATTTTATCTTCACAACAACCCTAGGAAGCAGTTCTATTTAACCTGGGAGCAGGAAATTGTTATTGTTACTTAGTCCTTTCAGTTGGGTCCAACTCTTCATGACTCCATTTTGGGTTTTCTTGGCAGAGATACTGGAGTGCCATTTTCTTCTCAGGCACTTTTTTACAGATAGGGAAACTGAGGCAAACAGGGTTAAGCAACTTGCCCAGCTAATAAGTTCCTGAGGCCAGATTTGAACTCAGGATTGAACTTCCTGATTCCAGGCCCAGTGCTCTATCCACTGCACCACTGCACTGAGGTCTCATTGGAGCATAGCTGCATGTAACTTTATAAGTTTGAGCTCAAAAGTTTAACAGGTCTCTTTTTTCTTATAACTTCTGAAAAAGTCTCTGCTCTTCCACTCTAGCATAGCAGTAGCTTCTGTCAGGATTCCTTAGGAAATTCATTAGAATCCAAGCTGTGCAGACTGAGATAACTATCACCTCCTAATATCACCAACCATCTATCATCTTTAGGCTTATAATGAGAACCAGCCCATGACAGGTTTCTGCCAGACAGTAGGTAGCTACATCAAAGGAAGGTCACTGAAGGTCTTGAAAATGTGCCAAGGTCAAGTTGTCTCAAAAACCAATCATGAAGGGAAAGCTAGGCAGTGAAGGGGATCCTGGAATCAGGAGAACCTGAGTTCAAATCCAGCCCAAGACACTTGCTAGCTGTGTGACTCTGGGCAAGTCATTTAACTCTGTTTACTTCAGTTCCTCATCTATAAAAAGAGCCTGAGAAGGAAAGGGGAAATCATTCTAGTATCTTAAGGCACAAGGCACTTAACTCCAACTGCCTCAAAAAAAAAAAAATCATGAGTGTCAGAAAGATTATTCATAGGGGCAGCTAGGTGGTGCAATGAATAGAGCACTGGCCCTGGAGTCAGAAGGACCTGAGTTCAAATCTGGCCTCAGATACTTAACACAAAAAACTAGCTGTGTGACCTTGGGCAAGTCACTTAACCCCAATTGCCCTACCTTCCCCCCTCAAAAAAAAAAAGACTATTCATGATCTCACATGTGTGTATGTCCTGGACAATTAACACTCTTAAATTTTCAAGCCAAGAGGAGTACTGAGAACAAATGTGAGGTCGGAGCTTTTTCTCAATGTCAGCAAGAACAATCCAGCCTCAAATTGTATTATTGCTAAAGAGCCATCCTGTGATCTTCCCAGGGATATTGACACTTTTATTGGCATGAAGAAGGCTGGTTTAGAAACATGTATATAATCTGGAAGCAACTTCCAAGGGAACCTTTGTAGGATTTGCACTTCCTGTACTTATTACTCATCCAGGATCAGGCTAGCTATAACTCATGCCCTGCAATTACTCATATTCTTCCATAAATACCCCCAAAATATGCATGAGTTGTGCATTATGTTTGGCTTTCACCTTTTACTGGCATGGAGCTAATGTTTGCCACATTTATTCACTTGGAAAGCATTTGCTGCTAAATATCTGTAATAAACATAAGACCCTGAACACCTCTCCAACCCTTGGAATTAGCCCCACAGACCTAAAACAAAACATGACATTGGCCAGTACGTACAGTACTATGATCTTAACAGACTCAGGGAGGTCTTGGCTATGGTCCCTACCAATCCTCTCCATCTTTGGATTGTAATAACAGTGCTTTGCACAGTGCCTGGCACATAGGAGGTACTAAATAAATACTTATTAACTGACTGATTGATTTCCCATATCACATTGCTGACTCATATTGACCTTGAACTGTACTTTTTTTTTTTTAAAGCCCTGCTATTTCACCTCATCCTGTATTTGTGAAATTGATTTCTGAACCACCCCCCCCCATTTGGAACTTTACATGTATATTTATTATATTTCATCTAATTAGATCCAGCCTATCATTCTCTGTTAAGTATATGTTTTGGTTCCAGACTCTGTCATCCAATATGTTAGATATCTCTCAGTTTACCTCAGTTTCCTCATCTGTAAAATGATCTGGAGAAGCAAATGACAAATCACTCCACAACGTTTGCCAAGAAAACCCCAAATGGGGTCATGAAGAGTCAGACATGACTGAAAAGCAACTGAACAAAAAATTTGACAAGTATGCCTTCTAATGTTTTATCAAAGCCACTGATAAAAATCTATTGAATAATACAGGCCAAAGAGAGATTTTGATAACTCTTCATTACAGATTCAAGTTGACAGGGATGATTGATGATTACTCTTTGGGGCTGGTTATTCAACCCATTACAATCCACATAACTGTACAGTCATCCAACTAACATCCCTCCTTGTCAATAAGAATAGTATGGGAGACTTTGATTAATATTTAGTAGAAATCTAAGTCTATGACATCTACAGCATCCCTTGGTTTACTGATCTGGTTACCCTGTTGAAAATTTCAGAAAATAAGTTTAACCTGACATGACTTGTACTTAAAGAAGCTATGGTGGCTTTCAGTGATTCCTACTTTCTTTGTCTAAATATTCACAAACAATTCCTATAATAATATGTTTTATTCTGCCAAAAATCAAAGGCAAGCTCACTGGCCTATAGTTTGCAGGCTCTACTGTCATGCCTAAGAGCACTTAGCAGTGATCACTGCCAGTTCTCATGATGTTCTTGGATGGAGTTTGTCCATGTCCAGTGATTAGAACTCATCAAGGGTATGATTTGTCTTTCCTTGTACATCCCTAGCACTAAGCTCAGTGCCTGACACTGCTGTCTGGACACTTTGTACTCAGCCTAGGATAGATAGCATTACGTGATTGAACCAAGAAGCTGTGAATTCTCTACCTTAATTAGAGAGTCGTAGGGACTAGGAAGATCTAAGACCAGGGACAGTGTGGCTTAGGTGACCTCCCTGTCCTGGAATTAGAGAGATTGAATCACCTAAACCAAGAATACAGGCCAAACCCAGAAGACAAAGTTTGCCATTGACAGTTGCCTAATCTTCCCCTTCAGAGTGATATTTTCTCCATGCAGAGCCATGTTTTGGGCCTGCAGGACATTAGGACCACAAATATCAATTCCATTCTGCAGTGAAAGTTGGAAGTCCAGGAAGAAGGAAGGGTGAAAGAGGAGAAGGTAGGGTGGAAGGTGTTGGTTTGTTCTTGACCCAGGGTATGGCTCTAGTACACAGACTTTTTTGGTTCAGCTCTCAAAGATTTCACCATGGCCAGCAGAGGTCAGAAGAGGCCTCAATCTGGGCAGTAGACAGGCCCACAGCTAATGGGTATTAGAAATACCAGCAAATCGTCAAGCAGGCTGCAAACTAATGGGTTCCACCAAATAGGACAATGAAAGGAATAAAGCAACAGGTCATTGTGTTGGCCAAGAGAGCATAGCCAGGAGGCAAGCCAGAATTTAAGGGTGGAGGAACTAAGTACAGAGTAAACAAAACTGAGTAAAAATGATGAGATTACAGAGCAGAAGAGTAGCTGTCAGAGAAAAGCAGCCTACTACAAAGCCAGAGAATTTGTATCTAGATAATAGTCACAAACTTTTCTTAAGCACATGCCGCCAGCCAAACCTTTAGGGACCTTGAACTTATCCTTTCATGTACATTTTATTTGGGTCAGATTTTTCTTCAATTAGTTACGCATAAAGCATCTGTGCAAACTGATCATAGGAATTTTTTAAAAGGGGATTTTAACTTATGTCATCGATTTTTTTTAATTTTTTTTTGTCTTTATTAATTTGTTTACTTTTAGTTTACAAGATTCATTACCACAATTCCTTGAATTTCACATTTTCTCTCCCTCCCTCCTTCCCCCCCCCACCAAGGAAGCATATAATCAAGTCCAGTATCTGAAAATACTTTCACATTAGGCATTAGTCAGGTTATAAAGAAGGATTGTAACAGATGGAATGAAGAATGGGAGAGAGGAAGCAAAACCAAAAAAAAAAAAAAACTAAACTAAAAAGGGCAGGTAGTTTGCTTCAATCTAGGTTCAATCTCAGTTCTTTATCTGGATGTAAACATCTTTCTCCATCATGAGTCTTTTGGGGTTGACTTATGACTCTGGATTGCTGAGAAGAGTCCAGTTTATCAAAGTTGGTCATCACACATACGTTGTGTCTGTAATTGTGTACAAATTCCTCTATTCTTCTCAATCAGCATCAGTAAGTATAAGCCTCTCCAGGTAAATATGAAGTCCATTTGCTCCTTGTTTCTTATTGCACAATAGTATTCCATAAAATGCACATACCACAACTTGTTCAGCCATTCCCCAATTGATGGGCACACCCTTAATTTCCAATTCTTTGCTACCACAAAAAGAGCTGCTATAAATATTTTTGTACATATGGGTCTTTTTCCCACTTCTATGATCTCTTTGGGATACAACGCTAGAAGTGGTATTGCTGGGTCAAAGGGTGGGAAATTATTTATAGCCCTTTGGGCATAATTCCATATTGCTTTCCACAATGGTTGGATCAGTTCACAACTCCACCAGCAATGCATTAGTTTTCCAATTTGTTCACATCCTCTCCAGCATTTTCTCATTTTCCTGTTTTGTCATCTTAGCTAATCTGAGTGGTGAGATTTGCATTTCTCTAATCAATAGTGATTTAGAGCATTTTTTCATGTGTTTATAAATATCTTTAATTTCTTCTTCTGTAAATTGTCTTGTTCATATCCTTTGACCATTTATCAATTGAGGAATGACTTGTGTTCTTATAGATTTGACTCAGTTCTCTGTGTATTTTAGAAATGAGTCCTTTATCAGGGACATAGGTTGTAAAAATCCTTTCCCAATTTTCCACTTCCCTCTTAATCTTGGTTACATTGGCTTTGTTTGTACAGAAGCTTTACAATTTAATGTAATCAAAATTATCCATATTGCATTTTATAATGCCCTCTAATCCTTGTTTGGTCATAAAGTCTTTCCCTTTCCACAAATCTGACAGGTAAACTATTCCTTGCTTTCTCTGATTGCTTAGAGTATCAGCCTTTATACCTAGATCATGCACCTAATTAGACTTGATTTTGGTATATGGTGTTAGATAATGGTCTATGCCTAGTTTCTGCCATACTATATTCCAGTTTTCCCAGCAGTTTTTGTCAAATAGTGAGTTCTTATTCCAAAAACTGGGGTCTTTGGGTTTATCAAACACTACATTACTATAGTCATTCACTGCTGAGTCTCGTGTACCCAATCTATTCCATTGATCCACTTCTCTATTCCTCAGCCAGTGTAGCAGCAAGCATCCCAGCATCCCCCACCACAGGTTCTTAGATCTGCTTTGTTAAAGGAAAGCAACTCAAAATGGGTTAACAAGCTTACTTTAATCAGTCAAATATGTATCGTTTACCTAGTTCAGGGGAAAAAGGTCAGCACCCCAAACTTCAAAGTATAATAGACAGAATTATCAAGACAGAAAGAGATCAGGTAGACAGATTTCCAAACTGTCCAACCATTACATCCATACCAAACAACATCTGGGTTTCAAAGCCAGGGGGCCTTGGACAACGGCTTCCCAGAGTTTCATCTGATCAAATCACAGAACATTTCTCAAAGTGAGCCCCAAAATAAAGCTACACATCAGAGCTTATATAGCCTTCTCCTGGCTCAGAGAATGTAACAACCTTTTGGACCCACTGACCAATCAAAAAATATCTACTGAAAAACAAGCCTCCTACCCCAGGCTCCAGGTGCACTTTAGCCTAGGGGCAAGGAAGATCTTACAAATTGCCAGTACCAAGTAGTTTTGAGGACTGCTGCTTTATAGTACAGATTAAAATCTGATATAGGTAGTCCACCATCCCTAGTATCTCTTTTCATTAATTGATATTCTGGACCTTTTTTTCTTCCAAAAGAATTTTGTTACTATTTTTTCTAGCCCTATAAAGTAGGTTTTTGGTTAACTGATTGGTATGGCACTAAATATATAATTTAATTTAGGTAAAATTTTCATTTTTATTATATTAGCTTGACCCAGGCATGAGCAATTGATGTCTTTCCAATTAGTTAAATCTGACTTTATTTGTGTGAAAAGTGTTTTGTAGTTGTGTTCATATAGGTCTTGGGTTTGTTTTGGCCGGTAGATGCCCAAATATTTTATAATGTCTACAGTAACTTTAAATGGGATTTTTCTTTCTATCTCTTGCTGTTGAATTTCATCGGAAATATATAGGAATGCTGAGGATTTATGTGGGTTTATTTTATATCTTGCAACTTTGCCAAATTTATTTATTGTCTCAAGTAGTTTTTTACTTGATTCTCTAGGATTCTCTAAGTATATCATCATATCATCTGCAAAGAGTGATAACTTGGTCTCTTCTTTGCCTAATTTGATTCCTTTTTCTTCTCTAATTGCTACTGCTAACATTTCTAGTACCAGATTGAATAAGAGAGGTGATAGTGGACATCCTTGTTTCACCCCTGATCTTATTGGAAATACTTCTAGCTTATCCCCATTACATATAATTCTTGCTGATGGCTTTAAATAGATACTACCTATTATTTTAAGGAAGGCTCCATTTATTCCTATTCTTCCTAGTGTTTTTAATAGGAATGGATGTTGTATTTTATCAAAATCCTTTTCTGCATCTATTAAGATAATCATGTGGTTTCTGCTATGATATGATCAATTATACTGATGGTTTTCCTAATATTAAACCATCCTTGCATTCCTGGAATAAATCCTACTTAATCAAAGTATATTATTCTTGTGATAAGTTGCTGTAGTCTTTTTGCTAATATTTTATTTAAAATTTTTGCACCTATATTCATGAGGGAGATTGGTCTATAATTTTCTTTCTCTGTTTTATCTCTTCCTGATTTAGGTTTCAGTACCATATTTGTGTCATTAAAAGAATTTGGTAGGACTCCTTCTTCACTAATTTTCCTGAATAGTTTGTAGAGTGTTGGAATCAATTGTTCTTTAAATGTTTGATAGAATTCACTAGTAAATCCATATGGCCCTGGAGATTTTTTCCTAGGGAGTTGACTGATGGCTTGTTCAATTTCTTTTTCTGAGATGGGGTAACTTAAGTAATTTATTTCCTCTTCAGTTAATTTGGGCAACCTATATTTTTGTAAATATTCATCCATTTCCCTAAGATTGTCAAATTTATGTGCATACAACTGGGCAAAATAATTCCTAATTGTTGTTTTAATATCCTCTTCATTGGTGGTAGGTTCACCCTTTTCATTTTTGATGCTCCTAATTTGGTTTTCTTGTTTCTTTTTTTATCATATTGACTAAAGGTCTATCAATTTTATTGGTTTTTTCATAAAAACCAGCTCTTAGTTTTATTTATTAATTCAATAGTTTTCTTAATTTCAATTTTATTAATCTCTCCTTTGGTTTTCAGTATTTCTAATTTAGTATTTAATTAGGAATTTTCAATTTGTTTTTTTTCTAGCTTTTTCAATTGCATGCCCAATTCATTTACCTCTCTTTTCTCTAATTTATTCATGTATGCACTCAGAAATATAAAACTTCCCCTAATAACTGCCTTTGCTGCATCCCACAAATTTTGGTATGTTGTCTCATTATTGTCATTCTCTTGAATGAAGTTACTAATTGTTTCTATGATTTTTTGTTTGACCCACTCATTCTTTAGGATTAAATTGTTTAGTTTCCAATTAGTTTTTAGTCTGTCTTTCCATGGCCCTTTATTGCATATGATTTTTATTGCATCATGATCTGAAAATGATGCATTTATTATTTTTGTCTTTCTGCACTGAATTGTGAGGTTTTTATATCCTAGTACATGTTCAATTTTTGTGTATGTGCCATGTACCACTGAGAAGAAGGTATACTCCTTTTTATCCCCATTCAGTTTTCTACCGAGATCTATCATAGCTACCCTTTCTAAAATTCTATTCACTTCCTTAACTTCTTTCTTGTTTATTTTGAGGTTGGATTTATCAAGCTCAGAGAGGGGGAGATTAAGGTCTCCGACTGGTATAGTTTTTCTATCTATTTCTTCCTCTAATTCCCTTACCTTCTCCTCTAGGAATTTGATTGCTATATCACTTGGTGCATATATGTTAAGTAATGATATTGCTTCATTCTCAATGGTGCCTTTTAGCAGGATATAGTTTCCTTCCTTATCTCTTTTAATTAGATCAATTTTTGCTTTTGCTTTATCTGAGATAAGGATTGCTACCCCTGCTTTTTTTACTTTAGCTGAGGTATGATATATTTTACTCCAGCCTTTTACCTTTACCCTGTGTATATCCCTCTGTTTCAGATGTGTTTCTTGTAAACAGCATATTGTAGGATTATGATTTTTAATCCATTCTGCTATCCACCTCCGTTTTATGGGAGAGTTCATTCCATTCACATTCACAGTTATGATTATTATCTGTTTCTTTCCCTCCATCCTATTCCCTCCCCTGTTAATGTTTATATTTTTCCCCTTCTCCTTTCCCCTCCTTAATAGTTTTCCTTTTGACCACTGCCTCCCTCAATATTCCCTTATCAGCCCCACTCCCTTTTCCTCCTCTTCCCCCTTACTTCTTCCCTCCCTACTAACCACCCCCCCTTTCATAGCCCTTTCCCCCTCCTACTGCCTGTATGATATTTTTATACTTAATGAAGTATGTTATTTCTTCTTCGCACCAAGAGTGACAGGAACAAATCTCATATGAAACTCCTCTCCCTCCCCTCTTTCCCTCTAATATGATATGTTTTGTGTCTCTTCTCTATATGCTTAACTGGTTGTTATTCCCTCCACGCACCAGACCCAGTGAGGGAAAAGCTCCTATAATACTCATCTCCCTCCCTTCTTTTCCTTGGCTATATTGTTTTTAATGCCTCTTTGCGTGGCATAATTTACCCTTTTCCACTTCATTCATTCCTCTTCTTCCATTGCAGTCCTTGCGGAAAATTGAATTCCACTGCCTCCGATCTTTCAGTGTAGAGGCTGCCAAATCCTGTGAGATCTTCACTGTGGTTCCTCGATATTTGAATTGTTTCTTTCTGGCCACTTGAAGTATTTTCTCTTTTACCTGGTAGTTCTTGAGTTTGGCCACAACATTTTGAGGACTTTTCGATTTGGGATCTCCTTCAGCAGGTGTCTGGTGGATTCTCTCGATTTCTATTTTACCCTCAGGTTCTAGTATCTCAGGGCAATTTTCCTTAATGAACTCTTGGAGAATGTTGTCCAGGCTTATTTTTTCATCATGATTTTCTGGTAGGCCTATGATTCTCAGGTTATCTCTCCAGGATCTGTTTTCCAGGTCAGTTATTTTTCCACTGAGATATTTTACCTCTTTTTTTCTAATTTTTCATTCTTGTTGTTTTGTTTGACTAATTCTTGGTTCCTCATAGAGTTATTTGTTTCAGTTTGGTTGATTCTGGTTTTTAGCAAATCATTTTCCTTGGTTAGTTTTTGGAGTTCCTTTTCCATATCATACACTTTTCTTTTTTTTTTTTTAATGCTTTATTAACTTCTGATTTACATCATTCATTTCTGCCAGATTTTGAGTTACAAATTTTCTCCCTGTTTTTCCCCTACCCACCACCCCAAAATAGCAGTCCCACAGGATATCCCCTCCTCCATACACTTTTCTTTTTAAGGAGCTGTTTTCTTCATTATAATATTTTTCTAATTCTGTAATTTTGATTGTAAAAGAATTATTCATTTTGTCTTCTATCTCTCTCATTTGATTTTCAAAGTTCTTTTTGAGCTCATCGAGGAGAGCTTTTTGTGCTTGGGACCCATTCCCTGTTGATGTTTCAGCTGTGGGTGTGGAGTCCACATTGTCTCCCTATGAGTTTGGTTCCTCCCTCTGAGCATAGTAGGACTCCAGAGCCTTTGTAGTCTGCTTTCTACCCATTTTGAGGCAGGGCCCTAGCCACACCCTTCCTCTAGGGTTCCCAAGCCTTTACAGTTGAGGGTTTTACCCTGGGGCAACAGTTACTATGTTTTCAGGGTCAGAGGTGGGGGGTTGGGGCAGGCTGGTTTCACTCACCCATCCTAGTCCTTGGAGGTCCTGATAGGGGCTTTTTTTTAAATTTCTGGGCTATGGAGTAGTAGTCCCAGGAGTATTTGCTGTCCTGGACAGGGGCCTGCATTTGGTTCTTACCTTGCTCTTTCCAGTCCCAGCCCTTTGGTGAAAGGCCTGGTAATGGCCCTTGTGGTTGGTGGGACAATTTGCCCCCCTTGTTGGTTAGGTCTCTTCCAGGCCTGCCCTGCGCCGTCGCTTCCCAGCCTGCCCCTGCATGCAGTGCCGTCACTTCCCAGCCTGCCCCTCTATGTCATCAATTTTTCATCTCAGCTTGAATAAATAAATGAAGGGGTGGGGGGTGGGGGATGCCATTACCATAAGACTAACTGTAGAACTAAATTGAATAAAAATTGGTTCTTTCTTGGTTTCTAGGCCAGGAAATTTATTACTAGGAATACCAGAGGGGCAAAATCATAGAATTCTCATTTTTGTTGGGAGCATCAGTTGAGAAAATATAAAGTAATTTGCAAACCATAAAACATCATATTATTATTGACTATTATTTTTATTACACCACAACATTTGTACAAAAGTCATTATCATAACAATCATAATATCTGTCTCCCTAAACTAAAATTAACTCCAATGTCCAGAATCTGAATGAAATTAGGTAGGAGACTAAATATTCTCTGAGAAACTACAGATACATTCTGTTGTTTAGAACATTGTTTTTTCTCGTCCTCACAAATGCATCAACACTTTTCCATCAAGCTTTCATTGATTATTCTAGTCAAAAGTACTCTCTCTAACCTTAAATTCATACGGCATTTTTTTTTCAATTCAATAGACTCTTGTTAAATACCTATTATGTGTGAAACACTATAGTAGATGGGGAGGTGGGATTATAAAAAAAAAAAACTTATAACATATCTCTAGCCCTCAAAGAGATTGTTCTAGTCAGCAAACATTTATTAAGTATCTACTATGTGTCTGCTATATGAGCAGCTAGATGGTACAATATAGAGAGTGCCAGGCCTGGAGTCAGGAAGATGTGAGTTCAAATCTGCCTTCAGATACTTATTACTGTGTGACCCTGTGCAAGTCACTTAACCCTGTTTGTCTCAGTTTCCTCATCTGTAAAATGAGTTGGAGAAGGACATGGCAAACCACTCCAGTATCTTTGCCAAGAAAACCCCAAATGAGGTCATGAAGAGTTGGACACAACTGAAAATGACTAAACAACACACACACACACACACACACACAAAACATTATAGTAGGCCCTGTTCTCCTTTTTTATTTAGTTAATGGGCTTCATTTGCTGCTCTGTAAAATTCCTGTGTCCTTTTTTAAATAGGCTAAGAAGTTGTCATCAAGTTGGCACCATTCACTGAAGCAATTTGAATGTGGGTTCTTTCTAGGAGTTTTAAAATGAGAAAAGACTCAAACAGTTCCTTCCATCCATTCCATTTCCTATACTTGGCAGCAAAAATAATCCTCCCCAAATGAGTGATTATGTGGTAAACCAGCTTCTGCTGGAGAGAGAAGAGGTGAAAACCGAGGCACAAGATTATAATCACTGAGATTTATTATAAAAGCCATCCTGCGATTGATAAATGGTCTAAGGACATGAACAGGCAGTTTTCAGAGGAAGAAATCCAAACTGCGCCTGGAAGCAATCGTCTGGAACCAGAATAGGCACTAACACAATCATTCCTCCTGAACTGGGGTGGGGAGAGGGGAGCAGCCAGGCAGTCATGCTGCACCTTTGAATAATAGATGGTTATGAAACAATTCATTAAAATTACTAATTATTATTGAAATACAAATATGACAATACAAAGCATTTAAAAATCATTTTCTTTTTTCAATAGCTACTTCTTCTGTTTTAAAAGAACCATCACCCTTGACAGTACAAGAAGAGGTTTCAGAAGAGACTGATCCATTAAAAGGTAGGAACAAAGGAGATACTGTAGTTCTTTCTCTTTTTATCTTACAAAGAAGCATAGTATATCCTAGATTGTTACCTGTCTTTTAGTTTATTTCTCTAATACCACATGATGCATCATTTTTTATAACTTCCTCCTCACACACACACACAAAAGTGTTTTGAAATGAATTGTGTATTTCAGTTCCATCAGAATGTTTTATTTATTTCACCCCCCCATTGTGTTAACTGGAAAAAGAATAATGATATGTCAGTTTTTCAAAAAACTATGTTTGTATAGAGAAGAGTAACTTATTAATATGGCTATGAGTCTTCCTGGGGAGCTGTGCCTGGGCAAGAACCATTATAGTGTGACACCAAACCTATTGTACAACAATGCATGGCATTCCATGGCTCTTATTTTTTTTCCTACTAGCAAACCATAAGACTTAGCTTTACTGGTACTTCTGTTATAGGGTTTCTTGTTACATCCTTCCTCATTGAAGCCAGAATTTCTGCCATACAGCTTTGTCTACGGGAGAGAACACAGGCTTCTCCAACTCTTATCTTTTATCCTCCTCCCTGGAAACAACCCTCACAATCTGATGTCATCATCATCATCATCCTTGTCTTTTGTGGCTGTGATGGTGGTGGTTGGGAGAAGGGGATGAGGTTGAAAACAACAGACAAAAGAGAAACTCCTAAGTCTTAGTAGTTAATTGTGTTTCTATATGAAAGCATTCCAGAAACTGGGCATTGCTCATTCTTTTTTTTTCTTTAATTTCAGTCAACTCTTATTTCCCGATCCCAGCCTTGGAGTCAATTTATTACATCCCATCTGAACTGTATGCAATATGTTTTGAGAAGGCAAACTAGGCTATTTTTTGCCTCAATTCATACCTATCCTAGAATCACTGAATAGGTGTTACCTCAGACAAACTGAGTCCTGGGAAAGACCTTAGCTGAAAAAGGCTTTTCATTAAATACATCTCCCACTGCCTCCAGGGCCAGTCTTTCTCAGCTGTGTCTTACCATTGGACTCTGAATGACTCTGGAGGCAAGTCAAGACATCATTTTCCTGATGTCATTGGTCCTCTTTGAAAGTGAAGGACGAACAACAGCAATCAATTTACTAGTTCCTTATTAGGAGCCTCGGCCAGACCTGTCCCAAACAAAGCCTTTCCTGCTTTTCCAATATTCACTCACTTTATTCTCCTTCACACACTTCATGATCTAACTACATTGGTCCACTCACTGTTCCTAACTGACAACACTCCATCTCTTGTCTCTCTGGTTTTGCACAGAAAAATACAGCAGTCCAATGCCTGGAATGTTCTCCACCTCTTAACTTAACTAGTTTCTTTCAAGACTCAGCTCAATCTGCACCTTCTGGAAGACTAGCCCTGCTGTTAATAACTTCACTCTAAAATTACCTTCCATAAACTCTGTTTTTATCTTATCTGTTAATAGTTATTGCATGTTGTCTCCACTTTTAGAATGTGTTCTCCTTGAACAGGGACAGTTGTGGGGCTTTTTGTGTTTTTTTTTTCTCTTTGCGTACTCATGGCTTAGCACAATGCCAGATATGTTGTAGGCTATCGATAAATGCTTATTGGCTGACTCACTCCCCAACTTTCTCTAGCTTTTCAAATGAATCCTTCCCTTGGACAACACTGGTCTTGCAACAGATCTATTATTGCCTCTCTCACCATAGGCCTACTGGCAATGGATCTGTGGAAATCTTTTCCTTGCCCCAGTAAAGATCCATCATTTTCTGGCTTCCAAAGATTTCTCTTCAGAAATTTATCTGGAAGAATTTGTAGTCATCTCCACCTTCATGAAGTTCTATATGCTATCACCTTGAAAGTTCCAGATTTTATCTAAAGGGAAACTCTCCACCGTCTCTATTATAGCAAGTTGGGGATAGGGATATGATGGAGACTGCCAATTCTTCTCATGTCTTTCTGGAGTGTTTCCCTCCAGCAGCCTGAAGTGAGATTGGCCTCTTCCATCTTCTTTCTGAAGCTGGAAGCCAGAAGAACCCAAAGTGACTTGAAATTTGAAGAAAGTGTCAAAGGAGACTGAAGAAGGCTGGGACACTCTGGCCAACCCCATCCCACCCCTTATGCAGGACAAGGAATTTGTCTCAGAGTCCCCATATCAATGGGTTTGGGGACTGGGGTTATAACAATTACACTGCCCAGTTAATCAAAAAGTATTTATTTATCTCTCACTCGGTGCCAGACCCGGTGCTAAGGCCTGACGATAAAAAGAAAGACAAAAACCAGTGCCTCCCCTAAAGGAGCTTACTTTCTAATTGGGGGAAAGCTAGTGCTTAAATAAGTAGGTTCATTAGAAAAGATGAAAGAGAATCTAGTGGGGGAAGGCACTATCAGCAAAAGGGATTGGAAAAGAAGGTGGGATTTGAAGTCTTAAAGAGAGTGGTGTAGGTGAGGAGTCAGAGCATTCAGTGCCTGGGGGCCAGGTAGGAGATGGAGGAATTGAAAGAAGATCGGCATTGCTGGATCATGGCATACATGTAGACTTGAGCTGTCATCATTTAAGGAAATGAAAATAATTTTATTAAATTCTATTAAAGTGGCAAAAATTTAATTTTGTCTTTTTTTCCACTCAGGAATATTGCCCGAATATCCAGAAGATAGTTACCCTGATGTCCCAGAAATGGAACCAATGAAAGAACTTCTTAAAAATTTCACAAATAATTGGAAAGCCTTAGAGGTGCTGGTTGCTGACTTACCTTTGGTTCATATATTAAACTTGGAGATTGCTGAGAAAACTCCCGAGTATCTACTTCAGCGAGTAGCTGAGGCTATGGACAGTAAGTATTGTAATATTGCTTAAAGATCTCTATTTATATTGTGGAAGAAACAATATGTGTCCCATGGAACTTTAAGTATTTTTTTAAAGATTCACATTTTCCACAGACATTTGTGATTAGCCGTTTAATCTACAGGGAACTCTTGTTAGGTATTGTGAATGGTCAGTCTTTCAGTCTTAGATAAGTCTTCTTCTCCGATAGTTAAGTTCAATTCAGTAAATGGTTGTTAAGGGCTCACTATATACCAGGCTCTGTGCTAAGTGCTGAGGAATACAAAAAGCGGCAAAAGACAGTCCCTGCCCTCAATAAGTTTACAATCTAACGGTGGGGGTGAAGAGAGAGATAGCATGCACACAAATATATACAAAACAAGCAACATGCAAGATAAATAGGAAATAATTAATAAAGGGAGGATACTGTAATTAAGAGGGATTGGGGAAGGCTTCCTGTAGGAGGTGGGATTTTAGTTGGGACTTAAAGGAAGCCAGGGAGGTCTATAATTGGAGTGGAAGAGGGAGAGTATTCCAACCATAGGGGACAGCCAGAGATAATGCACAGAGTCAAGAAATGGAGTGCCTTGTTCATGAAACAGACAGGAGACCAGTGTCACTGCATTGAAGAGTACATGTTGGGGAGTACAATGTGTGAAGACTGCAAAGGTAGAAGGGGGCTAGGCTATGAAGGGCTTCAAGACAGAAATAGAGATACGTAGGTGGCACTATGGATAGAGAGATTGCCTAGAATCAGGAAGGCTTGAGCCTTAGATACTACCTGACTGTGTGCCCCTGAACAAGTCATTTAACCTGTGCCTGACTCAGTTTCCTCACCTGTAAAATGAGGATAATCATAACGCCTACCTCCCTGGGTTGCTGTGAGGATAAAATGACATATGTGTGTTAAAGGAAAAGCCCTTATTTTTGAGAAGATTAAATGATGACCGATTCTTCATATTTCTAGAACCTTTCAGATATATTGGATGGGAAATGGGTTTGGAAGATTTTGATGAAGAAGCAGATGACTTTCAAGCTGAGGCAGAAGCTGAGGAAGAGTTAGAAGAAGATGATCAAGAAGAAGATGAAGAAGATGTAGGAACAATTTTTTAATTACTAATTTTCCTTTGAGATTCATTCTGGACTCACATTACTAATGGTGGATTTTGAGATCTGAGAACTGCCCAGTATCACCTATGTGAAAGATCTCATTCCTTGAGACAAAATAGCTCATTCATTTTAGATAGAGATGCAGATCACTTTGGCCACTGTGTAGAAGGAGTAGGGTGGGGAGAGATTTGGGGCCACTGCAGTTCACTAGGCAAGAGGAGAGAAAGGTATGAGCTGAGACGACTGTGTGAGTCGAAAAGGATTTGGAGGTGAGAAATGTTTTAAAGGAAGAAATGGCAAGACTTGACAACTATTTAGATGTATGAGGTGAGAGCAAGGGAGTCACTGGGTATAATGCTGAGGCAACAAAACTAGCCTGGGAGACTAGAAAGATGGAGGTACCTTCAGAAATAGAAAAGTTTGAAAAAGGAGAGGGCTTAGGGAGAAAGATTGATGAGTTTTGTGTTACTTGGCTCCATATAATCTGCAGAATATGCAGATAGACAGATTTAGATTGACTGTAAGGGAAAGCTTGTCAATGATCACAGCTACCCCCAAAGTGGAATGGACTCCTTGAGGAGAGAATGAGTTTTCTCTTTACTGGAGGATTTCAAGTAGATGATCATTTGCTAGCATGGGGCCTTGTACAGAGTAGGTATTGTTGTTATTGTTGTATTATATCTGACTCTTAGTTGCCCCCTTTGTCATTTTCTTGGCAAAGATACTGGAGTGGTTTGCCATTTCCTTCTCCAGCTCATTTTACAGGTGAGGAAACGGAGGCAAACATAAGTTTAAATGACTTGGCCAAATAATTGTCTGAGGGCAGATTTGACTCAGGACCAGCATTCTATCCACTGCTCCACCTAGCTGGCCTGAGAGTTGGCATTTAATGCTTGTTAACTGATTACTTTACACTGTCTTGATTTCACTCCTTCCTTACCTATCCCTCATAGAATCCCTCTCTTCCTTCAAAACTCAGCTCAAAAACCACCTTCATGAATCCTTTCCTAATCCATTTGATTGCTGGTGTCCTCTCTCCCTAAATACTTTGTACTGGTTTGTGTTTATTCTCTTGATATTTACTCTGTTTATAGGTCCTGTTTTCTCCCCCATTAGAATTTAAGTCCCTTGACAAGGATTGTTTTATTCTTCAAATTTATATCTCCAGCGCCTAGCACAGTACCTAGTATGTTGAATGATTCATTGAAGCAGAACAAGGTCTAATCCCTCTTGGACATGATGTCCATTCAGATACTTGAAGGTGATCATCGTGTTCCCAACTTCAATGAGTCTCCTCCATGCTAAATAACCTCAGTCCCTTCTATCGATCCCTGAATGGCATGTTCTCCAAACACCTCACAATTCTAATTGAACCTTTTATTGGTCCCTTTGTGTGGGGTGGGAGTCAGGAGGTAGGGGTGCAAAAGGGGCCCCAGGGATGTTTTCTGGTTACTTCCAGTGACATTTGGGCTCTCCTCTTTTTTTTTTCTTTCTAGGATGAAGAAAAACTTAAAGAGAAAAGGAGACATCTGGGAGACACCAAGAACTTTTGTCCCGTGGCTCTCAAAGAGAACTTTATGCTATTTCCAGGTCCCCCAGAGGATGGAGCTAAGTATCGAGAAAAGGTTTACTATTTTTCAAGTACTGAAGCAAAAGAGAAATTTTTGGAGAACTCTGAAGACTATGTGGCTCATCAAGAACCATTAAAGGTAAAAAATGATCATTGCAATCATAGACACCATTTATCCAGGCTTGAAGGTTTGAAAAGTGTTACATATGTTAACTCATTTGATCCTCAGAACAACCCAGTGAGGTAGTTATCATTATTCCCTTTTTTTACCAAGAAGAAACTTAGACAAAGAGAGGTTAAGTGACTAGACCAGAGTCACACAAAGAATAAGGGCCTGAGATAGGGTTCAATTTCAGGTCTTCCTGACTCCAGGTCTCACATTCTATCCTCTGCATCACCTTAAAGTTTGCAAAGCACTTTGCAAAAACTGTGTCCTTTTGTCCACACAACACCCTAGCAGATAGGTACTATTTTTACCCTTTCTTTATAGATGAGGAAACCAAGGCAGGAACAGGCTAAATGACTTGCTCAGGGTCTATAGCTACTGTCAGAGGCAGGAGTTGAACCTGTCTTCTGAGTCCAATCCCATCATTCTATCCACTGTCCCCTACTGCCTCTATCTCTTTCTTTCTTTGTCTCTCTTTCTCTTTGCCCCCCCCCCCCGTCTCTCTCTCTCTCTGTTTCTTTCTGTCTCTCTCTGTCTCTCTCTATCTCTTCCCCTTTCTCTGTGTGTATCCCTCTCTCTGTCTCTAGGTGTGTCTCTCTTCTCTGCCTCTGTCTCTCTTTCTCTGTCTTTGTCTATCTATCTGTCTGTCTCTCTTTGTCTGTGTATGTGTTTCTCTGCCTCTCTCTGTTTCTGTCTGTGTGTGTGTCCCTTTCTCTCTCTCTGTCTTTTTCTCCTAAGAGAGCATCAACAGACTTGTGATTTTACTGACATAAGGAACTCCTAAGTGAGTAAACTGCCTGTACCAATGTAAGTTGTCACCTTTTCTACAACTTCTACTCTTAGAATTGCCTCTAGAGCACATGAGAAATTAAGGGACTAGATCTGTGTGTGTCAGACACTGGTCTTCTATCCAATATACCAGGCTGACTACGTGTCTATACTACTCAGTGTCATCTAAGTCAGCTGCTTAAATAAACTACTTTAATTACAAAAAAGAACTATTGGCACAGGGTTCTCAATGGATTACAGTGACAATAACCAGCCCTTCAAACAAAAACTTCAGTGGCCCCCTTGCAGTGGAGTATTTTAAAATTATTTAATGCCTCTGACAAATGGTGTCAAATAATATAAACCTGATTGTTAAAATAATTTTACTTTAGTTTCATTTTATAGCAAAACTGACAATATTGTAAAAAGCCCTACTTAGTAAGAAGGACCTTATGAACTGTTTGCTATCAATGTGTTTTTATAACTGGAAACAATATTGGCTGGGACAGTTCTCCTAAGATGCTTCACAATAATTTTCATCTCCCATTTTGTATGTGTAATTCAAGAAGGGATTGTTTCAATTCATCACATCTGGCCTTAAAAAATTCAAGAATTTTATTTTGTTTTTGGTTTACAAATCTCCATGTAATGCTTCCAAAATAATGGAGCTAAATTTTTAAGTGTGTTTATTAGGTGGTCTTCTGCCATTACAACTTTTTTTCTTTGAAGAACTCTTTAGACTGCTTCCTGGGGGCTCAGGTTTCTGCAGAACAGTTTGGTAAATGTTGTCATAGATTATTTACATCTATAATGAAGTGACCATTTTAATATCTTATCGCAAGGAATGTAATCTTCCACGCATGTGATGTTGGCAGATAACCAAAATTTACCATCCTAGCTTGTTTTGGGTTGGTTTTTTTTTTACATTTTAAAGAAAAAATATTTCTGAGATGTCTAACTTCCTTGCCTTTTTAAACAGCATACTAACCACAATTTAATCTTTTTCTTATGACTTTAGATGACCATGATGAGCATTAATCATTACATTGTGTCATTCTCTGGTGATGCTTTTTACCTTAGCTTAACTGGACCCTTAGTCTTCGTCTTCTATAATTTTTCAGTCCACAGCCTCTGCTGGGAGCTGCTCACCCTTCTTCGTGTATCTGAACATTTCTAAACTGCTGTCTTATTTTACTGGCTTCATATGAGTGAAGACCTCAGGGCTTAACAGTGATTCTAAACCTCTCCTGAAGAGGTACATGAATTTCTGTCAGCTAGATTTCCCCCCTGTTCAAGAGTCATTGGGTTTTTCTCCACTTCTTCTGGGTTCAAGGCTATATTTCAAGTGTTTTAAAGCCTCCCAATTTCTAAGTAGACTCCTGTTCTGTGAGAAAATTTTTTCTTGTTGTAGAACACATTTTCTCATCAGAACAGAGACAGGGGTGCCTGGCCCAAGGATTTTTGTCTCTGATTGACCTAAGGATTCTTCCTCCCACCAGATCCCCAAGGTCCATGCTTCTGATAACTCCTTCAATATCTGGTGTACTCCCTACACTTTCCCATCCATAGCTCCCAAAGACACCTGGACCCTTAGATTATCTAATTCGTATTCCTGGCATTGCTTTCCCATGCCCCTTTTCTATATAAACCTCAGCACCATCCTCAGTCTCTTGCAGGTTCCCATAAGGACCTTTGCCCCACTTTTGATAAAGTGTTACAATGCCACTTGATTAAAAGAAGGCTTGAATGTGTGAATTCCTTCCAGGCAACTATACCTTGGCATTCTTGGTCCCAGAACCCCCAAATGTCATCAGAAATATATTTTCCTGGCAAGTATACTTTATTTCTGAAGCATTTAAAATGTGATCTTATAGTTAATTCGGATAATGTTTGATGATGAAAAGCCCAACCTTAGAAAAATTCTTGGCATGTCCAGTTTTTAAGGAATTCAAGGTTTTTCCTTATAGCTAACAAATGATCACACAATAGTTTCATCCTATTTCGTTTGGGTTTTTTTCTCCTTTAATGGAGATTGCAAATAGCTGGTCACCACTTTCTGTGTAATAACTCTTCATACACTTGAAAATAATGACTGAATTGCTACTCATCTTTCTTAGTCTTCCCTCCCTCTATTCCTTCTTTCCCTTTCTTTTTTCCTTCATCCCTTCCACAAAAATTTATTGAGTGCCTTTTGTAAGCAAAGCCCTTGGCTAGACAGTATGGGGCTTACAAAGGCAAATAAAACATTTCCTGCCTTTAAGAATAATACAGTCCAGTAGGAGAGGTGAGGCAATACACAGCTAATTATAAGACCAGACACAATGTGTCATGTGACATTAGAGAAGTGCAAATGCTATGAAAGTTCAGAGGGAAAAGAAATACCAGAGGTGGCATTTGATATTTGTTCTTGAAGGTTGGATAAGGATTGGACAGGTGGAGCTCAAGTAAAAGGGAGTTCTTTGAGCAGGGAAAAGTATGAGAAAAGATGCAGAATTAGGAAAGCACATATTATCTGGGGAATGGCAAAAGGTCCAATGAGTTCTTCAATCAAACTGAGCTCAGTTTCAGTTATCTTTTCTCGTGTATTTTAATTTTTAACATTTTAATTATCTCTACAGTTTTTCTATATATTCATCCTATGTCCTTAACTTATGTCCCTCTTAAAACACAGAAACCCAGAGCATTCATTATCAGCACCCAATAAATATAAAACAAGAGAACAATTTGTGAAGAAATGCTAAAAGAAGCATATTATATTTCAAAATTATTTTAATGTTCTTTTTTCCCCCCACCCTTTCCTCTTCATACCTTCCCAGGCTCCTCCACTGAGAGTATGCCTTATAGGTCCTCATGGATCTGGCAAAACTGTCTGTGCTCGATGGTTAGCCGAAAAATTTGGCATATTTCACATTCAGTTTGAAGAATTTCTGCAGGAAAAAATCATGATTAAGACTGAGAGGAGAGTTGGACCTGAATATGATGAAGAAATTGAAGAAGAAGCAGCTGAAAGACAAGAACTAGAAGAAATTGCAACTCAGGCTAATATTAAACTTGAGATTGAAAAAAGCAAACCGGTATTATAATACCTACAGTTTAGAGATAACCTACAGATCTATGATTTGCAAATACCTGTGTTTCTTTGATTTACATAGAGTAAAAAAAATCACATTGGGTGTTTTGTAATAACTTTTCATACAAGCAAAAATTATCATGTCACAAAAAAAATGTTCACCAGTTCATTGTCCCCACAGTCTGAGGTAGGCACAGAGTGGATGTTAAATACTGATGTGAACATAACTACAGTTAAGAGTTAACATAACTTATCCCAACCAGTATGGGATCATTTCCTTGCTTTTGTCAGGGAGTAGGAGGAAAGCAATATCATTTCAACCTTTTTGTTCATAGACTATGAGATCTTTGAGTAATGCTATTCTATTTTCTGTAGTTTACAAAGCCCTACACAACATATCTCTGAATGTGGTCAGTTGCCATTACAAATCATCCTCTCAAAACTATAAGCAATATTATTTTAAACTGACTGTTTTCCATTGGTTCCTGGCAAATGACTATCTGTAAGATTTATGATTTCAGCTGTAAAACAAATTTACATAGACCTAAAACTGACTAACTTAAAAGGTAGTTAAATCTCAGTTATGATTTCAATGGGCACATAGATTTATAAGGTGATTGAATCATGAGATGAATTATACCAGTCATTTGTGAATAGAATATAGTCCTAGCTTTGTAACTGTTGGTTGTAGTATGTTGTAGATTTTGACCATATTGAATATTGGCACAAAGTGAGCCAAAATTTTCAACATTTTCATAAGCCCCAGTATGATAGTAGTTCGAGAGAAATAGAAACCTTCCCAATCATTCATGTACTTGTTGTTAATGTGTATTTATTAATATTTTTCCCCATTTGTCTGAGTTGGGTTTCAGGGTAAAGAAATAGTGTTCACTGATGAAGAAGAAGCTATTAAAGCAAACCTCGTAGAAAATGAAGTATTGCCACCAGAAATTTTGGATCTCTATCTTTCCGAATGGTGGCTTAAAGAACCAATACGGTAATTTTGACATTTAGCAGTACTTTTTGTGTGTTTTCATTTTATTACTGGGGAAGCTAGGTGCCGCAATGTAAATATAGTGCTGGGCCTGGAGTCTGGAAGACTCATCTTCATGAATTAAATACAACCTCAAACATTTACTAGCTGTATAACACTGGGCAAGTCACTTAAGCCTGTTGGGCTCAGTTTCCTCATCTATAAAATGATCTGGAGAGAGAAATGGCAAACCACTCTAGTGCCAAGAAAATTATAAATGGGGTTGTGAAGAGTTGGAAGCAACTGAAAAATCAAACAACAATGCTAATTTTAAAAATGGGAAACACACAACCTTGCTTCACTCCATTGGTAACTGGGAAAGCTCAAGAGCATCATTCATTATCCAGGACCCAG
Organism: Petaurus breviceps papuanus; assembly: GCF_028583685.1. NCBI lineage: Eukaryota > Metazoa > Chordata > Mammalia > Diprotodontia > Petauridae > Petaurus > Petaurus breviceps. The sequence goes on from NW_027187391.1 coordinate 43,127,251, forward strand.
GCAAGCATGCTATTATGAAACTGACATACAATACTAATGAACTTCTCTGAGAAACCACATTTTGCCATGATCTTCCACAAATCCTCACAACTGACAGTATCAAAGGCATTGATTAGATATGAAATGGGGGAGATGAGTCTTTCCAATTCCAGGACCAGCAATCTATCCGCTGTGCCACCCAGCTGCCTCATTAACATTGTTAATTCTTGCTTAATTTACTTTGATGGGTTATTTATCCACCTGTAGACGTCTCTCCAGATTTTTTACATGGTTTCCTTATCCTTTTCCAAAGCAGTCAGCATTTTAGCTGATTTGATTGCTTTATGACTTCTTGTACTAGTGATCTACTTTGCATCCCTTATTTTTTTATTTTAATTGATTTTTATCTTCTTGTATAGCTTTTTTTTAGCTATTTCTCTCCTTTTTAGTATTTTTTGGTTGTTTTTGTGAGAATCCTAGCTCTCTTCAATATTCTCACTCCAATATCTTAGATCAATCTACAATTTGGGTTTCCACAATTTTACCTTTTCAAAAGAAAGGTAACAAAATAATAAATTATAAAAAAGAAAACTAGATAAAACAAAAGCAGAAATATGCTTCAAAAGACTAAATAAAAGACCCTCGAAAAGCTTTTAAAAATATTTTTTGTGTATATGTTTATATAAAATTGCCATCTTACTTGTCTATATTTTTTACTTATAAAACTAATTTCATTTTAAAAACTGAAAATTTCTTTAAAATAAATAAAGCAAATTATGAATTTTCTCATCTAGCTCCACAGGCTTTATCCTAGATGGATTCCCACGAAATGTAGATGAGGTACAATTTCTAGGTGAGCGTGGATTTTGCCCAGATATTGTTGTTGGTCTCTTAGTTGAAGAACAAGAAATTATAGATCGCCTACTTGCTGAAGCTATTGCAAAGTGGAAACATAAACAAGAAAAAAAGGCTGCAAGAACTAAAATGATTAAAGAAATGAGGGTGAAAATTAGGGTATGTATATTTTTAGAGAAAAATTCAGTAAAATTTTCAAGGGAATAACTTGATTGAGAAAGTAAGCTCCCTTGAGGGCAGGGAATGTTTTGAGTTTTTTTACCTTCTTTGTATCCTCATCACTTAGCACAGTGCCTGACCCACAATTAAGTGCTTCATGAATGCTTTTCTAATTGATTGAATTGTTTTCATCATACTTTAAAAAAAACGTAACCTCAGCATATTTTATAGTAAGGAGGTGAATTCTTTTAATTGAGAAACAGCAAGGAGACCAATATCACTGGATTGAAGAATAGTTAGAGGGAGTTGGGTTTTTTTTTTTCATCATTTCAAGTCTTTTCAGTTGTGTCTATCTCTTCATCACCCCTTTTGGGATTTTCTTGGCAAAGATCCTGGAGTGGCTTACCATTTCCTTCTCCAGTTCATTTTACAGATGAAGAAACCAGGGTGAAGTGACTTGCCTAGGGTCACATAGCTAGTAAATGTGTGAGGCTGGATTTGATTGAGGAATCTTTCTGACTCCAGGCCCAGCATTCTATCCACTGCACCACCTATAAGGGGAATAAGGTATAAAAAGGCTGCAAAGACAGAAAGATACCAGGTTTTGAAGGGCTGTAAAGGCCAAATAGAGGATTTTATATGTGACCCTGGAGTTTAAAGGGAGTCACTTGAGTTTATTGATTAGGAGAGGGGATGTGGTCAAACCTGTGCCTTAGGAAAATCACTTTGGTATCTGAGCACAGGATGAACTGCAGTGGGAAGAGACTTGAGACAGAGAGATGAATGACAAAACTTTTGAAACAGTCTAGGAGAGAAATAAGGGCTTATACTCAAGTGGTGGCAGTGTCAAAGGAGGCATAAGTGAGAAATGTGAAGGTAGAATCAACATGACTTGACAACAGATTGTGTAAGGGGGCAGTGAGAGAGTAAGGAGTCCAGGATGACCCCTAGGTTGTTGTAATGGGAATGGGAACTTGAAGACCTCCCCTGCTTTGAAAGCAAACTCTGGCCACCAATAAGCTGCATGTAGTCACATGGAGCCTGTGGTGGGAGGAGTTTGCTGAAGGAAAGCAGAGCCCACAGGAAGCTGGGAGTCAGAGCTGGTGAGACAGTAGGAGAGAGGTGGCTCTAAGTGTTATTATGGCTTCTTAATATTTTTGGTACTATGATGGAATCTGCTTACTGGTTTGGGGACTGGGTTTTCTGGTGTCTAAACAAATGTTTTAGTTCTGTCCTCTATATGGAGAGTTTGGTATATTTTGCAATGGAACATCATGAGATATTTATAGTCACAGTCTTTATCGTGATCGTGGGCACTGTAAATATTGCATTGGCAATATAGTTGTGAGCCTAAGTGAGTGGGAAGATAGTGATGCCCTATAGAGAGAGTAATAGGGAAGTAAGGAAGAGGAGAGATATGAGTTATAGGGACAGGAAGAGGGAAATAAGATAATGAGTTTAGTTTTAGACATATTGAGTTTAAGTGGTCTATAGGACATCCAGTTCAAAATGAATACTGAATACTAATTCTGGACCCATTCTTTTGCTTCACACTTCTAGAGACTGTAGCAAATCTGGAATAGGGTAAGGGCAGGAAAGCAAAATCTTTCAGAAGCTGGCTCATGATGCTTTTCAAATCCTCTCTTTTTCATTCCCATTGCCCACACACTAATTCAGGTCCTAATTGCCTTATTCTCTTTTTTTTCAAGCAATTGGGTTAAGTAACTTGCTCAAGGTTACACCTCCAGTTATTTCTGGGTGTGGTGCTAAGTATCAGAGCCCGGATTTGATCCCAGGTCATCCCGACTCTGGGGCTGGTGCTCTTACTCACTGCACCACCTGGCCACCCCTAAGAAATTGGGGTTAAGTAACTTGCTCACGGTTACACGGCCAGGTGTTTCTGGGTTGGTACTAAGTGTCTGAGCCCAGATTCGATCCCAGGTCATCCCGACTATGGGGCCTGTGCTCTTACTTGCTGTGCTACCTGACTGCCCCGTAATTGCCTTATTCTTAAATTACTGTAATAGGTTACTAGTCACTCTCCTATTTTTGGGTCCCTCCCTACTCTAGTTCACATTGTTCTTTCTGAACCAGTACTTTTGATCATTTTACTCTCCTGCTCAGAAATCTTCAATGGTACCTTACTGACTATAAGGCAAGTGTCACAGTTTGGCTTTCAAGGCCCTGTACCATCTGACCCCCACATGCTTTATCTCCCATTTCTCCCTTAAATAAATTTTCTACTCCAAACTTCTTCTCTGGAATAAGGACTTTCTTACCACTATGCATTTATTCATACCATTCCTCACCACCATTTCCACACTATGGAATATATTCCCCATTCCTTTCTTCCTATACAGATTCTTCTTAACTTTCAAAACCAACTCACATTCCACCTCCATAAATATCCTAGCCAGGGGAGGGGAACCTGCAGGGTCAAAGCCACATGTAGCCCTCTAGGTCCTCAAGTGCAGCCCTTTGACTAGATCTAAACTTCACAGAACAAATTTCCTTAATAAAAGGATTGGTTCTGTAAAACTTGAACTTAGTCAAAAGGCCAAACCCGAGGACCTAGAAGGTCACTGTGGCCTTGAGGCCACAGGCTCCCCACCCCTGCACCCAAACTGATCCCTTTATGCTCCTGAACTTCCTGCCTATACTACTCATTTGATTATTAACCATGTGATGAGGAACTCTCTTCTATTACTGTCTTGTTAGTTAAATCTTCTCATGTTAATGTTTCATATATTTATATCTTCTCTATAATAATACTGTAAGAACCTTAAAAACAGAGAACAGATCACATAACTCTTACTCAATAGTGCCTTGAACTTAATATATACAAGGTCTGATTATGACCTAATGAGAATGATATTTTTTAATAATCATGTCAGAACTTAACAAAGAACTTGAAACAAAGTAGAGGTCCATTGATGACAGAATAACTGGACAAACTGTGGTATATGACTGCAATTAAACATTATTATGTAGTAAGAACTGGGAAGATTTGTGGGTTTTGATACAGAGTGAAGCAGAACCAGAAAAACAGTGCCTGCATGTTTGTACATGTACACACATATATGTGTACAAATATATATTACATATAAAATATCATAAATGAGAAGAATACCAAAAGAAAGCAAAACTCCTGAGTTATTGCTATGGCCAGTCTTGGTGCTAGAGCACAGATGAAGTAAACTTCCCTCCTCTTAGCAGAAGGGTAGGGAAATAGGGGAACAGAATGATACATATGCTATCAAACATGATCACAGTATTGTTTGCTTTTGCTTAGCTATTTTTTTTAAATAAGGCAAGGATTGGGGCAGCTAGGTGGAGCAGTGAATAGAGGACTAGCCCTGGAGTCAGGAGAACCTGAGTTCAAATCCAGCCTCAGACACTTGACACACTTACTAACTAGGTGACCTTGGGCAAATCACTTAACCCCAATTGCCTTGACTTCCCTCCTCCAAAAATAAATAAATGAGGAAAGGACCAATTTTCTGAGCAAGGACAAAATATCTGAAAATTACTGTGATGTAAAAATAAAAGGCATCAGTAAAAATAATTTTTTAATATGCCAGAACTTTTACACCTAAATGAATTATATACCATGGCAAATCATCATTTGAGAGTGGATCTTTAGAAATAACAAATAGGAGGGCGGCTACATGGCACAGTGAATAGAGCACCGGCCCTGGAGTCAGGAGGACCTGAGTTCAAATTGGGCCTCAGACACTTAACAGTCACTAGCTGTGTGACCTTGGGCAAGTCACAATTGCCCTGCCTTCCCCCCTCCAAAAAGCAAAAAACAAATAGTCATTCAAAGATAAATCTAATGAATAGATGGTGTTTGAGGTGAATAATTTTGTTTGTGATTTAGATGACCACAAACTAGGTTTAACTATAAAAGAATGTGACTGATTTTCTTTTGTAACTGATAAACTGAATCCAAGGGCAATTCTCAAAGAGGAATCCAAAAGTGTTCTAAGCAACAAACATTCCAGTCTAAACATTACTGGAACAAGCAACACACATTTGAATGTGGGAGTTCTCATATGTTTATTTTTTTTAATGTCTCATTCTAGAGTCTTATTGTGTATTTCACAAAATCATAGCATTTTAGAGTTAGAAGAGACTTCAGTGATCAGCCCATACTTCAATGAGAATCTCCTCTACATCTCCAACAAGTGGTCATTCTGCCCTTGCTTGAAGACTGCTAATGTTGAAGGAACCCTCCACCTACCAAGAAAGTCCATTTGACTTTGAGATAACTCTGATTATTAGAAACTTTCTCCTTGTGTCAAGTCTAAATCTCCTTTTTGTAACTTCCAATGCATTGATTGACTGATAGATTTCATGAAACAAAGAGAGAAAAATAGGAGAACATACTTAGCTGAATAAAACAAATGTACAATATTATGCATAAATATCTTATAGGTATATTTAGTATGTACATGTTTATGTATGCAGTGGCAACTATTCAATTATGAAAATACGAGAGGATCGGGGCAGCTAGGTGGTGCAGTGAATAGAGCACCGGCCCTGGAGTCAGGAGGACCTGAGTTCAAATCCGGCCTCAGACACTTAACACAAAAACTAGCCATGTGACCTTGGGCAAGTCACTTAACCCCAATTGCTCTCAAAAAAAGAAAGAAAGAAAATCCAAGAGGATCCTCAACAAATAAGCCTATATTAAATACTATGTTTTAAAATATGCATGTACATTTAGAAACTCCACAAAGGGTCCCAGCATCTCTCAAACTGACTAGACATACTTGGTTAATTTGAGTTGATAAGAATGTCAGGAAGGTTCAGAAACCATCAGCTTCCTTGGACTCAATTTAGACTTGAGCAGATATGAGTCCGTCATCTAATACTGATCTGATATCCCAAATGAGAAGAACTACTCAGTGTCCAAGGAGGTGAGACAATGGGATCCACAACCCCAGAGATGCTGATTGGTATTCATGTAAAGTTTCAGGATATAACAAATGATCCATTGCCTTTCATTTTGTCCACATTATCATGAAAAATGTAGGATTACCTAAGCATCCAATGAGACACACCATTTTATCACACCATGGCTGGCCATGGGACACCCATACAAAACAAATCTACTATTTCACATATAAGTGGTACATTTTCAGACTTTCAGAGTGCTTGCCTGTTGTAGCTAGCTACAACACTGTTCTTCAAAACTTTTTATCCAATAACCTTTAAGGAGTCCCCCCCTACTCCTCCTTCCTCTATCACCATTCTCTCCTCCAACCCCCCCAAAAAATTGAAAGTGGCTTGTCTGTGAAAGAAAAGAATAGGAATAGATGGGCCATGTTTCTGGGCAGAAAAAGCAGAACCAAAGGTTCAGTCACCAGGAAAGAAAAGGACAGAAACAGAGCTATGCCACTGCTTTGAGATTTCCCCAACATATCTGTAAGTCTTCTAAGATTTCAAGTGGGTTGCAATTCTCAGTTTTAAAAATATTGAATATTTTAAAATATTTAAATATTTAAAAATATTGAATTAAAGCTTTGCCTTTTTTTTTACAGGATTCCTTTTTCCTTAGAAAGTTAAAGCTATTCTTTCTTTTACAGGAGGATCGGATTGCTAAAAGAAGGGCTGAGCTTATAGCAGAGAGAGAAAAAAGAAAAAGACCAGAGGTAAGAAAGTAACTGGAAACTTCAAATAGAGTATAATAGAGTATATATATATATATATACTATAAATAGAGTATATATATATACTATAAATAGAATATATATATATATATATACGTGTATATATACATATATATATATATATATATACTATAAATAGAGTATATATAATAGAGTAGCATAGCATATGCTATGCTACCAGAAGTCAGTTTTTAAATATTTCTCTGTTGGATTTTAGTTTTGCTTTCAGCTGATATTTCCAGGTGAAGTCACAGAGAGATCTGTACAAAGTTGATTTTTCTCTACTTATCCAAATGCTTGTCACATCAACCATGTCACATTAGCTAAATGCATGTGACATCAAAAAATAAGTGCTTATAAAATTTCCCTTCAAAAAACATAAAAGATTTAAAATGGTAAATGGTATTACTAAACCAGTATACTAAACCATTGGAACCCAATGACACCTGAAAACTTGCCTCTCTTGATATGACTCTGTTCTTTAGTCTCATCCCCAGTGCTTAGCACAATGCTTTGTAATGTTTGTTGGCTGACTGTATCCCACAGAATGCATAACATGTAAACCTGATATTTTAATGCTCAAATTTGCCCATATTCAAGCAGAGTAAGAATGAGTCCCCAAAGTGATATGTACTTGACTCAAGTGTTCAAACCTCAAAATAAATATAAACAAGTGGAATAAATAGGATTTCACTTGTTTAACTATTTTCTTCTGGATTTTTTTTGTAGTCAGAGTTGTTGTACCATGTTTCCCCGATAATAAGACACTGTCTTATTATTTTTTTTTGGACAGAAAAACACCAGAGGGCTTATTTTAAGGGGAGGGCTTATTTTAATGAACATTGACAGCAATTTTAATAAACAGGTAAATGTGAACAAAAAAATGTACCTTTATTCAATAATGAATTCAATAAAGAACAGGATGACGCTCTCACTGCTGCAGCTCTGATTGGATGCAGCTCGGAGCGCGGCATGCATTTCACCGGGGCGGGGGGGACGGTGCATACAGAGGGTACCGTAATGTAGCGTGTAGCGCAGGGGATCACCTTCACTACAGTAGCAATCTCAATAGGGCTTATTTTCGGGGGAGGGCTTATTTTAGAGGAATCTTACACAGTAAGGGGAGGGCTTATTTTCGGGATAGGTCTTATTATCGGGGAAACACGGTACTTTTGTGAGTCAGATTAAGCAAGGTCTGACTGTATCAAAAATCATTTTGTGGCATGCATGTCCCAACAAAAATTGAGTGTTTATAAAATTTCCCTCCAAATAACAGAAATAACTTAAAATGGTAAATAATGACAAAACAATATACCAAACTGAATTTAAATTCCATTCTTCAGTCAAGCAGGGATGAGGATGACATAAGTGAAGAAGAGGCTGAAGAAGAGGAAGAAGATAATATTGATACTATTCTGGAAGAAGAGTTCCCAAAAGATGAGGAAGAGATGAGTGAGGAAGAAGAACAGGAAGAAGAGGCTATTGACAGAATAAAAATTGAAATGGGAGATAAGTTTGAAACAGATATAAGTAACCTGCAAGTGATTCAGGTTATTACTTTTCCCTCATGATCTTCCTTAATTTTTTTAAAATACAGTAGTGTTTAAGAATGAATCAAAATGGTAAATAATTTTAGGTCACCTGTATTTTCATCCTTCAAAGGTTTATGTTTTAAGCTGTCATTTCTGTTTACTGATTGCAATACCTCAAATGCTCCAAGGGATTTATGATTTCATGAATGTGGACACATTCTCCCTGATACAAATTGCAACCCATGTATGGCTTAGGATATCTAAGTTGTGGATTAAAAAATAATCATCTGTTGGGCCAAACTTCTGGTGAGGCATCTTTACAAACTTAGCTAGGCTGGTCTTCAGGTGACAGATATGCAAAGGAAGAAATGTGAAATAAGCCTGGAAAGGCAGGCTGGAGTCAGATTGTAAAGGGCTTTACATGGCAAGAAGAGAAATTTGTATTTTATGTTAGAAGTAACAGGAACCTGCTGAAGGTTCTTTAGGAGAGTGACATGATCAGCCCTGTGCATTAGAAAAATTATTTTGGCAACTATGGGGAAATGGATTGAACAGGAGAAAGGCTAAAAGAGACAACAAGTTATTAGGAGACTATTACAATAATCAGAGTGACTAGAAGGGCCTAAAACTAGGGTGATTCATGCCTTGTAAGTGGAAAAAAGGGGAAAGCCCTACATCATCTTACTTCCACATATTCTCCTTGACTTATTTTCCTTCACAACCCATCATGTGCTCTGTGTTCCAGCCAAACTGGTATACTAGTTGTTTTCTAAACTTGATATTTCTACAACGTACCTAGTGGAAATCTTTCACTCTCTTCAAAACTTAGCCCAGGTGCCATATCCTATCTTTGCTTCCCAGTCCCTTACACACAGTAGGCATTTTACAAATAATTGTTGAACTGATTTGAGAGATGTATGCTTGCCAAAGACATTTGCCAGCATCATAGAATCCAAATGGAAGACAAATTCTCTAGAAATGGTAAGGTCTTCCAGATGTTGCTGTCTATGAATAACACTATATTGGTTGCTTCAATCTTAGAATACCCCAGGTCTTCTTTAATGAAATCCATATTCACTCAAAATATATTACCCTCACAATCAAACAGAAAAAATAAAGTGGAAAAAAAAGTGCATGTTACCCAGATTATGAAATGCATGAGTACATGTGTGCAGGGATGGATGGATGGATATGCATATGTACATATGTGGTTATATAGATGGGTATATATATGGCTATATGTATACATGGGTATGTGTGTATATATCTGTATGCATGTGTATATAGATATATACATGGATATATATGGGTATATATGTGGATATTTATGGGTATATATGTATATGTAAAAATTTGTTTGTAAGGGTATATATGTGTATGTATATATGTGTGTATATATGTGTATTATGTATGTCTGGCCCGTTTGTTTATTCCATACATATTTCTTGGACAGGTACCAGAAATAGACCATGGGCTGGGCCCAGAATTTAATTGCATGAAGAATACAGGCTAAATGACAGAATCATTACACCTCAGAATTGGAAGGGTCTTCCTAGACACAGAGTCCAATTCAAACATGAACAAGTCTTTTCTACAATATATCTTACAAATGTTAACCCATGCTTTGTTTTAATTCCTCCAGTGAGAAGGGAAAGTTACACTGAAAAGACGATCCATTCAACTTTTGAATAGTTCTTATTCTTATTTATTCCCTTTGCGAATTGTCTTTTTTTACTATGAATCTATTGACAAATATTAATTATAAACATAAAAAAGAGAAAAGTGCATCAATAACACATTTGAAAATACAGTACTTAGCACAGTATCTGGCATATGTCATAGGCACTTAACAAGTGTTTATTAGCTGACTGTATTTCATATGATGCATTTAAGAACATTTTTATGACAAGATATCCATAGGTTTCACAAGTCTACTAAAGAGGTCTATGATTAAAAAAAAAAATTAACCCCTGACTTTAAGGGATATGGTTCAATTATCTAGAAAATTCATGTGCACACTTATTTCCTCCAAATCCTGTATAAATGAGACACCATTCTACTTCTATTTAGTGGAAAGAAAATGGTCTCTATGTTTTTTTCATATCTAACCTTTGATACTGGCAATGGGCAAAACACTTAACCTGTCTGAAACTCAGTTTCCTCATCTATAAAAGAAGGTTATTGGATTTTATGGTCTGAAACACTTTCCTTCTATAGATCACTTTGAAAACTTTAGAAGTATTATTATGTAAATGTCAGTATCATCTCTAAAGGATAAATATTTATTAAAATCAGCTGAGGATATTGACTACTTCTCTAAAAAGCACCAAAATTACTTAGTGCATATGTAAAGAAGGCTAACCAGAAGGGGAATTTTCTCATCACACAAGTCACAGGTTTCCTGTGATTTATGGAAAAATGTGTTTGTGTTCCTGAAGAGGTGTTTTAAAGTAAATGCTTGTATTACAGATTTGATTTTCCCCTTGACCCTGCCTCCTCATCCCTCCCCACTAAAAATAGAAGGTGTGAAATTGGGAAAGAATCTTTACAACCTATATCTCTGACAAAGGACTTATTTCTAAAATATACAGAGAATTGAGTCAAATTTATAAGAATACAAGTCATTCCCCAATTGATAAATGGTCAAAGGATATGAACAGCCAATTTTCAGAGAAAGAAATTAAAGATATCTATAAGCACATGAAGAAATGCTCTAAATCACTATTGATTAGAGAAATGCAAATCAAAACAACTCTGAGGTACCACATCTCACCAGTCAGATTGGCTAAGATGACAAAACAGGAAAATGACAAATGCTGGAGAGGATGTGGGCAAATTGGAACACTAATGCATTGCTGCTGGAGTTGTGAACTGATCCAATCTTTTTGGAGAACAATCTGGAATTATGCCCAAAGGGCTATAAATAATTTCATACCCTTTGACCCAGTAATACCACTCCTAGGGTTATATCCCAAAGAGATCATAGAAGTGGGAGGAAGACCCATATGTACAATAATGTTTATAGCAGCTCTTTTTGTGGTGGCAAAGAATTGGAAATTAAGGGGGTGCCCATAAATTTGGGAATGGCTGAACAAGTTGTGGTATATGCATGCTATGGAATACTGTTGTGCCATAAGAAACGAGGAGCAAATGGTCTTCATATTTACCTGAAGAGGCTTATACGAACTGATGTTGAGAAGAGTAGAACCAGGAGAAATTTGTACACAATTATAGACACAACGTATGTGTGATGACCTACTTTGATAGACTGGACTCTTCTCAGCAATGCAGTGATATAAGTCAATCCCAAAAGACTCATGATGGAGAGAAGTGTGTGCATCCAGAGAAAGAACTAGAAAGAACTGAGATTATATCCAGATGGAAGCAAAATACCTGATCTTTTTCCTTTTCTTGTTTGGTTTTATGTCCTCTTTACCATTTTTCATTCCATCTGATACAATCCTTCTTTATAACCTGACTAATGTATAATGTGAAAGTATTTACAGATCCTATACTTGATTATATGCCGCCATGGGGGGAGAGGAGGGAGGGGGACAAAATATGAAACTCAAGGAATTGTGGAATTGAATCATGTAAACTAAAAGTAAACAAACAAATTAATTTTAAAAATAGAAGGTGTGAGAAAACAATTTAGAAGTTTGGAGGTTAAAACTAAAACAGTAGCTGACATTTATATAGTATTTTCAGGATTTTAAATTGCTTTTTTCATTACACTATACTGTCTCAGATAAAGATAAGGAAGGGAATAACTTCAAAGACTGGTTCCACTGTCTTCTTCAAAACCCTGTACCTCATTATAAGCATGATCATTCTAATGAAGGGTTATCTTTTCCCTTGTTGGAGAATCACAAGTGGTACTCTACTAACTGTGATGTTGGCTATAGCTGCTATATAATGGAAGAAATTTGTGTTGAGAAAGGGAAATTATATTTGACCTTCTTAAGCAGGCTTTTTATAAAGACTCTACACAACACATCTTCAAAGTCAATGACCATGGTTCACAATTAAATAATGTTTCATTTTTTTTAAATAACAGCATTATTGCAGAAAAATGTACAAAATTAGAGCTCTTCAGAAGACAGTAACAATTTGGTCCCTCACTTTAGAAAACTGAAGTCTATTTTTTTCATGCTTTCTTTTAGGAAGAATTTGAAAAACTATTGATTCCATTTATTAACATTCTGGGAGGACGGAAGCTTCATATTGTACGTTATATGTTACATAAGAAACTGAAGCCTCTCGTGGAAAATCGTGAAAGTATCTTCGAGAAATGTTATTCTATATCATTACCACTTGCTCAAAAAATGCTTAGTCTCACCTACAAATATCCGAGCTCATTTGGTCAATGGGACCCTGTAAAGGTAATTTCACTAAATGCTTTTTGAGAGACTTATATGTTGTCTTGCTGAATATATTGAAGGTAAATATGGTTATAAATAATGGAAAGGTAGCATTACTTAGTGGTAATGAGTCATAATTATATTTGAAGCTGATTTTTGTATGTGTTTGGTTTATAAATTGGTTTAAGACAGCTCACAAAGAAGAGTACAAACATGTTTTGAACTGCAACATCTTCAGAATAAATATCTTCCTTCCCAAGGTCACCATTTTGAAAAACAATATTTATGTGGGGGTCTAAATCTACATCTACAGGGATCTGGTCTTAGAGTCAGAAAGATAGGTTCAGGTTCTGATTCTCACACATACTGCCTGTGGTACCAGGGGTCAGTCACTCTCTAAGAAAAAAGGTTGCAGAACAGGAACCAACTGCATTTTTAAAGGTAGTGCCCTCATTGAGAACTTCCTATGCCAATGAAATCATGTTTGGTTTGTTTTTAAAAGTGAGTATTGTGTGGGGCGGCTAGGTGGCATAGTGAGTAAAGCACCAGTCCCAGAGTCAGGAGGACCAGAGTTTGGTTCCAGCCTCAGACACTTAACACACACAAAAAAACAACTAGCCGTGTAACCTTGGGCAAGTTACATAACCCCAATTTCCCTCCAAAAGGCAAAAAAAAAAAAAGTGAGTATTGTATCCTGGGGAGACAGTAAATTAATAATTCCAATGATCATAAAATTCTTCACCGTTTCTAGGAATGTTATTGTTTTACTTATTTCAAAGCATATTCTTAAGTCCTCCCAAAAGCATCCAGGGAAGTGTAATGGGAATGTAAATTTTGAAGATCTTCCCTGCCCCTAGGCTGGTGTGCACCTGAAGCCTGGGGTGGGAGGCTTGTTTTTCGGTGGATACTTCTTGATTGGCCAGTGAGTCAATAAGGTTGTTACATTCTCTGAGCCAGGAGAAGGCTACATAAGCCCTGGCGTGTAGCTTTGTTTTGGGACTCACTTTGAGAAGTATTCTGTGATTTGATCTGAATTCTGGGAAGCCGTTGTTGAGAGTCCCCCGGCTTTGAAAAACCCAGAATGTGGAAACCCAGATGTTGACTGGGTATGGATGTAATGGTTGGACAGTTTGGAAATCTGTCTACTTGATGTTTCTGTCTTGATAATTATGCCTGTATACTTTGAGGTTCAGGGTGCTGACCTTTTCTCCTGAACAAGGTAAACGATATATGTCTGACTGATTAAAGTAAGCTTGTTAACCCATTTTGAGTTGCTTTCCTTTAACAAAGCAGATCCAAGAACCTGTGTGAGCAGGCACCCTGGGGACACTGGGGTGCTTGCTGTAACAGGAAGTAAAACTGACAAACAACTTGGCATGGTAATGCAAAAATTATGGTTGCACTGCACCAAGTTTAATTGCCATCTAAAGGACAAAGCTCTAGACGTAGGCAGAACTGAAAGCTGTCATGTGCCAGAGAAGATCACAAAACCTGGAAGAAGACTGGTCAGGGCTCAGAGCAGTATATCATGAAAAGAGAACCCAAACTGACAACAAGACCTGAGAGAGTGGAAGGTCCCTGGAGGTCCAGACACTCCCATCTTACAGGCACAATTTGCTTTGCTCTCAGCCTTGCCCTAGATAACCTCTTTACTACTATCTAGAATGCTCACCCTTTTGATTAGCCCAACATGGCTTTGGCAAAGACTTGTATGTCTCAGTGATGTGGAGAATTAAACAGATTTAAACCAAATAAGGTGATGCCTCCCAAACTTAGACCAGATGTAATACAAAAAGCAAGTGTTTTAGCCCAATTTGGAAAGCCTCACAAGCAAAAAAAGTTTTGACTAGCCCTTTCCCTCTTTATCAGTGTCTATAATGATCATATACTGATAGTAAGATGAGATATGACTAGATAATAATGAACTTTATTTTAAAATATATGTGTGTGTGTATGTGTGCAAATTTAGGAATCCACATGAATGTCATTCTTCAAAATGATCACCTGGGGAAGGGAGATAATAAATATCTCCAAAGATGTTGTCTTTGTTTGTACTCTTCTTTGGGAACTGTCTTAAACCAATTTGTAAGCCCAACACATACAAAAACCAGCTTCAGATATCATTACAACTCATTCTTTTTACTGAAAAATCTACTCTGCAGATTGATAATAATAACAATAATTATAACTAGCATTTAGATTAAGCTTTAAGATTTGTCAAATGCTATACATATCTCATTTGACACTCACAACAAGCCTCTGAAGTAGGGATTATTATTATCCTTATTTTACAGATGAGGAAACTGAGGCTAGGTGACTTGTGGCTATTGGAACCACAGAGTCACACAACTACTAAGTATCTAAGGAAGGATCTGAACTCAGATCCTCCCAATTCCAAGTCCACTACCATCTATAAGTACATGACCCATAAAACTCACCAGACTTTTCTCTGAATGACTGGGTAATTTCTGATCATCAGAGTCCATCATCAAAGAATGAAAATCTGCCACCATCAAAAATATTTAAAAGAATGCACTTCTTCACTACCACCTCACAGAATCCCTCTCTTCCTTTGAGATGCTGCTCAAGTATTACCTTTTTTCCCAAACCTTTACCTTCCCTTCCTAATTATCATGTATTTAACTACTCTGTATTTATTTTGTATTCTGCACATATTAGAAGACCCTAACCTGCCCACCCCCACCCCCTTGGTAGAGAACTTATTAAATAAGCTCATGATTTTTTTTCTTTTAAAATCCAGGACATTTGGTCTCATCAGTTCACCTTCTGTCCTATGTGTATTTCTCTTTCTTCCCTATTCCTGCATAATAAGCACTCACAAAAATAATAAATAACAAAATAAGAGTAATAATAATAAAAGTCGGCTTATCTTTAATAAAAATAATAAGTTGGCTTGTCTTTATCCAGAGATAAAACCCATAGTAAAAATATAGACTTCAAATAAATGAGGTTTAAAAAGAACAGGAAACTCTATGGGTAATTAATACCATTTACCAGACAGCGATGAGGAGGGAGGAAAAGTAGAGAAAGTAGAGAACAAATATATTCAATAGGTTCCAGTAGCCACAAAGCCAGCACATTCAGGCAAACCTCCAATTCTGCCCAAGGAAGTGACTCCTTAAGTGGATCAGAAAGCCAGACAAGGTTCTAACTGCTCAATCATATTCAGGATAGCAACACCCTTCACTTGCAATCAATTTATCACATTGAGCTGAAGGTCCAACACAACCCTTCTCCTCTCCTCTGAGTTATGAGTTTCCATGTTGCTGCTTACAGTCACTCCAACCAGTAAAAACTATACTTTGTAGCAGCCCACGTTACTGGTCCAGGTCTATATAGCTTGTATGTATTTATAAATGCACATGTTGTCTCTCCCAATTAAATGTTTCATTCTTTGCCCTTGCATCCCTCACACCTACAACAGGCCCTGCCACATAGTAGGCATATAATAAATAATGTCTCAATTTAATATATCCCTGAGAAAGTAATCCCAAGAGAGGACTTCCAAAAGGTGACAATATCATTGGAACACATTGTATAGCTCCCCCTACTTTGCAGAGGACAGTATTCATTTGG
This sequence comes from Petaurus breviceps papuanus, assembly GCF_028583685.1. Classification (NCBI taxonomy): domain Eukaryota; kingdom Metazoa; phylum Chordata; class Mammalia; order Diprotodontia; family Petauridae; genus Petaurus; species Petaurus breviceps. The sequence goes on from NW_027187391.1 coordinate 43,143,409, forward strand.
ATATTTATTCCTATTGGGATAATACTTACACTGGAAAAACTAGGAAATGTTAAGAGGGAGGGAATCAAAGCCCAAGGAAATAGGTTATTTAGCCGACATTGGATCATATGTGATTAGAGCAAGAAGGGACCATTTAGATCATGGTCTCCCACCTCTTCTTTTCACAGATAAGACCTTAGACATTAACATACTTGCCCAAGGTCAATCAGTAGTAACAAAGATTAAAAGTCATGTCTTCCTGACTCTGTATTCCAAACAAGTATTCTTAGATGAATTTTATAGTTATGGAAACTGAGACACCAGAGTAGTGAAGTGAATTTCTCAAAGCTGTTTAGATAATAGATCAAAGAAGAGATACAAATCCAAGTTTCCTGACTCCAGACCAAGGCCCTTTCCACTGTAGCTGTAGCATGGTGGTGATAGTCTTATTTGTGCTAACTGGGGCCAATATTTTCCTTCTCACAGTCAACCTTGTAAGTCAATCCTTCCATGACCAACTCTGGGCTTCATTCATCAGCACCAATGATGTCTTTCTTTCTGCCTGTCTAGATACATTGGATAGAGTGCTAGACATGGAGTTAGGAAGACATGAGTTCAAATCAAACTTCAGATATTTACTAGCTGTGTGATTCTAGGAAATTCACCTAACCTCTCTAAGCCTCAGTTTCTTCAACTGTAAAATAGGGATAATAATAACCCCTAAATCATAGGGTTGTTATGAGGATCAAATGAGATAATATGTGTAAAGTGTTTAGCACAGTGCCTGGGCCTTACATGGCAGTTAATAAATGCTTGTTTCCTTCCTTCCTGACTGTAGTCTGTCTGTATATCCTTCCCTGCCTTGGACTAGTACTTGGGAGATATTAGGATATAATAGGAGATTAACCAGATGCTTTCATTGAGTTCAAGTCTCTAGACAGAATCAAAGTATATCCCAGGGTAGTGAACATATTTGGAGAGGTTATTATAGAACCATAATCAACCAACCAGAAGTCATGGAAATGGGAGAGGTGCTGGGTGACTGAGATGTATAAATTATTCAATTTTCAAAAAGAAGAAAATGATGGACTTGGAAAACAAAATCTAAATACCATGCAATTATATTCTCAGTCAAATTTTAGAATGGATTACTAAACATGGTCTGGGAGCACTTAGAAAATAAATGTATCATTAAGAGTCAGCTTGGGTTCCCTACAAAAAAAACATGTACTTTAGTGGTAAGGAACAGTGAGATGTGGCTAGTGTTTACCTTAAACTAGATCATTAATCCTGCTAAATCAGAATAAAGAAGTATGAAGTGAGCTAAGCAATCTCCAATTTTTGAAGGCAGTGCAGCCTCTATGGTCCAGCATCCATGGGCTGCTTGCCATGCTTTTGTGTTTTACTGGTAAACTTACCATCTGAAAAGTACAGCTCATTGTGCCCCACTAGATGTGTATTAAAAGTCATAGGATTTGGGATTGGAAAGACATCATCTCATTCCACCCTTTCATTTTGCAGATGAGGAAATGAAGTCAAAAGAGGTTGTGTAATTTTAAGGTTGCAAATAGCAGATTGAAATTCAGGTCTTCTGACTCCAAATCCAGGGATAGTTTTTTCCATCATATCATAATCATATGTACTATATAGTCATGTCCATTATGACAAGAAGCCTTAAACTTCTGACCTACAAAACATCAAAAAATAATCAATCTTAGCAATCCATGTACCTTAGGCTTAGCTGTTGCTGTTTATCTAATACAGCCTTCTGAGACTCTTCCCTTTCAATCAAAGCTGTGTCTGTGGCAGAGGTCAGACACCTTATCAACACTTGATAAAATCTTTCCTAATATCCTTGTGGATAAGATGGAGAAATATGGGCTAAATGATAGTATGGTCAGGATAGCTAGGTGGCACAGTGAATAGAGCACCTGCCCTGGAGTCAGGAGGACCTGAGTTCAAATACAGTCTCATACACTTAACACTTACTAGCTGTGTGACCTTGGGCAAGTCACTTAACCCCAATCTCCCAGCTTTCCCCACTCCAAAGAAGCAAAAAAAAAAATGATAGTATGGTTAGGTGGACTTAGTGTTTATTATCAGCCATACCCAAAGAATTTTAATTAATGGATCAGTATAAATCTGAAGACAAGCTGCTAGTTGCTAGCCATAGAACTCTTTGCTTGTTCCTAACCTAAGCAACATCAGGGCCTTAGTTGAAGATATAGAAGGGAGTGGATCAGGAGAAGAAACACAGGAGGTTGGTGGTGGTTGTGACCCCTATAGTGTTAGGGTAGTCCCCCTTTAAAATGTGAAAGAATGTCAAAAGAATATGATTCAGCTCCTACTTTTTGTTGTTGAGTCGTTTCAGTCATGTCCAACTCTCTATGACCCTATTTGGGGTTTCTTGGCAAAGATAATGGAAGGGTTTGCCACGTCCTTCTCCAACTCATTTTACAGATTAGGAAACTGAGGCAAACAGGGTTAAGTGATTTGCCCAGGGTCGCACAGCTAGTTAGCGTCTGAGGCTGGATTTTAACTCAAGTCCTGACATCAGGGCCAGCACTTTATCCACTGTGCTCCCCCACTGCCCATCAGCTCCTATACTAGTGTGCTAAATCATTGGTCTTTGGACAGAGGTTGTACTTCAAGAATAATGACAGCTACATTGTCCATGGTACCAACTTTCTACCACTTTACTACTTCTATTGTGGGGGAAACAGTCTATATTGTTGCTCATTTCATGGATTACCATGACCAAAAGTGGTCATTTTCTGATCATGAGCCTCTTTGGTCGTCAGATGACAGATACACAGTATATCATCAGTCCTAAATTTGAAGCCTTTCCAATATGGTAGTGCTCCATGGAATTCATGCATTGCTGACCTAGGCTTCTGGAACACAGAGTCTCTTGCATGCCATCATGAGGAAACAGAGTAGGATTTCACTGAAGGCCCATTAATATATATATATATATATATATATATATATAAACACCTTGAACTGCTTGTTGGGGAAGAGATCATCTGAACTATAAGCAATATGAAGAGAATTTAAGTTGTTGATATTAAATTTCATGAAAATTGATAAAGGACAAAAGAAAGTACATGTTGACTACATGCATATGCAAAGTCATCTAAAGTTGTTATAAATCTCTCTGAAAATAAGCATTTTGAAAATAACATTCTCACCAGCTGGCAAGGTGATATGGAACTCCAGGCTTAGAGTCAGGAAGACTTCAGTTCACATCTGACCTCTGACACTTACTAGCTGTGTGACACAAGTCACTTGACTGTGATTTGTCTCAGTTTCCCTATCTGTAAAATGGGAATAATAACACCTACTTCCCAGGGTTGTTCTGATGATCAAATGAGATAATATTGTAAAGCACTTAGCACAGTGCTTAGCACATAGTTAGCACTATATCAATGTTAACTAATTGTTATTATTAAGTTATACATTCCCAATTAATGAAAACAAATGTATATGTTAGAAATAACTGAAGAAATAATTTTGTTTATATTACATTATTATATTACAGTTATATGAAGGAGATGCTATCAAACCTTTAGTGAATGAAAATAATCCAACCTATCCTGTGATCCATCGACAATATATTTACTTTTTATCCAACAAAGTAAATAGGGATAAATTTATGAAGAACCCAATCAAATATATCCGTCAGCCCAAACCAAAACCTGCTGTGCCCATTAGGATTGCAATTACTGGGCCTCCAAAATCTGGGAAAACTACAGGTGAGTCTGTTTATTTCTTCAGTTTTTTTAAGCAACGAAGAACTGCCTGAAAACTATGATTACGTATTTATTTTACAAATTTAATGGGAATAATCCTGAATTAACAACTTTTGATTAACCCAAGAACATAAACTCCTTGGAGAAGAACTACATACTTTGCTGTTGGTAAATGTAGAAACTCATTTAGTAGAGGAACAGGCTTTCTTCCCCATCGTCATGAACTCTCACTAGAACATGCCACATGGAACATGATTATATTGATATATACAGAATAACCTGTGATAAAATACAGCACTCATCAGTGCTGAAAAAAACACCATACAAAGAATTGTCATGGAAAGGCTACATTTCATTTTAATAAAAATTGCATATCTAAAATCAAAAACTAGCATTCACTATTTGCAATGAGGAAACACTAGAAGCTCTCCAAATAGATGTAGAAATAAGTCAAGGATGTTCATATTTCTCCCCCTCTCTCTCTGTATGTATGTATGCATGTATTATACACATATGTGTGTATACATGTGTATACAAGGAAACTAAAGATATAACCATACTATCCCTATTTGAGAATTACATGACAATTTGCTTATGAAACTCTAGACAATCAGCAAAGAAACTAATTGAAACAGTAGCTTCAATAAAAGAGTAAAATACAAAATAAAACCACAAAAATCACCATTTCTGTCTAGCAACAACAAAATATAGAAGGGGGAAAAATAAAGAAAAATCTCATTCAAAATGCCTTTAAAATGACTAAAATACCTGAGAGTAAATCTACTAAGAAAGAAACACTAGAGACTCAAGACACACTAAAGTACAATTTAAAAAAAAAATACTTTCAAGAAAAAAGAATACCTTAAATACTTGGAGTGATGTTCATTGCTATACTATAATAAATAGTATCAGATGTAGTTCTATACTAATTAATCTACAAAGGAAGCACTTTTTTGGTAATTTTAAGGAAAGGGGGAGGGGAGGGGGAAGAGAGGGAGAAGGAGTAGAGGAAGGAAGGAAGGAAGGAAGGAAGGAAGGAACGAAGGAAGGAAGGAAGGAAGGAAGGAAGGAAGGAAGGAAGGAAGGAAGGAAGGGAGGGAGGGAGGGAGGGAGGGAGGAAGGAAGGAGGGGAGGGAGGGAGGAATACGAGCATGAGGCAGTATGGTACAAAGGAAGATTGACTGGTCTTGAGCTCAAGTAGACATAGATTCAGATTTTGTCTCACACATATTAGCTATTTGACCAAGTCATTTAGCTTTTCAGTACCCCAGGCAACTGTCTAAGATTACAAGGGATAGACCAATTACTACACTTTATTGATGGAGAGAGGAAGCTTTCATCAGCCTCTCTTAATTGCAATGCTTTCCTTCTGTTCATTATTTCCAATTTTCCTGTAAATAGCTTATTTTAGATGTCTTTGTTTGAATGTTTTCTCCCCCCTGGATTGTAACACCTCTGAGCTCAGGGACTGTCTTTTGCTTCTTTTTGCATCCCCAGCACTTAGTATAGTGCATTAAATGAATGAGTTTACATACTGAGAGTCCCCTTTAGGAATAAAGTCACATATCCAGCCCCCCCCAAAAAAAAAAATCCAAAAGTTAAATAATTAAAATATCATGAGATTCACAGACTAGAAAGGATTTTAGTTATCTAGTTCAATCATCATCACTTCATCAAACAGATAGGAAACTGAGTTCTCAAGAAGGCATATGATTCACCCAAGGTCACATAGTTAACAAGTGGCAGAATTAAGGTTTGAAATCATATTCTCCAATGTTCTTTGCACTGTAATATGCACTTCTAAGACATGTTGCTATAAATAATAATGACAATAATAATAACTAATGTTAATAGAGCACCTACTATGTGCCAGGCACTGTGCTGATGCTTTACAATTATCTCATTTGATCCTGGGAGTTAGGTGCTATTATTATCCCCATTTACAGATGAGAAAACTGAGACAGATTCAGTGACTTGCTCAGGGTCACACAGCTAATAAGTGTCTAAGGCTGGATTTGAACTGAAGTCTTCCTAACTTCCAGACTTGGAGACAACTATCCACTGACTTACCTAGTAGCTTATATCTATATCTATATCTATATATATGTGTGTGTATACATATATATACATATATATATATTCATGTGCATATATGTGAGCAATATGCAAAGGAATAAGATCCTAAACATGGGCATCTGCTCCATAATTGCTTACAGGTGCAATGACTTTTGGTGGGGAATCTACTAGCTCTCTCATAGCCACCTTCTTAATTCTATCTTCAGATTGGATAAATTAATTGCTCAACTAGCCTCATTAATTTCTCTAAAAGATAAAGCAGTTTTTCAACTTTTAGAAGTCTTAATTAGAGGGCCAAAACATTTTCATCTGGTAAGTATTTTAAAACATTTTGAATGTGATTAAAAAATAATAATCATAGCAACTAGTGCTTGACAGAACAGGGTTTTCTCTTCAGTTCTTAATGGTGGAATTTCAGGTATCAGTGGTGTATAGGTATGTTTATTCACACCTATGCACACATGTGTATTACCTACATATATGTATACATAAACTTATTATTCCACACTTATGTGCATGTGTGTACATAGGTACACAGACATACACCCTCAAATACACACACATATGTGTATATGCTAGGATAGAGAGGAATTTTTCCTAATATATGATCAAATTGGACCAGATAGATATCTATCTTCTCCTCATATATGTAATGCCAACCCTTATGCTAACTCAAGATAGATGAAGTGAGAACCAAGATGGTGTGGTAAAATCAGGACTTCCGCATGGCTCCGGCTCCCACCACCTCCAATACGTGTAAAAAAATTACTCTAAACAAATTTTAGAGCTACAGAACCCACAAAGTGGCAGAGAGAAACAAATCTCCCACTGAAGGCAGCCTGGCAGGCCGACAGGAAGGGTCTACTACACTGGGCTGGGAGCCAAGTGCAGTCCCAAGGGAGTATTGTGGTTCTGGTCCCAGGGTGGCCTTGACCAGCCTTGGCCAGAGCAGACTTCAGGAGAGTGAATCACCAACAGCTGTGGCTGCTTCCAGACTTCTCAACTCATAAACACCAAAAAGAAAGTAAAAGGTCAGTCACTGTTGGAACTGGGTGGAAAAGAGCATGGTCTGGCCCCTGCCCGTGAGTCAAGAATTGGCAGAGGTACAGCAGCTGAAGTTGCTGCCCTGTGGCTGCTTCCAGAGCCCCTGGACTTCACATTGTAGGAGGACCAAGTGACCATTCAGAGGGCAATGGCTCTTGCTTTAACCTGCTTGGATCTGGATCGTGGTCTTGGGTGGTGGTCCTGGGGTGTGTGGCCAGCTGGTGGGGGATGTATAGAGGGTGCCTTCCTAATAGCTCTGGCAGCTGCAAAAACCCCAGCAATTTGGGACATAGCTCTCTGCGATCTGGAAGCAGAGTTCTATCATGGCAAAGAGCTCAAAAGTCAAGTAATTGGCTGGCAATATGAGCAAGCAATGGAAGCACAAACAGATGACAGAATCCTTTTTTAGGGACAAAAAGGATCAAAGCATGGAGTGGGAGGAAGACAACAAAGTCAGAACTCCTGCATCAAAAGCCTCCAAGAAAAATATGAATTGGTTACAGGCCATGGAGGAGCTCAAGAAGGGTTTTGAAAATCAAGTAAAAGAAGTGGAGGAAAAAATGGGAATAGAAATGAGAATGATGCAAGAAAATCATGAAAAGAGAGTCCTGATGAAGGAGACCCAAAAATACACTGAAAAAATAACACCTTAAAAAATAGACTAACTTTAATGGCAAAAGAGGCCCAAAAAGCCAATAAGGAGAAGAATGCCTTAAAAAGCCAGATTTGCCAGATGGAAAAGGGAATTTCAAAAACTCACTGAAAAAAATAATTCCTTCAAAATTAGATTGGAGCAAATAGAAGCTAATGAATTTATGAGAAATCAAGATACTATAAAACAAATCCAAACAGATGAAAAAAATAGAAGGCAATGTAAAATATCTCATTGGGAAAACCACTGACCTGGAAAATAGATCCAGGAGAGATCATTTAAAAATTATTGGACTACCTGAAAGCCATGATTAAAAAAAGAGCCTAGACAACATCTTGCAAAAAATTATCAAGCAAAATTACCCTGACATTCTAGAACCAGAGGGCAAAATAGAAATTGAAAAGAATTCACTGATCACCTCTTGAAAAAGATCCCAAAAAGAAAACTCCTAGGAATATTATAGCCAAATTCCAGAGTTCCCAGGTCAAGGAGAAAATATTGCAAGCAGTCAGGAAAAAACAATTTGAGTATTGTGGAAACACAATCAGGATAACACAAGACTTAGCAGCTTCTATTAAGAGGGCTTGGAATATGATATTCTGGAGGTCAAAGCAGCTAGGATTAAAACCAAGAATCACCTACCCAGCAAAACTGAGTATAATGCTACAGAGGAAAATATGGTCCTTCAATGAGATAGAGGATTTTCCAGCATTCTTGATGAAAAAACCAGAGCTGAACAGAAAATTTGACTTTCAAATACAAGAAGCAAGAGAAGCATGAGAAGGTAAACAGGAAAAAAAAAATCATAAGGAACTTATTAAAGTTGAACTATTTTCATTCCTACATGGAAAAGCGATCATTGTAACTCACGAGTCTTTTCTCAGTATGAGGACAGTTAAAGGGAATATGTGTGTGTACATACATATTTGTGTGAGTGTGTCCATATGTATGTACATGTATACATAGACAGAGAGCATAGGATGAATTGAATATGAAGGGATGATATCTAAAAAAAGTAAAATGAGGTGAGAGGAATATTGGGAGAAGGATAAAGGGAAAGATAAATTAGGGTAAATTAGCTCATATAAAAGAGGCAAGAGAACACTGTTATAACGGAGGGGAAGAGCAGGAAGGTGAAAGGGAATGGGTCAACCTTACTCTCATTGAATTTGGCTCAAGGAGGGAATAACATACACACTTAATTAGGTATCTTACCCTACAGCAAAATAGGGGAAAGGGGATAAGAGGGGGGATGATAGAAGAAAGGGCAGATTGGGGGTAGAGGGTGGTTAGAAATGAACACTCTTGAAAAGAGACTGGATCAAAGGAGAAAATTAGAATAAATGGGGGGTGGGATAGGATGGAGAGAATTATAGTCTCTCACAATATAGCTACTATGAAAATATTTTCCGTAACTACACGTGTATGACCTATATTGAATTGCTTATTTTCCCTGTGGGGGTGGGTGAGGAGGTAGAAGGGAAAAAATCTGGAACTCGAAGTTTTAAAAACAAATGCTTAAAAAAATGCTTTTTACATGTAATTGGGAAATAAGATATACAGGCACTAGGGTATAGAAATCTATCTTGCCCTACTAGAAAGTTGTGGCGGGGGGGGGGAGGGTATGAGGGAGGACAAAGGAGAGAACAGATTGGGTGAAGGGGCATTCGGTAGGCTTGTTATTTTGGAGTGGGGTAGGGGAAAGATGGGGAGAAAAATTTGTAACTCAAAATCTTGAATTTTGGAAATGAATGTTGAAAACTAAAATAAGTAAATTGGAAAAAAAGATGAAGTGAAAGCTTTGAAATGATAAGGAAAATGTTCAGGTTCACCATGGCATCCTTCAATTTAGCTACCAACCTAAGGGAGTACCTTAAGGATCAAAGAAATTAAAATTCTAAGGAGTAAAAGGTGAGATTTCCAACAGTATGCAAAAGGAAGCTTCTTCATGCATAGCCCTTTACTAGGTGCTGGGGGAAACAAAAATTTTAGATGATACATTGTCCTTACCCTCAAGGAGTTTAAACTCTAATCATGCCCAATGAGAAAAGAAAATCTAACCTTTAAAATGTTTTCCTGTTGAAAATAAAAGGAAATTTGAAAAGGTTGGTGTAATGTAGTTTTTTCATTCTTCTGAGATTAAATTAAAAGTTGCCTATTTAGCAAGTATGCCAATTTGTAGATTGTTTTAAATAATTATGAAGCAGCTGGCATAGTGGACCTTTGAGCCAAGAAGACCTGAGTTCAAGTTTTGCCTTCGGGCACTGGCAAGTCAATTAACTTCTTAGTGTCCTAGGCCAATGGTGTCTAAATCAAAGAGAAACATGTTGATTTAGAAAACCACAAATTAATATTATCTATGTTGTACTGTATTTTTATTTATTTTGTTAAATATTTCCCAATTATATTTTAATCTGGTTTGGCCCTTGCTGGCCTGGTATCCTCCAGTTTGACATCTCTGCTCTAGGCAACTCTCAGACTTTTAAATTACAGGAAAAAGTAGCAACCTGCATTGGTAGGAGGAGTTTCCCATGCCAATGAAATCACAAGACTAGTCCTTTTAATTATTGTAAAAAAAAAAATCTTTAATTCTGTGTGGCTATAATTAACATTTATGAAACTTTCAGCTTTGGGAGTTTTGTCAGGAAGGCAGGTGATTAGAAAGCAAGATTATGGGGCTGAGACTCAAGGGTCTATCACTTCCCTACTGAAAAATGTGGGCAAATAATTTAAACTTTCTGAGCCTCATTTTAACTCATTAAACTGATGGCATTGGAATTGGTGGTTTTTCATTTAAAATTTAAATAATGGTATTTAAATTAAAAGTAATGGTATTGGTAAGACCCCTTTGGGACCCTTCTGGCAATAGTCATTAGTCTACTTTCCTTTGGCACTGCTAGGCCTTCTTCTTTAAAAAAGTTGTTTAGTATTTTATTTTTCCATAACTACATATGAAAACAATTTTTAACATTCATTTTTAAAATTTTGAGTTCCAGATTCTCTCCCTCTTTCCCTCCCCTCCCTCTTCCTTGAAACATGACACATTTAAGAAAAAAAAAGAGGCCTTGGACTGAATCTACATAAGGAAAATACAGTAAAGCCTACTGTTATTTGTCCCAAGACATAATTCTTTTCTAACAGATATCTATGGGATAATGATAATTCCAATATTGAGGTAATTAGGAATATTTACCTTCAAAATACTTTATGTGTGCATTATAATTGCTTCACATGTATAATTATACGCATAAACCATGTAAAAATAATTGTAAAGTTCTCATATGTACCATTGCCACATGGGAAGTACTTGAAAGGTTCTTGCCTACTAGGTTCTTGCCATTTTTGTTCATTGTATAGAGTAATAGAAAGACAGTTGGATTTAGAGTTAGAGGCTGTTCAGTCATTTCAGTAATGTTCAACTCTTTATGATCTCATTTGGGGTTTTCTTGGCAAAGATCCTGGAGTTATTTGCCATTTCCTTTACCAGCTCATTTTACAGATAAGAAACTGAGGCAAACAGGGTTAAGTGACTTGCTCAGGGTCATATAGCTAATAAAAGTCTGAGGCCAGATTTAAACTCAGTTCTTCCTGACTCTAGGGTAGGTGCTCTATCCACTGGCTGCTCTTCAGAGTCAGAGGACCTGCATTCAAATCTAGGCTTTGCTACTTAGAATTTGCGTGACTTTGGACAAATCACTTAACCCTTAAACTAGACCTCAGTTTCCTCATCTATAAAATTAGATTATTGAGCTAGGCAATCTTTAATGTTCCTTCCAACCCTAAAATAGTAGCATATGATCCTATGAACCAAAGGGCAGCAAGGTAGCTCAATATAGAGTACTGAGCCTGTAGTCAAGAAGACCTGAGTTCAAATTTGATCTCAGACACTAACTAGCTGTGTGACCCTGGGCAAGTCACTTAATTTGTTTGCAAACCACTCCAATATCTTTGCCAAGAAAACCCCAAATGGGGTCATGAGAAGTTGGACATGACTAAAACAACTAACCAACAACTATGAGCCAAAGTTGTTAACCAAATACATTGTCATAATTATTTGTGATCTTTAATGATACTTATTTAGTGATAAATGTTACTAATTTGTTTTTTCATATGTCTTTGACTAATGTTAAGTTTCACTGGCTACTAACATTAACAAGGGTTTGAAGCTAAAGAATATATGATGAATTTTTGAAAAAGCATTTCAGAAGCAAACTGCTAAGAAAATGTTCGATGCATTAAAAAGTTTCTGCACAAACAAGATTAATGAAGCCAAGATAAGAATGAAAGCAGAAACCTGGGGAAAAAATTTACAGCAAGTATCTCTGATAAAGACCTCATTACTCAAATATATAGAGAACTGAGTCAAATTTATAAGAATATAATTGATAAATGGTCAAAAGATATGAACAGGAAGTTTTCAGATGAAGAAATCAAAGCTACATATAGTCATATGAAAAATGCTCTAAATCACTATTGATTAGAGAAATGCAAATTAAAACAGCTCTAAGGTACCACTTCATACCTATCAGATTGCCTAATATAACAGAAAAGGAAAATGACAAATGCTGGAGGGGATGTGGAAAAATTGAGACACAAGTGCACTGTTGGTAAAGTTGCAAACTGATCCAACCATTTCCAGAGAGCAATTTGGAACTATGCCCAAAGGGCTATAAAACTGTGCATACCCTTTGATCCAAAAAATACCAGTACTAAGTCTATATCCCAAAGAAGTAAAATGGTGGGGGGTGGGAAGAAGAATCTTTGTACAAAAATATTTACAGTAATTCTTTTTGTGATGGCAAAGAATTGGAATTATGACAGAATAATCTCATGCTATATGCCAAGCAGGATGATTTCAGAAAAACCTGGAAAGACTTACATGAACTGATGAAGAATGAAGGGTGTTGAACCAGGAGAACATTGTACCCAGTAATAGCAATATTGTATGATGATCAACTGTGAATGGACTTAGCTATTCTCAGGAATACAGTAATCCAAGATAATTCCAAAGGATTCATGATGAAAAATGCATTCCACCCCCAAAGAAAGAATTGATGGAGTCTGACTGCATATTAAAGCATACTATTTTTACCCTTTTTTTCTGGAGTTTTTTGGTGGGTGTTTTATTTCATAACATTACTAATGTGTAAAAATGTTTTGCACAATTACACATGTATAACCTATATAAAATTGCTTACCATCTCAGGAAGGGAAGAGGGGAGGGAGGGAAGGAGAGAATTTGGAACTCAAAATTTTTAAATGATTAATGTTAATTGTTTTTGCATACAATTGGGAAAAATAAAAAAATGATTTTTAAAAATAAAAAGAAAAAATAAGATATTTAATGCTATTTATGCTTTGCAGTTGCCAGAAAATTTGCACAGGAATATGGCTTACAACGTTTGTCAATAGGAGATGCCATGCGTATGATACTGAACAACCATCCAGAAACAGAGTTGGCACTTATGTTAAACTGGCATCTTCATAAAGGATTAGCAGCACCTGATGAGCTGGTTGTCCAAGCTTTAGAAACTGCTCTGATGGATACTGTGTGCAATACTGCAGGGTAGGCTTCCTGATATTAACATATATAATGCTTAAAATGTTAAAAATATATCATGAGAAATTTTTTTAAGTTTTTAAGCAATTGGGGTTAAGTAACTTGCTCAAGGTTACACAGCCAGTTTTTGTTTTGTTTTTTTGGTGTGGGTGTTAAGTATCTGAGGCCAGAACCAATCCCGGGTCCTCCCGACTCCGGGGCCAGTGCTCTTACTCACTGCACCACCTAGCCACCCCTATCATGAAAATTTTTACAAGATGGATTGTGTTATATTTTGATGAACCTCTATTTTAAAAGATTTTAAACATCAATTAATTTAATAAATTTAAACATCAATTATATTCTGAAAGGTTATGAAAACCAAGAATGCACATTAAATTTAATGCAAGAAGACTTTAATCTTCATTCTTGCAACACTTGTGATAGTTTGTACTTTCATCAGGCATGGAAAGATGTTGTTTGAATTATTATTTGAAAATGCATTAGAGGGAAAAGTAAGTTCATTTACCCAAATAAGTGAGAATCAATTGAATCACTGCAAGAGTATATACAAATTCACCCATTCTATCAAGGCTATATCTCTGGAAAAAAGGAAAGAGGAAGGAAGGAAAGACAAAGAAAGGAGGGAAGAATGAAGGAAGGAAAGCTGAGGCTGGTCTAGAACCCAATTCATTCATCTCAGCCAGAGATGAATGTCTGAGTGCCACTAGAAGACTCAAGATCATATTTTTCAGCCCAATTCTTTAGAATAACATAGTCTGAAAAGGTGACCTAGGTAAGGTTCAGTATTTCTTGGATTTTGTATTATCTCACCAATTCCTACAAAAGCCTAACTATCCAGATATAAACTAAATCCATAATACACCTAATCTCTCATCACCCATCTCTTAACAGCCTCCATAAATCAATAAAAAATATACAATTCTATAGCATGGGTTTTGTTAAGCTTGTAGGCAATATGCACCCTTTATTATAAAGCTCTCTTTTTTCCTATTTAAAGTTTCTCTTTTTATGTAGAAGAATCTGCATTAAGGAAAATTTTGCCACTAAGCAAGAACAAAGTCTTAAAACAGATCAATGTTTAGATTTTAGAACTTGGATTCATACTTGAATGGCTAAGTCAGGGGCTCTTACTCTGAGGTCTGTAAACTTTAAAAAAAATATTTTAATAACTATTTCATTAAATTTGGTTTCCTCTATAATCCTATATATTTTGTTCTGTGTGTTTTAAACCATAATTATGGTGATCCTTAGGCTTCACCAGACTGGCAAAGGGGTTCATGACACATTTAAGAAAAAAAAGAGGCCTTGGACTGAATCTACATAAGGAAAATACAGTAAAGCCTACTGTTATTTGTCCCAAGACATAATTCTTTTCTAACAGATATCTATGGGATAATGAGACACACAAGGGAAATCCATGAACAGCAGTATTTCAGCAGTGTACCTTAGGTAGAGCAATACAATCTAATGAAAAGGAAAAAACCACTACATAATTGGGAAAGGGAATATACTGACTATATTTTATATATTTTAGGACATATCCACAATTAAGCCACTTATTTATTTTATTTGTTTAAATTAAGTTGTATTAGGACTTGTTGTCTTCTCACATGCAAGAAAATATATTAATGATAGATAAGAATAAATTATTGGGAAGATTTACATAGCTAAATTCCTCTTTAATAGGGTTGTAATTGATGGATTCCCTGTCACAAGACATCAAGTGAACCTCTTGGAATCGAGAAGTATCATTCCTGTGATAATTTTTGAGTTACAAGTACCTACAAAGGAGATTTTTAAACGATCACTAATAGATAATCAAAAAAATGAAAGGTAAGGTGGTCAATAATTTTTTTTTTAAAGACTGGATCTCTGCACTTGTAATCAAAAGTGGTTACTCATGAGCCTGATCCTACTTTGACAGGATACAAATATAAATTTGTCACCTCTCTCCATAAAAGAGTAAGTCAATGACAGTAGAGCTTTGAGTATGATAGTGGAATAATATAAATAAATACTCAACTAGTATTTATATTACACTTTAAGGCATTACTCCTGGGAACCCACCATATTAATATTAATGCCCAACAATGCAGATACCTGATGGGTCTAATGCCCTGCAGTTCAGAACTCCAGAGCTCAAGAGATTCACCAGCCTGAGAGCAGGAATTACAGACATGCACTACCTTGCGTAGCTACTCAATGAAATTTAATGTAAAACTGAAAATAGTACTCATAAGTTTCTGTTTTTAGCTCTACAAATAGATCAATCAATGATTTTGTTCAAGTTCATGTAATAATAGTAGCATTTATACAGTGCTTTAAAGTTTACAAAGCACTTTGCAAATATTATCTCTTTTGATCCTCTCAATAACCCTGAGAAATAAGTGCTAGTATTATCCCCATTTGACAAGTGAGGAAACTAAGGCAGGCAGAGGTTAAGTGAAATGCCTAGAGTCAAACAACTAGTAAGTATCTGAAGCTGTATTTGAACTCAGGTTTCTTGATTCCAAATTCAGCACTCTTTTCTCCATGTCACCTAGTTGCCTCCTAGCAATCTAATTGTAATAAATATGAAATTTGTCACCTCTCTCCATAAAAGAGTAAGTCAATGACAGTAGAGCTTTGAGTGTGACAGTAGAAAAATATAAATACTCAACTAGTATTTATATTACACTTTAAGGTTTGTAAAACACTTTATAGATATTATCTTATTTAATCCTCACAAGAACTGGGAGGTTGGTTCTATTGTTATCTTTATAGATGAAAGAAACTGAGCCTGAGAAATGGTTTTAAACTGAGAAGTAATGGCGTGATCCCAACTGCTTGTATGCACCCAAATTAAAATGCAATAGAATTAAAGATTGAAGCAGAAGAAAAATAGTTGCCTCTAAGAGTTGAGTTAGAGGATTAAAAACATATTCTTTGCACCTGCCCTGCATTATTTATTAAATAATACTGCATAATCCCATTAAAATATTTCATCCAAAATTGCCCCGCAAAACGTGGTATTAGCTATTTTAAAATATTCATCTTCTGCACACATCAAATAAAACCAAATAAATATGTGCTTTGGATGATGATAATACGTAAAAGAAATATTCTGTGCTGGGCATGACTAGAATTGGCCAGTGAGATCCTGGTCTTTATGAGCATTCATAGTGTGCTTTGCCTGACCCAGTCTTAACAAGGACTTGAATATGTGCAGGTGTCTGGTTGTGGTGGACTTCCCATCTCTGGGGCTAAAGATCTCCTGAGTTTGATAAGTTTACCTGTGGGGGTTTGTCCAGAATCTTCTTTCCAACTCATTCATAACTGATGAATCAGGTACCCTAGAGCAAATATATCAATACAAGAGTTGCAAGATGTCTCCTCTGGGCTCTAAGGCTACCCCTAAGGGGTTTCAGAAGTCTTTCTCTAAAGAGGGTTCAAATGCCTTTTCCAGGGTGTTCTCAATATCAATCACCAGTTACAGTCAGTGTCTCCCTAAAATCATCAATACCTTTGAGTGCCTAGTACTCCAGTATCGCTTTAATCAATTAATTTAATTAGCTCTTACAAGGGATATTTACTGCTGTTTGGCAAGAACATAAGTTACAAAACATTCCCTATCCCCCAATGCCTGGAGACACATTTTTTATGACATCTGAGTCCTGGGTTAAAATGCCTCAGACACTTACTAGCTGAGTGGCCCTGCACAAGTAACTTAACCCTGTTTGCCTTAGTTTCCTCATCTGTAAAATGAACTGGAGTACAAAATGGTAAACCATGCTAGTATCCTTGCCAAGAAAATCCTAATCAGGGTCATGAAGAGTCAGATGAGACTGAAACAATGAACAACAGAAATGAAGAAAGCCATGTTTAGTTTCGTGGAAGAAGGCACAATGTCCTTGGTTGGTTGGTTGGTTGTTGTCCTTTGTTCTCAGAGATGACATCACTGTCATGACATCTGTTCTCAGAGATGACATGTTCTCAAAATGACATTACTATGTTATTGTCAAGTTGCAGTATGTCCCGCTGTGGCTGATCAGACCAATACAAGCTCAAAATGCTCTACCACAGGTAGAGTACAAACAGTCCATGTGAATATTTGGGGTGAATTCTCTAAATCTGCACATCTCATGTTTCTTCTGAGCTACTTCAATTCTGCTTTGCTCATAGAGTACAGGACCTTCTCTAATGAGGGCACACCATGTTGGGAGGTCCTGTGCCAGTATCTTCCAAATCATGCAATTCCAAAGTTCTTAAGACAAACTTTCTAAGAGTATCCTTATATAGCTTTTTCTGACTGCCATGTGAGCACTTGCCCTGTGTAAGTTCTCCATAAAATAGTCTTTTAAGCAAGCATACATTTGGCATTCAAACAACGTGGTCAGCCTATCAGAGTTGTGCTCTGTGTAGTAGAGTTTGCATGCTTGAATTAGTTTGAGAAAGGACCTCAGTGTCTGGTACTTTATCCTGCCAGCTGATCTTCAGAATCTTCCTAAGACAATTCAAATGACAGATTGTCCTAGAGATGCAGTATATGGCAAGTACAAGGCTCAATAAGTATTAAATTTACTTGACTGTTAAATTAAATTTACAAGGATCTGAAATAGAAGACAAGCATAGATTATGCTTTATTATCTTAAAAAACAATTGGTCTATGAAATGAAATGAAAGATGAAGTAGAATGACTAAATCTAAAGTACAAGTTGCTTTTATTTGATCACTAGCTGTTAAAATGTATGCTTTTTGGAATTTATTTTTATGATAAAAATAGAATAGTCTAATAGGTGACAAACCCTCCTGATAACAGAAATTATGTTTCTGAATTATTTGAAAACATGCTGCATAATGAGGAATTTAAATTATAGAATAGTATATTAACATTAAAATCAAGCTCATTTATCCAAATGTCATCCTCAAACTTGTTTTGAGGAAAATATATGCAACAACACTTTTTTCTCTTTCTTTCTTATCTTTCTTTTAGCTTACCTTATCCACTACATAACAGCTCACAAATTTTGTCTATCAAGAACTCATGTTTAAACAAGCACAGAATTGTTATTAAGGAATTCTATGAAGAAGAACATCAGAACTGGTGTGCAATTGATGGATTTCACAGCAAATGGTGGGTGTGGAATGAAGTGCTTAAGAATGTTCAGATGATGAATAAACGGATCCAGCTGTATTTGGAAAGGATAAGAGCAGGTAAGAAAACAATGTTGCTGTTAAAATAAATTTCTGCTTCTTCCATATATATTTTACACATTTATTCCCAGAATTGTAATGCCTTTTAAATTTACAGCATATTTAAGTCATTTTGAATACATTGTATTCATATGATGTATCTATAATCAATCAATGATTCATACAAGAATGACTTATTAAGTCTTAACTGTGTGCTTAGCACTTTGTAAAATCTAAAGTACTATATATTATAGTGACAAGATGATTAGTGTTACTGAGGGTCAAGAATCTAAATATTTGTATTATTTAACCTGGGGGGGGGGCTTGGGTGCAGCCTTTGGATTGAGTACAAGTTTTACAGAACAAATTTTTTTATTAAGGGGATTTGTTCTGTGAAGTTTAGATTCAGTCAAAGAGCCGCACTTGAGAACCTAGAGGGCCATCCATATGTGGCCTCGAGGTCACAGGTTCCCCATCCCTGAACTAACTTTTACTGGATTGTCACCGCAGCAAGAGAATAATTTTATTCCTCTCTAACTGGATGTCCATCTCATCCCCCATACAGAGGCTGCTTCAAACCTTTTCTCCTCAAACCCCTCCCCCCCATACCACCTCTTCCCCAAACCCTCTAAGCTAAGGACCTTGTATCATGCTATACTGAGAAAATAGAGGCCATTTGTCATGAGCTCCATCCTTCTTCTTCTTTTTTATTTCAGAATCCCTTGACATCCACTCTCTTTTCCATTTTGTTATTTGGTTATTTCAGTCATACCCAACTGTCTTGTGATCCAATTTTGGGGTCTTCTTGACAAATATACTAGAGTGGTTTGCCATTTCCTTCTCCAGTTCATCTTACAGGTGAGGAAACTGAGGCAAACAGGATTAAGTGGCTTGCCCAGGATCATACAGCTAAGTAAATGTTTGAGGCTGGATTTGAACTCATGAAGATCAGTCTTCCTGGTTCCAAGTCCAGTGCTCTATCCACTGCATCACCTAGCTTCCCTTCTTTTCCTTCTCTTATTCAAATCCAGCTCTTCACCTTTTCCCTTCCTGTGTTTTGTTTTTTTCTCAGAATATTTCACTGTCATCATCTTCTTCCTCTCTCTTTCAATATCTCTCTTCTCTGGCTCCAGTTCTGGCTCTATCACATGCAGGAACACACAGACAGACACACAAACACACATACTTTAATTTCCCCCATCTGCTGACTCCTCTACTGCCTACAAATATGCCCATTTTTCCAATTCTAAAAATTTTTTACTAGATCCTACCAGACCCCAAATGTCATTTCATATCACCTTATTTTCCTCCTTCATTTTTCAGCCAAATTCCTAGAAAAAGGTTTTACATTTATTGTCTTCATTTCCTCTCCCCTCACTCATTCCTCAACCCTTTGCAATCTGGCTTCTGACCTCATCACCCACTTGAAAGTGCTTTCTCTAAAGTTACCATTGTTCTCATAATTGCCAAATCTGATGAATTTTTCTCTTCATCCTTAATCTCTTTGCAGCCTTCCCCAGGAGTTCTTTCTTATCTGATTGACACTAGTGTCTAATGAGTCTTATCTGATTGACACTAGTTTCTAATGAGTCTCCGACCTATCTGAGCACTTCTTTTTAATCTCCTTTGCTGGATCAGCATCCATATCTCCTTAACTGTGGGTGTTCCCCAAGGCTCTCTCCTCTTGAATCTCTTTTCTCTCTCTACACTCTCTTACTTGCTTTATCTCTCCACCTTCCCTAGGTTTAATTATAATAGCTAGGCTGATGATTCACAGATCTATATATTCAACCCTATTCATTCTGAGTTCCAATCCTATATCACCAATTGTCAATTGGGTGTTTCCAATTACCTCAAATTCAACATGTTTAAAATAGAACTCATAATGTTTCCTCCCAAATCCAAGTCTCTTCTGAATTTCACCATTTCTGTCAAGCATCACGATCCTAACCTCCCAGGTTAAATTCCTTACTGTTATTATTGCTTCCTCACTTTGTCTCAACATTACCACATTACCCAGATCATCTACCAAATCTTGTCACTGCATCCTTCACAGTATCTTGTATCCATTTACTTCTCTCCATTCATGTAAGTCACCAGCCTAGTTCAGGCTCTCATCACATCTTGTCCAGACCACTGTAGTAACCTTTTCATCAGTCTGTCTCCCCCCAGTTCTTAGGCTCTTCATTCTATCTTTCACACAGCTGCCAAAGTAATTTTCCTTATTGTCTATGTCTCTTCCCCACTAAAGCAATCTCCAGCTGCTCTTCGCTACTTCTAAGATAAACTTCTTTGTTTAGCTTTTAAAAGAGGGTGGTTTTGGATAAGGGAAAAATAGGCCATTTGCAATATTCTAGGTGAGAGAGAGGCAATAGTGACTTGAACCGGAGTGTGACTGTGTGAATGGTGAGGGGAAGGGACAGATGCAAGAAATGTTATGGAAATAGAGACAACAAAATTTGGAAACTGAGTAGATATGTGAGGTAAGGGAGAGTGAGGAATCAAAGAGGATACAAAGGTTGTGGACCTTGATGATTGGAAGCATGGTGGCATCCATAGGGAAGTTCAGCAGATTGAGTTTGAGACGTCTATTTCTACATGCTGTTGGAAATGTCCAGCAGGCAGTTGGTGATTCAGGAGAGACTAGGACTGAATATATAACTCTAGGAATCATCTGCACAGAGATAGTTGAACTCAGAAACTGATGAGATCACCAATTACAATAATATAGAGGGAGAAAAGAAGAGGACCTAGGACAGACCCTTGGGGGACACCTATGGTTAGTGGGAGTGAACTGGTTGATGACCAACAAAGGTGATTGAGAAACAATCAAGACGGGTAAAAGAAAAAACCAGTAGAGAATAGTGTCACAAAAAGCTAGAAAGGAGTGAATATCCAAAAGAAGAGTGATCAGCAGTGTGAAAGGCTGAAGAGAGGTCAAGAAAGACGAAGACTGAAAAAAGGATTTGGCAATCAACATCACTGGTAACTGTGGAAAGAGCAGTCTAAATTGAGTGATGAAGTCAGAAGCCAGAGCTCAAAGGGTTGGAGAAGTGAGAGGGAGGGAAAGTAGTGGCAGTAAGTGTAAACAACTTTTTCTAGGACTTTGACTAAGAAATATGGGAGAGATAAAGGAAGATATTTTGAAGCTTTGGCTGGATCTAGCTAGGTCTTCTTAAGAGTAGAGGAGGCTTGGATAGGTTTAGGCAGCAAGGAAGGAGCAAGGAGCTAGGGAGAAATTACAGAGGGGAGGAAGTAGGAAAAATAAATCAATTCTGGAGTCAGAAGCTCTGGGTTAAAATCCTGCCTCTAATGCCTACTACCTGTGTGATCTCAAGCAATTCACTTCACATCTTTAAGCCTCAGTTTTCTCACCTTTAAAGTGAAGGAACTGGACTAGAGGGACCTCCCGGGTCTAAATCCATGCTCTTGAATGAATGCTGATACCCTGGGGTACCCTGAGTTTCTCTGGAAATGGAACTTTAGCCAAGGATTGAGGACCAATGTCAAAGTCCTTTAGCCTAGGACAGAAGTTGGAACCCCAGCCAAGAGAGGTTTATGTTTTATAGCTAGAGTACAGGGAAAGAAAATCTGGAAGGGTTGGAAAACAATTTGCAGTCAGGGCAGAGGTCCAGCTCAATGTAGAAACCATCTAATGTATACTGAAAGCACATAATAAACATGCCTGCATGTGCAAACACACACACACACACACACATACACACACACACACACACACACACACACACACACACACCACCACCACCACCCCCCCTTTGGGAAGAGGAGCTGCCTCATTCAAGACAGAATTACAGCTGCACCTCATGTAAAACCCAAGCTCACAACTTTAGGTAGGATAGTAACTAGAAGCTTCAATGTAGATTCCATGCAGGTAGAAGAAATCTTACACTTAGAGAACCTATACGTATAAAACAAATTTTCCACCTATGTTACAAGCCTAGTTTTAGCTTCCTAAACAACAGCACAAAACCTTACTAATGAATAAGCTTGAATATTGCTTTGATGGCCCTTGCTAAAGCAGTGTGAACTATTCATTGCTGTGTATTTGCCACAGATTGTTATTGGATTCAGTTGTGAAAATAGGGCTCAACTTTTTCAAAGCAAATGGGCATTTTAGAGGTGCCCTACCATATGTCAAAGGCACAAAACATTATACTTCCTCCAAAGTATTACATAAATCTAACATTGTCATAAAACTACATAGAAAATATCAAAAACAAAAACTTGTACAAAACAAAAGATAATTAAAAATTCTCCAGGGAAAATCCAGAAATATTATTTATAGGATGAACCTAAGCATTCCTATCCATGAAATGGCAGTGTCAAAAATTAATAAGATAGTTTAGGGATAGTGTTTTGATAAATTTTTGCTGATTTATAGTTTTCATAATGAATAATTATGCAATAGAGTAATTAGTAGGAATGCTTCTGCAACATAAAGAAATAGACGTATTTAAATATAACTGTTTCAACATGAAACCCCCAAACACAAATAAAACAGAGCTTATTGAGTAGTTTTTAGCACTAAGCCCCAAAGCAAATATTATAAAGTGCTTCTGTTCTAATTCTAAATATGCTAGTGTTTTTAACATGTGAAAAAAAAATCATGCAACGTAGAAAAAAACACTTCAATTCATTCAACAGGGAAAGCTGCAAGCATTAACAAGCTATGCATCACTCCTCAAGAACTGATTTCTCGACTGGGAGAATTTGGACAATATTGCCCTGTCAGTTTGGCAGAAAAGGGCGAACTGGTTGACTGCTCTGTAACCAGCTCACTAGAAACTGCAGCTGAATTCAGAGGACACTATTACAAAATGGCTTCTAAAGTAGAACTGGATGTAAGTATACACCAAACTCAAGATTTTGACTTGTGTTTTCCTGTTATGTACATGCCTGGTTTGTTTTGGGTTCTTGGTTTTGGTCTTAGGGCATTTGGGTTTTTTTTAATGCCTGCCTCATTTCCGGTTTAATGGAACTCAGTATATTTTTTCCCTGGTGGGGGTTCATCATCTCTTGTCTGAGTGGAAAAAAAAATCAGAAAACTTAGATATTCAAAGTGGGCTCAAACCCTGGGCAAGTAGTTTAACTCCCCTGAGCATCTGTTTCCTAATTTGTAAAATGAGAATAATAATGCTTTACTTTTTTAATATTTTACTCTACTTACCTAAAAGGATTATAAGGTAGGACTTACCTAAAAGGACTATTGTAAACAAAATACTTTGCAAACTGGAAAGCACTATATAAGCATGAAATACCACTTATTATTTTATAATTGAAAGAACAAAAGACATACATTGATAGTCTGAAAAGTAATCCAATGTGCCTGAGCTCATTTTTTTACATATAAAGTGAATATATAGATATATCAGTATTCTCATTAACTAGGTTTTATCTTTATCTTGTCAGTCAGTTATCACTAATTTAAGTGTTATAGTCATTAAGCATTTATTACGCACCTACTTCATGCTAAGTGCTGAATCTTGCCTATTTAAGAGGCAACCACAGAAAGCTGGAAGACTAACCATCCCACACCTTAACCCCTCAGCTCCCCAACCCCCCAACCCCAAATCCAGTTTAAAGACAAAGGAACAATAGCTCAGAAAAATTAAATTACTGGCAAAACAAGTTAATCATAGCAGAGCCATAATCCAGAATCAGGTTCTAGGCTCTAAGTCCAGTGCTATTTCTGCCATTCCATGCTGCCACCCCATTTAATAGAGGAAATGGGTAAAGAAGGCTTAAGCAGGGATTAATTGAAGTAGATGTTTCTCAAAGGAAGACTAATTAAGGTATAATGAATTGCTTGTAGCTTTGGGAAAAAATAATTCCTATTGGAAACTAAGAGCAGTAACAAAAGAACCTCAAAGAGATGTTTAATTTATTTGGTATTTGTTATAAATATTTTCTTATCACTTAATTCTTTTACTACAGAAATTCCTGGAAAACCCAGAAATATATGTGGCTCCATTAGCACCTAATCCTCTCCCACCTCCAGAGCTATTACCCAAAAGGCTAACAGTAGCAGAAGTAAAGAACCAATTCCCTAAAAGTGCAGAACTTCAAGGATATTGTCCAGTCACTTACCTGGATGGGAAACAGAGGTAACTATGAATTGTCTTGGCTACTAAATGATATGTTCACTCAGCACAAAAGGGTTCTGTATAATAATAAACAACCTTAAACTATTGATCAAAAATTATCTTTTTTAATTACATTTTTTCTATCACCAAAAACCAAGCTTTTCTTCTTACTATCTTCTCCCTTTATGCCCATTGAGAAAAAAAGTAAAACAAACCCTGTTACATACATTATAGTCATGTCCACAAAAATATGTGCATATGTTTATATATACATGTGTGTATGTATGTGTGTGTATATATACATATCTTCACTTTGAGTCTATCATGTTTCTGTCAGGAGGTGGGAAGCATTTTTCATCATGAGTCCTCTGGAATTGTAGCATTGGTCAGAGACAATTTTTCAGTGATGTTGCTATTGCATAAACTGTTCTCCTGGTTCTGCTTCCTTTACTCTGCATCAGTTCATATACATCTCCCCAGGTTTCTCTGAAACCATCCCTTTCATCCTATTTTATAGCACAATAATATTCTATCATATTCATATAAACATGACTTTTTCATCTATTTCCCAGAAAAAAAATTTCTAATTCACTATTTGGGGAAAAAAATGTTTTGTTTCCAACCTATAAGGTTATATGATGTGATACAAGCACCCTAGCATATCCATGATAGCTGCTAGCACAGGTTATTTGATCTGCTTTTCTAAAGGAAAGCAACTTAAAAAGGGTTAACAATCTTACTTTAATCAAACATATATATCATTTACCTAGTTCAGGGGAAAAAGTCAGCACCCTGAACTTCAGAGAAAATACAAACAGAAATTACAAGCAGACAAAATATACAGACAGAGGAAATAACACAATTCAACAGACCAAAAGACAGGGTTTCTAGCTGTCTGACCATTACATTCATACATAGTTAGTACCAGAGAGAGAAGCACCAAGATCTGGGTTTTCAAAGCTGGGGGTCTCAATGGTTGCCCAGAGTCTCATCTGATCAAAACACACAACTCTTCCCGTAAGTGAACCCCCAAGTAAAACCTCACCTCAACAGTACATATATATATATATATATATGTGTGTGTGTGTGTGTGTGTGTGTGTGTGTGTGTGTGTGTGTGTGTGTGTGTGTGT
>NW_027187391.1:43168892-43170084 GCF_028583685.1 Petaurus breviceps papuanus
TGTGTGTGTGTGTGTGTGTGTGTGTGTGTGTGTGTGTGTGTGTGTGTATGTATATGTATGTATGTATACCCTTTTTCAGGGTCAGAGGACATCACAACCTCGATGACCCACTGCCTAATTACAAAGTACTGTGTTTCCCCGATAATAAGACACTGTCTTATAATTTTTTTTGGACAGAAAAACACCAGAGGGCTTATTTTCAGGGGAGGGCTTATTTTAATGAACATTGACAGCAATTTTAATAAACAGGTAAATGTGAACAACAAAAATGTACCTTTATTCAATAAGCAAATCACTGGGGAAGAACAGGATGACGCACTCACTGCTGCAGCTCTGATTGGATGCAGCTTGGAGCGCGGCGTGTGTTTCACCCGGGGTGGGGGAGGGGGGACGGTGCATACAGAGGGTACCGTAATGTAGCGTGTAGCGCAGGGGATCACCTTCACTACAGTAGCAATCTCAATAGGGCTTATTTTTGGGGGAGGGCTTATTTCAGAGGAATCTTACACAGTAAGGGGAGGGCTTATTTTCGGGATAGGTCTTATTATCGGGGAAACACGGTAACAATATGTGTGCCTTCCTGAAAAACAAGCCTCCCCTAAGTAAGCTTTTCTTGTTGGGCTCCAGGTGAGGCCCATTAAGGGGCAAGCAAGATCTTCAAATTCCTTTAATCTTGCACATGAGTAGTAAAATAAGGCTGGCCATACCCTGAAGAAATCAAAAAAAGGAAGAAAACCCATGTAGATGAAAACATTTAGAGTAGCTGTTTTTGTCATGGCAAAATACTGGAAACTAAAAGAGTTGGCATCAATTGGGGAAGGGCTGAACAATTATGTTATGTGAATGTAATTAAATAACACCGCTTCATAAGAAATGATGAAAAGGATGGTTTCAGAGTAACCTGGGAAGACTTGAAAGAACCGATGGAGGAGAGTGAAGTAAACAAAAATAGAACAATTTATACAATAAAAACATTGTAAAAACAATTAAGTTGGAAAAACTACATAATGAACAAATTGATAAACTCTGATTAATTCAATTGGACCAACCATAACTCCAAAGGACTGATAATAAAGAATGCTATACTTCACTTGACAGAGAGATGGTGGATTCAAAATGCTGAATGAGAGTTTTTATGTGACCAGTTGTAGCAGCAAGCACCCCAAGTGTGTCCTCAGGGTTTGCTGCCCAT
>NW_027187391.1:43170094-43228372 GCF_028583685.1 Petaurus breviceps papuanus
ATCAAGTAGACAGATTTCCAAACTGTCCAACCATTACATCCATACCCAGTCAACATCTGGGTTTCCACATTCTGGGTTTTTCAAAGCCGGGGGACTCTCAACAACGGCTTCCCAGAATTCAGATCAAATCACAGAACACTTCTCAAAGTGAGTCCCAAAACAAAGCTACACATCAGGGCTTATATAGCTTTCTCCTGGCTCAGAGAATGTAACAACCTTATTGACCCACTGGCCAATCAAAAAGTATCTACTGAAAAACAAGCCTCCCACCCCAGGCTCCAGGTGTTAGCCTAGGGGCAGGGAAGATCTTTAAATCTGCATTTCCATTACACCAGTGCAGGAATTAGTTTTGGTTGACTATATATATATATATATATATATATATATATATATATATATTTCTTCTAAGGTTTTTTTTTTTCATCAAGCGAGGGGAAAGATATGGAGAGAAAATAAAGGCTTGTATATTGAAAGATAGCTATGTATATGTTATATGTATATTCATTCAGATGAATGGATATATACCTATTATATATACTCATTCACATATCTTTTTTTTTTGGAGCGGGAAAGGCAAGCAATTGGGGTTAAGTGATTTGCCCAAGGTCACACAGCTAATAGGATGTGTCAAATGTCTAGGTCACATTTGAACTCAGGTACTCCTGACTACAGGGTGGGTGCTCTATTCACTGTACCACCGAGCTGTCCCTCATTCACATATCTTAAAGCAAAATAAGTCCAGGTCACAGCTCCTGAGCCCACCCTTAAAGGGATTGGTCCTATGAATAGCTTCTGTACTTCCAGTCTAGGCGAGATAGGGAGACCTAGTTTTTTAAAAATATTATATACTAATTAAATTTTTTAAATAAAATACGCCCATTTAAATTTTGAATTACACATCAGTATAGTCAATGAATTAGACAAGGAAGTGGCACAATGGATAAAGCATTGGTCCTGCAGTGAGTTTAAATCTGGCCTCAAACACTTCTTGTATGACCCTGGGCAAGTCACTTAACCCCATTTACCTCAGTTCCTCATCTGTAAAATGAGCTGGAGAAGGAAATGCAAACCAGTCTAGTATCTTTGCCGAGAAGACCCCAAATGAAGTCATGAAGAGCTGGACACAACAGAAACAACTCAACATTATACTCAGTCATTCTTTTTCTGTCTCTCAGATATGAAGCCCTAATTCCTGGAAACATTGAATATGCTTTAGAGTATCGTGAGTGTATATTCTTTTGTGAGAGTGAAGACAAACTGCAGAAATTTTTGAGGTAAATTGGTGAATTCTTCACTTTTGTATTTTGCTTTTTTACCTGTCTGCTTATATGTATGGACAGACATATAGACAGATATGTATATGTAGAATATGAGCATGTAGACAAGAGAGGAGAAAGAGAAACTATGCAATTGGCCTTGGACATTTTATACTTGCAGGTTACCAGAGAAATACTGGAATCAGAAACTTCCAAACAAACTTCCTCCAATTAAGGAGCCAATATCACTTACCAGCCTTCCTTTGCCTGGATACCTAGAACAGGTATATTGCAATTTCTTGCTTTGTTCTATGTATGTGGATAGAAATCAGGGCAATAGAAACCTGCAGGGTTCCATTTATTTTTCTTTAAACATCGTTTTTCATTTCAGTGAGTCATTCAGATTATTTAATGGATCAATGAACTCATTACTTTGGGTCCTCCTCCCACTATTGTTGGGTGATGTTACTAGAATGAGCATTGGATTTGGAATTGCATGGCTTAGGTTTGAATCCCAGTTCTTTAACTCCCTGTGTGACTTTAGAAAAGTCCCTTTACCTCTCTGGACCTCAGTTTACTGCTATATAAAAAGTGAGGACTGGGGTAGATTAGCAGTTTACCTTTTTTTTTTTTTTTTGCATCATGCATCCCTTTGGCTATTTAGTAAAACTCCTAGACCTTTTCTCAGAATAATATTTTTAAATGCATTAAATAAAATATATAGTATTACAAAGGAAACCAATTATGTTAAAGTACAGTTGTGAAAATATTTTAAAACAACCAGTTCACAGACCCCAAGTTAAGAATCCATAGACTAGACGATGTCTGAGATCCTTCCTGTTCCTTTATCCTTGACTTTACATTCCCTCCATATCACAAATAAATTAAGATGTAAACCTTAATTCTGAAATATCTTTAATTTTGTCACTGAAATCTCAATCCTTGGAAAGCATTAAGTCCAATGGCAAATGAAATTTAAGACTCACTCCTCATTATAAAGTTCAAAATTTATCCTTTATTTTATTTTATTTTGACAAGGCAATTGAGGTTAAGTGACTCAGGGTCATACAACCAGTTAAATGTCAAGTGTCTGAAGTCACATTTGAACTCCTGACTCCAGGGCCAGTGCTTTATCCATATCCTTTGTTTCATCCAAGTATTATAATTGTGGCAAACTAATGAGACTTTGGTAAGAGTAGGATTCAAATGACCTCCTTAAAAACACCCAGACAAGGTGAAGTCAAGATAGTGGGATGAGAAGAATCTGTGTAGCCTAGCTCCCCACTGACCCTTCTCCACAACAATATAGAAAATACACCAGACCAAATTCTGACTTGGAAAGCCAAAAAAAAAAAGTCACAGTGAGTCATTTTTCCAGACACTGGCAACTTAAGTAAGACAGAGAGGCCCATAAATACTAGAGACAAGGCATGGTCAAGAGCAGCCCAGAACATTCCAACAACCAAGGACTGAAAGAAAGTCAAGATAGGGCACCAGAGCAAGATGCACCAGGGCAGAAAGAGATGCCAGGGTATCCCAGAACTAGCACTGGGTGCAAGAAAGGGTGCAATCTGACAATTCTGTCTTCCACTTTCTGGGCCACAGTTCCAGATCACATATCTAAGGCAGGGAGGAAGAGTTTCAAGCATAGGCCCTAGTTGTATATTCAGTAAGGAAAAAGTTCCAGAGACAGAGGCTATGGTTCTCTTATCCCAAGACCTAATCAGAGACTCAGTCTGAGCCTTGAACCCCACATGTAAGCTTACAGGAGTCCCAGACCAAAGAAGAGCCTGAACCTGCAGGGCCTCCCAGTGGACTAACTGAGTCCACTGACCCGGTCCAGCAACAATGTATTAAAACTCCCAACCAAGCTGACCCAAAAGGAGGTCAGGAACTTGAGAAGCTTGGATGAGGAAGATCAATGATCACACTGGATCACACCACTTTTAGGGGCACTGAAAGTTTGCAGGCTTTCCAGCCTGAATTGTGAAAGCAGCAAAAGTCCATAAAAAGACCAAAGCTCAGGTCAGATAACTCCCCAAAAGGGCATAGAGCCCAGCACTAATATCAAGTCAAAAGACAGGAAGTAGGTTGGAAGAATGAGCAAACAAGCAAACAAAAACCCACCATAAAATTCAATTTTCTTGTATTTTCACTAACTAATTCTCTTCTTCTCCCATCACCCATCTGTTGAGAGAACAAGAAAAACAAAATCCATTACAAATATGCATAATCATACAAAATAAATTTCCCCCTTACCAATGATCAAAAAAAAAGGAAGGGAGGAAGGAGGGAGGGAAGAAAGAAGGAAGGGAGAAAGGAAGGAAGGAAGGAAAGAAAGAGGAGGGAAGGAGAAAAGGAGGGGGAGAAAGGAAAGAAAGAAAAAGAAAGAAGAAAGAAAGGAAGGAAGAAAGGAAGAAAGAAAGAAAGAAAGAAAGAAAGAAAGAAAGAAAGAAAGAAAGAAAGAAAGAAAGAAAGAAAGAAAGAAAGAAGGAAAGAAAGAAGCAAAGGGAGAAAGAGAGAAAGGAGGAAGAAAGGAAGAGGAGGAGGAAAGGAAGGAAGGAAGGAAAGAAGGAAGGAAGGAAGGAAAGAAGGAAGGAAGGAAGGAAGGAAGGAAGGAAGGAAGGAAGGAAGGAAGGAAGGAAGGAAGGAAGGAAGGAAGGAAGGAAGGAAGGAAGGAAAAATGTTTCAACGTGCACTTGAATTCATCAGCTCTCTCTGGATGTAAATAACATGTTTCATTATGAGTTCTTAGGAATTGTGGTTAGTTATATTGATCTGAGTTATTTAGTCTTTCAAATTTGACTGTCTTTACAATATCACTGTTAATATATAAATTGTTCTTTGATACTGATCACTTCACTTTGCAGTTCTTCCCAGGTTCTTCTGAAACCATCCCCTTAAGCATTTCTTATGCTGCAGTAGTATTCCATCACATTCATACACCATAACTTGTTCAGACATTCCCCAATTAATGGGCATCCCCACAATTTCCAATTCTTTGCTACCACAAAAAGAGCTGCTATAAATATTTTTGTACATATGAGTCCCTTTCCTTTTTCTTTGATTTCTTTGGGCCCTAGGCCTAGTAGCATTATCTTTGGGTTAAAGGGAATGTACAGTTTAATAGCTTTTGGGGCATAGTTCCAAATTGCTTTCTAAAATGGTTGGACCAGTTCACAGTTTCACCAACAATTCATTAAAGTACCTATTCTCCCTCCAGTATTTGTCATTTTTTTTAATCTTAGCCAAAGACTTAGTAACTGATCAATACACTGACCAAACACAGTTCCTAAAGACTCTTTCTTCCTTCCTCTTTCTTTCTCTTTCTTTTTTGGAACATGAGTAATAGGGAAATTTGTTTTGCATGACTATACATCTTTGTATTGGGTCTTGTTTTTCTTCTTAATGGAAAGGGAAATAGGAAGGGGATGAAAGAGGATTCAGAATTGAAAATAAAATAAAATTGAGTTTTAAAAAATAACTGAAAATAAAAATTGCATAAAAGCTGCCTTTTATCAGTGTTAGAAGTTCATCAAGGGCAACTCCCTCCACCAATGAAAATGCAGATTAAAAATAAAAATGCTTGAGTAGGGATAATGACTAGGCCTATGATTTCATAGATACAGGCAACTCCCAGATGAAGAAGCCTTTTCTACCAATATAAGTAAGCACCTTCTCTGCAATTTACAGTGTTAGAGAGTTGCCTAGAGCACTCAGAGGTTAAGTGACTTGCCCAGGGTCATACAACCAGTATATGGGCTTTTTTTTTTTTGGAGGGCAATTGGGGTTAAGTGACTTGCCCAAAGTCACATGGCTAGTAAGTGTGTCAAGTGTCTGAGGCCAGATTTGAACTCAGGTCCTCCTGACTCCAGGGCCAGTGCTCTAATTCACTGTGCCACCTAGCCACCCCAAATCAGTATATGTTAGAAGAGAGACTTGAACTCAGATTTTCCCATTCTGTAGACAGATTTTTATCCCTATAAGCAGATCAACATTTAATTAAGCATATTTTGAATCTCTATCATGATAGCTTATTGGTCTTCCTAAAGACTCCTACACTTTGCAAATGCTATTTTATGTAGTAGAGAATAGGCATTTTTCTCTTCTTTAATCATAAGAATAATTAAGAAACTGTCTTCAACTATTCAACAATGTAGCCATCTCTGCTTCCTTTCTATAGGGTGCAGCAACTTCTCTAATTAAAGCCATGAATGAAGTAGGCTGCTTAAAGCCCAAATTTCCCTTCCAAAGTGTAAAGAGATCTGCCTTACTCTACATAGCATTTCATCTAAAAGGTAAGTATTTGTGTTGGAACCCTCAAACTAAAATGAATTACCTAAGATCATTGTGTAGTGGGGTGTATAAGATGACTAGAAACATAATATTTCAGAGATGGCCTCAGAGGCCATTTAGTCCAGCTTCTCCTGGAAAAAGCATTTCCTCCCCTACTCCCACCTCATAACATTCCCAAGAAGCAGTAATCCAGTCAACTTGCAGGTGCCCCAAGAAGAGGAACTCTCTGCCTCCTGCAGCAACCCAGGCCTCTTGGGGATGGTTAGGAAGTTTCTCAAGCCTAAATTTGCCTTTTTGCATTTCCATCCATCCCTCCTAGTTCTGGTCCCTCTGGGGCCAAACAGATTAAAACTCATCTCTCTTCCACATAACTGACCTTTATATTTATTAAGGCAGCTGTCATGGTTATAAAACTAATAAGGTGGAAATCTAGAACAGGAACCTGGATCTTCTGGTTTGAGGTCCATGGATTTTTCCACTACATCAATTATATTTTGCTATATCTGAGGCAGCCCAGTGGATAGAACACTGGGCCTGGAGTCAGGAAGACCTGAGTTCAAATGAAACCTTAGATACTTAGTAACTGTATGACCCTGGCAACTCACTCAACTTCTGTTTGCCTTAGTCTCCTCAGGTGTAAAATAAGGATAATAATAACACCTCCCTCATGGGGTTGTTGTGAGGATCAAATGAGATAATACTTAGAAAAAGTCCTTAGCACGGTACCAGGCACATAGTAGGCACTATTGTTTATTCCCTGCCTTTCCCTTATCTCTTCCTCAACTTTTTCATTAATCCATAACCAAATCTTATTAATTCTGCTTCTGAGTTTGTAATCCACTAAAATCCCCAGATCTTTTTTAGACAAAGTGCCATCTAACCATGTTTCCCCAATCTTGTACTTACAAAGTTGGTTTCACAAATCCAAGCATAAGATGTTATGTTTATCCCCATTAAATATCTTCTTAGGAGGTTCAGACCAGTGTTCCATCTATCCTGTCAATAGCATTTTGGATTCTGAGCCTATCATTAAATTAGAACCACTTACTCCAGATAAGTAGGGAATAAATTGTTTTCTTTTACCTCCAGCTCTATGCTTTGTGGTCTCTGAGCATAGTCCCTGGTGGAGGAGGATGAAAGTATAAGATTGGAATGTTTCCTGATTTACCCAAGGTTAGCTGACAATGGGAACTTAGAGGATCTTATCTAGGATATAAGGTGCTATTGGCCTATTAGAGCTCAAAGGGAGCCTTTGTGAAATTATAATTGGGAAGAGAGGGGGAGGTCTCTGTTGTTTTTAGGGGTAAAAGCAACAAACAAGAAAAAATCAACACATGATGCAAGCCAATTAATAGGGGCATGAATCTTCCCAGTAAGTTCAGCCTGTGGCTGTACTTTAATTGTTCTTATAGATTGACATTTTTCTTATGAATGTGAACTCATATTCCATAGGAGACAGGGAATAAACTGTCACTACCCAAAGGTACTAACAAGGAAGAAAGGCCTCATTTATCAATATAGTTATAGTTAAACATATGTATGTATTTATATAATTATCTAGCACTCAATATTGATTCATTTACATTCCTGAGAGTGAGAAGAATGGCACTTAGAGCTACAAAATTCTGAGAAGCAAAACCAATTCTGAGAAGCTGGAGGTATGGCACTACCCAGACCAAACATTGTGGAAAGCGTTGCAGCAGCTAAAAATTTTGTTCATTCTACCATAGTCATTCACTGTACTACCTTTCCCTCTTCCCTTGGTGCCATCAGCAAACACGATAAAGATGTCATCTCTGTATGCTCTTGTAGATTACTTTTTATGAAGAATTTTAGTTCAAGAAATTCTGCCTGTACTTCCTCTGTACCTTTTTAAGTCTGCTCTCTTAAAACCTAGACTGCATGTTAGACTGTGTGCGCTTTCTTCTCCTTCTCCATCACAAATTCTAAGAAGGGGAAGGAGTCACTTCCTCTCAAGGTTTGTATCATTTCCATCCCAGCAACCATTTCTTCCCTATTTGGTGAGAATCAGATCCAGAATAGAATTTCCCCTTGTCAGTTCCTCCAGCCTTTGAAGGATGAAATTATCAGGAAGGCAAGTTAAAAAGTGGCTAGCTGTTCCTCTTTGGGAACTTTCTGGAAGTCTCAACATCAATTGTTCCTAAATTGTAATATCTCCCTTTATGGTATCTAACTTGGTGGTATCCACTAAGATATATACTTGGGCAGTTTTCTTCTTCCCCTGTCCTTTTTAATCTAAAGTAATTTTGGTTTGATTTGCAAATGAATATATTCTTAATGGAATTTGGTAGGTCTGCTCTATCCCCAGCTACTGCTTAGCCTATGTTTTAAACTGTAGTTCAGGTATCTAAATCCTATTTTTCAATATCATATTATTAACCAGAAGTTCACCCACCAAGTCAGCTTTTCTCTTTTCCCTCCTTTGTCTTGGTACTTTCTAGGTTCTTTCTGCCAGTATCAATTGTTGCCATTTGAATCAACAAAAGTAGTCATCTTTTTTGACAGATCTTGGGAGGTTATTTATTATGCCTTGAATACATGCCCTGGAAAGACAACCTTCTTTGCCATTATTATCAGGTTAACAGATAGCTCTCTCAGCTCCTCTTAACAGGGAGAATTGTCTAATAGATATTTTTTGGTTGTTGTTTTGGGGAAGAGTCATTATAGGGGCATCATGATTGGGGTGGAGGGAGTAGTAAGCATGTATATAGCACTTACTGTGTGCAGGGCACTGTTCTGCACACTTTTTACAAATATTGCATTTGATCCCTACAACAACCCTGTGAGGTATGTGCTATTGTTACTCCCATTTTACAACTGGGGAAGCTGAGACAAACAGAAGTTAAGGGACTTGCCTAATGTTACATACTAATAAATATCTGAAGTCATAATTGAATTCAAATCTGTCTGACTTAAGGCCCGGAGCTTTATCCACTGTGCCAATAGCTGCCTGAATGGAGCAGATCAACCTCCTCTGATGGACCAGAAAGAAAAAAGTATGGTATAGAGTAAGAACCACTGGTTTGAAGTCAGGAGAGATCTGGGTTTGAATTCTAACTCTGATACTTTCATTTGTACTTGTGGAACCATTGAAATGAAGTCATTTTAACTCTCTGCATCTCGATTTCCCCATCTAAAACATAGAGATGATAATACAATAGGACCTGATTCACAAAGTATTGTGAATCAAACAAATGAGATAATGTGCACAGTGTTTCTGCAAACCTTAAAGAATTAAATAAATAATGCCAATTATTATTATTAGAAGGCAGATTTAATTAAAACACTATTACTGGTATTGCTGGGTTTTTGAATCTAATAATAAAAATTATATACAGTCAACTCTCAATTTTTCATACAAATGGGGACAGAGGAAAGGGTCACCAGTATTTTAATCATCTAAAATAATGAATAATGTAAAAATTGTTTATATTTTAAATGAATTATATATCTACACATCTCAAACATGAAGTTCTCTTTTTTCTTCAGTATCTTGCATCATCAGGTTCACAGCATATATTTATGGTTTTTGTTTACTTCCTTACAGCATTTAATCCTAAAGGTTCTGAATATTCACGGAAAAAATATAAGAAGAAGCTGGAACAGTTTATAGAAAGATGTGAACTCATACCTTACTTAGGTTCCAAAATGACCAGAAAATACAAGGAACCTCAATTTAGAGCTATTGACTTTGACTATAAATTACAGACTTTTTTCTCTCTTAAAAATGTGAACCCAGTCACTGGTTAATTTTGTTTGGCTATTCACAATGATGTATGGTTGGATAAAATTTCGATGGGAAAATCCCCATAACCTGGGATAAGAAAAGGAGATCAAAACCTACCATAATCTCTATTCTCTATTTTTCAAGTTACCTTCTAGATGGCATGATGGAGTATTTAGACATAGCACCTATTGGGTGCTTCCATTCATCAGAAAGGAGTATCTTTCTAAGCATAGGATTTTAAATCAAAGGAAGTATCTTTTATTGACTGAGTTTTGGTGTTTTAACAAAAGAATAGTTGTATAATATTACTTGCCCAAGCATGCTTTAGAATGCTTTTAAAAGTAACCATGTTTCTGTGCTTTGTTAGTTTTTGTTCTTTAAAATTGGTTAATCGAGAAATTGAATAGCCTTTTTTTGATCATTAGAGAAAGATACTCATTAAATATATTGGGCAGTTACAAGCAAAAATAATATAGATATAAGTAAAATAGGAATGTGGATGTATTCTCAACCTATGTAATTGTTTTGTAAGCAGAATGAACATAATGGTACTTTAACACTTTCCCTACCTACATGTGAATAAATATGGGGTGTTGTTTTTATAACATAACCGGCTGCCTATTTTCTGATTTCTGAGGTATATTTTTAAAGTACATTTTATTCAATTTAATTGATAGAAAGATTGCAACCTGTCTTAAAAACTGATGGAATTTGAAGAGGAAAGCACTAGGCCTTCATTCATATAGCTAAAGCAGGAAAAAATCTGAAACCTGAATAAATTAGGTTGGTGTTCAAAAAAATTATTAGACTACAGATATTAGCTGTAAGACCCAAGGCAAAGCATATAATGTCTTTAGGCCTCAGTTCCTTCATTTGTGAGATGAGGGAAGTGAACCAAATTATCTTAAGGTCTCTTCCATCTCTATGATTCTAATAATTTTAATAGCAATTAGAGACGTGTTGCCAAAGTTAGACAAAGGACCCATAAGTTGGCCAACACTTTTTCAAGAGAGTGATAATAGAATTGGCTGACTGCCATATTTTGAATTCTGCCTGCATCCCAAACTTAATTCTTTCCCAAATATCCAAAAGGTACCATAGACACCTAATACCTGCTATTTGCCTTCTGCACATCACAAAGTCCAAATTGCAACCTCTAGTATTCCTCAGGTGGTTGTAAATATCTAATTTGACAAAGACAGTCTTATATGTGGAATGATTAGGACAATTATCAACTTCAATAATTATTAACTATGCTACCTAGAGCAAAGCAATCAATTAAACAATAAGCATTTATTAAAGACCTACCATGACATACTACTAGCTGACATAACCCATGATTCCCAGCACAGCAGCTAGGACTAACTACAAAATATCCATTCCTATCAATATACCATTCCTATCCTCCCACCTTTCTGAATGGGAACTAGACCCAGGCACAACGATCCAAAACTCCTCTGCACAGAGACACCATGCCCCTCCTCAACAATACAGAGAGTTCTGCCCCGGCATAAGAATCCCAGCAATTTACCACTTTAGCTACCCAAGCATGAATTGAGCACCCAACAACCCTCTTTCCCCCACACCACACAAACAGTGGCCACTTGGGGAAGCCAACATCCTCTTGACAATTGATTTTGAATATACACACATTCCTGCAAAAACTTGAATTTGGAGCCCTGATTAACCTGAAAGGACATATCCTTGTCACTCAGTACTGGGCAGGCACAGAGATCACCAGCAACTACCCTTTTTGAATAGGCATTGACCTTAATCTGATGCCCAGTCTGGCAGCCCTGGGCACTTAGGTTTGGAGCCCAGAGCTCTGGGATGGGACCCGTGCCTAGAGATTGGCATTCCAGAGTTATGAACAGTTACATGCTCCAGGCTATGTACCAAGCAAGAAGCAAGTAGAGAAGCAAACAGCAGCTTTGTGACTCAATCCCCAGGAGTAGAAAGTGTCTCAGTTCCAGCATCCAGCCCAGTCTGAAGTCTAAAGCAGAATAATCAAATCAGGAATGCCAGACCAAAGGGGAACCTGACATTTGACTCTGAACTAGGACATCTTTCCAGCTGGAGGACAGTGACCAAATCCAACTACAGTCTAGATAACACCAAATGGAGCAAACCCACAGAACTGTTTCTCAGACCCAAACTCAGGGCAGAAACTTTTAGGGTAGACCAGGAAGGTAGACATCAGACTTGGCCCAGGATCAGAAGACTTTGGGAAGTAAGAATAGTCATATAATAATATTACTTGCCAAAGCATGCTTTAGAATGCTATTAAAAGTAACCATGTTCCTGTGCTTTGTTAGTTTTTGTTCTTTAAAATAGATTAACTATAAGTTTGCAAGTCCCTAAGAATGAGTTGTCCCTGAGATCCTGGAAAAACTCAATACTTGATACCCTTAGAAATCATTAGTAGGACCAGACCAGACCCTCCCAATAGAAATACCCGGAGCCAAGCTCTAATATAAAGTCCAAAGTCAGGAAATGGGCTGGAAGAATGAGCAAATAAAGATTTCCACCATAAAAAGCCATTATGGTGACAGTGATGCTCAAGACACAAAGAGAATGACCCTAAAATATCTACAAGTAAAGCTTTAAAGAAAAGTACAACTTGGGTACAAGTTCAACTAGAATTCCAGGATGGAATAAAACAAGAATTTAAAAGAAGGTTTAAAATTTTTTTTAATGAAATGAAAGCACTGGAGGAAAATTGAAAAAGAAATTATAGCTGTGTAAGAGAATTGAAAAGGGAATTAGTAGCATAGCACAAGAGGTACAAAAGCTTTCCCAATCAACAAGCTTTCTAAAAATTAGAATGGAACAAAAGAAGCTAATGATTCCCTAAGGTAACAAGAAATATATTTTTAAAAAATCAAAAGATTGCAAAAAATCAAGGAAAATGTAAGGTAGCAAGAACAAATGACTTGGAAAATGGATTGAGGAGAAAACACTCAACAGGAAAACAAGAAGGAAAGAAAAAAGGGAGAAGGGCTAATAGAGAGGGAGGATAGGTTAAAGGAAGGCTTAATTCTAAGCAAAACAAACTCTAAGAATGTATAAAAATATAGCAATTCTTTCACTGTAAGTAGCAAAGAACTTGAAATTGAAAGGTTGTCCATCAATTGGAGAATAGCTGAACAAGTTATGGCATATAAATATAATGGAATGCTATCATGCTGGAAGAAATGATGGGGGCAGAGTGGGCACAGAGCCAAGGAGAGAAAAAGCAGGGCTCTCCCAAATTTACCTCCAAATACCTTTAAATAATGCTTCAAAAAAAATTCTGGAGTGACAGAACCCACAAAAAGGATGGGATGAAGCAATTTCACAACCCATGACAATTTAGAAGGTTGTCTGGAAAGGTTTATCCCACAGAGGTGAGAGTAGAATGAGATCTAGTACAGGCCATACCAGGGCAGATTCAACCCCAGCAAACCAGGAACAGGCCTTGAGGGATGACTGAATCAGCTGCAACAGTGGCTGCTTCCAGAGCTCTCAGCCTACAGATGGTAAGGAGGTTGGACAACTGGTCAGAAGGTTACAGGGGTCCCTTTGGTGGCACTAGGGGTAGGACTTTGTTCCATTGCCCATAGTTGGATCTGGGTCTCAGTCCCAGGACAAGGAGGAGTACTAGCACACCAGAACTTGTGACTGCAGGAACCTAGTCACAGTTATAGGACAGAAAAAAAAAAAATGCTTGTGATCACTCACAAACCAAAACAAAGGCCAGGAGAGAAGTAAACACGCCTTTCCTTAGATCATACCACCTTGGAAGAACTAAAAACTTACAGAACCCTAGAATTATTTCTGAAAACAGCTACACAAAAACCAGAAGTTTGGGAAAGTTCGTGTATCCCAGAAGCTGAGCCCCACTTTAGCATAGAGTTAAAAGTCAAGAAATAGGGAGTAAAAACAGGACTTCCACACAGCTCTGGCTCCCACCAACTCCAATTCATGTAAAAGGTGACGCTGAACAAACTTTGGAGCTACAGAACCCACAAAATGACACAGAGAATCTAGCCTCCTGCTGAGGACAGCCCAGCAGGCTGGCAGCAAGCAGACAGCACAGCGCTCTGGGAGCTGAGCCCAGCCCCACTCAAGCCGAGGTTTTAGCCTTGGGGAAGGCTGACCAGCCGCTGGCTAGAGGGACTTCAGATCACCAGCAGCTGTGGTGTTTTCCAGAATTATCAACCCATAGATGCCAAGGATAGAGAGGTCAGTGCAGTGTGGACTTTGGGACCCAGTAGTTGGGAGTGAGATCTGCCTTTATCCCCTGCAGGAAGAAACCACTGAGGCCCCACAGCCATGCAGCTGCCGCCATGTGGTAGCTTCAGCTCCTACCCTGCAGTGTAGGTGGACCAAGCAACCAGTCTGAGGGTTAATCGCTCTTGCTTTAACCTTCTTGGATCTGGATTGCAGTCTAGGGTGGAGGTCCTGGGGTGTGTGACCAGCTTGCCAGAGTGTGTGGAGGCTTCAGAGAGGGCACCCAACTAATTCCTTTAGCAGGTCAGAAAACCCCAGAGTTTGGGACAAAGCTCCCCTGTCTGGTAGCAGAGTCCTACTGTGGCAAAAAGCTCAAAAATCAAGTAATTGAGTGGCAAAATGAGCAGGCAAAGGAAGCAAATCAAGCAGAGCAATCCAACCTTACACTCCTATTTTGGAGACAAAAAGAATCAAAGCATGGAAAAAGAGGAAGACAGTGAAGTCAGAACTCCTACACCAAATGCTTCCAAGAAAAATACGAGCTGGTTACTGGCCATAGAGGACCTTAAGAAGCAAATAAGAGAAGTGGAGGAAAAATTGGGAAGAGAAATGAGAACAATGCAAGAAAATCATGAAATGAGAGTCAACAACCTGACTGAAGAAATAACACCTTAAAAATAGACTAACTCAAATGGCAAAAGAGGCTCAAAAAGGTAATGAGGAGAAGAATGCCTTAAAAAGCCGAATTTGCCAGATGGAAAAAGAATCTCAAAAGCTCAATGAAGAGAATCATTACTTCAGAATTAGACTGGAGCAAATGGAAGCTAGTGACTTTATGAGAAATCAAGATACTATTAAACAGATCCAAACAAATGAAAAAATAGAAGGCAATGTGAAATATCGCATTGGGAAAACCACTGACCTGGAAAATAGATCCAGGGGAGATCACTTAAAAATTATTGGACTACCTGAAAGCCATGATCAAAGAAAGAACCTAGAAATCATCCTCCAAGAAATTCTCAAGGAAAACTGCCTTTATGTTTTAGAACCAGAGGGCAAAATAGAGGTTGAAAGAATCCATTGATGATCTCTGCAAAAAGATCCCAAAAAGAAAACTCCTAGAAATATTATAGCCAGGTTCCAGAGTTCCCAGATCAAGAAGAAAATATTACAAGAAACACGGAAGAAACAATTTGAATATTGTGGAAACACAATCAGGATAACCCAGGATCTGGTAGCTTCTACACTGAGGGATCAAAGGGCTTGGAATATGACATTCCAGAGAGCAAAGGAGCTGGGATTAAAACCAAGAATCACCTACTCAGCAAAACTGAGTATCATGTTTCAGGGGAAAATATGGTTATTGAATGGAATAGAGGACTTTCAAGCATTCTTGAAGAAAATACAAGAGTTGAATAGAAAATTTGACATTCAGATATAAGAAGCAAGAGAAGCATGAGAAGGTAAACAGGGAAAAGAAATCATAAGGAACTTATTAAAGTTGAACTATTTACATTCCTACATGGAAAAATGACTATTGTAACCTATGAAACTTTTCTCAGTATGAAAAGGATTGAAGGGAATAGAAATGTATACATATATACACATACATACATACATATGTCTATATAGGAGGGTATATAGTCATATGAATAC
The DNA here is from genome assembly GCF_028583685.1 of Petaurus breviceps papuanus. Classification (NCBI taxonomy): domain Eukaryota; kingdom Metazoa; phylum Chordata; class Mammalia; order Diprotodontia; family Petauridae; genus Petaurus; species Petaurus breviceps. Next base: position 43,185,263 of record NW_027187391.1, read on the forward strand.
ATATGTGAATGTGTATATATATATGTGTACAGGCATACATAGATAGAGGGCACAGGACCAATTTAATGGGAAGGGATGATACTTAAAAGGTGAAATTAAGAGGTGAGAGAGGAAAATAATTCGAGGAGATGGGGAGAGACAGGGGTAAACTATCTCATATAGAAGAGGCAAGGGAAAATGGTTGCAATGGAGGGTAAGAACAGGAAGGCAAAAGGGAATGGGTCAACCTTATTCTCATTGAATTTGGCTTAGGGAGGGAATGACATACACACTAAATAGGGTATCTCACCCTACAGGAGAGTAGGGGGGAAGGGGATGAGAGGGGGCATGATGGAAGGAAGGGCAGGCTGTGGGGGAAGTAAGTTGGAAGCACCCACTTTTGAAAAGGGACAGGATCAAAGTAGAAAATAGAACAAGTGGGAGGTGGGATAGGAGGGAGGAAAATATAGTCAGTCTTTTAACAATATATCCACTACAGAAATGTTTTGCATAGCTACACATGTACAACCTATATTGAATTGCTTATCTTCCCAGTAAGGGTGGGTGACAAGGGAGGAAGGGAATGAATCTGGAATTCAAAGTTTTTAAATCAAATGTTTAAATATATATATGTTATTATATATTATATATATATACATTATTATATATATATTATTATACTATTATCAATATTATTTTACATATAAATGGGAAATACGATATGTAGGCACTGGGGCATAAAGATCCACCATGCCCTACTGGAAAGTTGGAAGGGAGATGGGAGAAGATATTGGAGAGAGCAGATTGGAGGAGGGGATATCCAGTGGGATTGCTATTTTGGGGTGGTGGGTAGGTGAAAAATGGGGAGAAAATTTGTAACTCAAAATCTTGCAGAAATGAATTATGTAAACCAGAAGATAATAAGACATTTGATTTTTAAAAATTTTTTAAATAGAAAAAGAAAAATATTCTCATTTTTTATACTATAGTAGTGATATATGCCACAAAGGTGTTTTTTAAAAATAATATGTAACCTGTATATGGAATAATTTGAAATTTTCTATTAGCTTTAGAAAGAAGTTTAAGTGTATTTTAAAATAAAATTGACTAAAAACAAAAACAAAAAAAGTCAAGAAATAGGCTAGAAAATGAGTAAACAACAGAAAAAGATTCTGACTATAGAAAGTTACTATGGTGACAAGAAAAATCAAAATACTCAGAAAAAGACAACAAAATCAAAACTGCTGTACACAAAACCTCAAAGAATTGGCCTCAATCTATGGAAGAGCTAAAATAGGATTTTAAAAATCAATTTGAGAGGTAGTGGAAAAATGGGGAAGAGAAATGAGAGTGATCACAAAATGACAAAAAAAGGAATCAACAGGTTAGTAAAGGAGACCCATACATACACCAAAAAAAAAAAATTACTTTAGAAAATATAACTTAAAAAACAGACTAGGCCAAAGGGTAAAAGAGGTACAAAAAAGCCAATGAGGAGAATAATGCCTTGAAAAGCAAAATTGACCAAATGGAAAAAGATATACAAAGATTCACCAAAGAGAAGAACTCCTCAAAAAAATATAATTGGCCAAATGGAAAAGGAGGTACAAAATCTTACTGAAGAAAATAATTCCTTAAAAGTTAGAATGGGGGTGGGGGAAGGTCTAGGTAGCACAGTGAATAGAGGACCAGCCCTGGAGTCAGGAGGACCTGAGTTCAAATCCAACCTCAGACACACTAGTCATGTGACTTTGGGCAAGTCACTTAACCCCAATTGCCCTCCAAAAAGCAAAAAAAAAAAAAAAGTTAGAATTGGGCAAGTGGAAGCTAAAGATTTGATGAGACATCAAGAAACAATCCAACAAAATCAAAAGGATGAAAAAGTAGATGAAAATGTGAAATATCTTACTGGAAAAAACAACTGACCTGGAAAAGAGATCCAGAAAAGATAATTTAAGAATTATTGAGCTACCTGAAAGTCATGATAAAAAAAAAAGAGCCTAGACATAACCTTTCAAGAAATTATCAAGGAAAATTGCCCTGATATTCTAAAACCAAAGGGTAAAACTGAAATTGAAAAAATTCATAGATCACCTCCTGAAAGGGATCCCAAAATGAAAACTCCCAGGAATATTATAGCCAAATTCCTGAGCTCCCAGGTCAAGGAGAAAATATTGTAAGTCATCAGATAGAAACAATTCAAATAATCATGGAGCCACAGTCAGAATAGCACAAGATTTAGCCATTTCTACCTTAAATAATCAGAGGGTTTAGAATATGATATTCTAGAAGGCAAAAGAGCTAGGACCATAGCCAAGAATCACCTATCCAGCAAAACCCTGGGGAGAGGGGGGGGAGGGAAGAGGAGGTGGACACTTATTGAAACAGAGGACTCAAGTATTCTTGATGAAAGATCAGAGCTGAATAGAAAGCTTTACTTTTAAATAAAAAACTCAAGAGAAGCATAAAAAGGTAAACAGGAAAGAGAAATCATGAGGGTTTTAATAAAGTTAAACTGTTTACATTCCTACATGGAAAAATGATACTTATAATTCCTAAAATCTTTCTCATTAGTGAGGCAGTTAGAAGGAGTATACATAGACAGAGGCCAAGATTATAAGTTTAATATGATGGGATGATTTTAAAAAAATAAAATTAAGGAGTGAGAAAGAGGAATGCACCAGGAGAAGGGGAAAGGGAGAAGTAGAATGGAGTAAATTCTCTTACATAAAGGAGGAGTGGAAGAGCTTTTACAGTGGAGGGGAAGATGGAATTGGTGGAAGGCAATGAGTGAACCTCACTCTCATCAGAATTGGCTCAAACGGAGAATGACATACACACTCAGTTGGTCATAAAAATCTATCTTACCCTATGGGAAGTAGGAAAGGAAGGAGATGAGAGAAGAGAGGGCAGATTGGGGTAGGTAAAAGACAGAAGCAAAACACTTTTCAGAATGGGCAAGATGAAAGGAGAGAGAAGAATAAATGGGAAGGGAGATAGGATGGAGTGAAATATACAATTAGGAATCATAACTGTGAAAAAAATTTTATAAGAAGTTTCTCCAATAGAGATCTCATTTCTCAAATATATAGAGAACTGAGTCAAATTTATAAAAAAATAGTAGCCATTCCTCAGTTGATATATGGTCAAAAAATATGAACAGGCGGTTTTTAGACAAAGTAATCAAAACTATCTATAATCATATAAAATATGCTCTAAATCACTATTGTTTAAAGAAATGCAAATTAAAACAACTCTGAGCTACCACCCCACATCTATCAGATTGACTAATATAACAGAAAAGGTAAATAACAAATGTTGGAGGGGATGTGGGAAAATTTAGACACTAATGCACTGTTGGATAAAGTTGTATATTGATTCAACCATCCTGTAGAGCAATTTGGAACTATGCTCAAGGGGTTATAAAACTATATACAGTGTGTTATCAAGCAATACCACCAAGACAATTACAAAGGACTTATGATGAAAAATACTATCCATGTCCAGAAAAAGAACTGATGGAGTCTAAATGCAGATTGAAGCATACTTTTCCTTTACTTTCTTTATTTTTTCCTGTTTTCTTTCACAACAAGACTAACATGGAAATATGCTTTGAAAAGGGGGGGGGTAGGGAGGGAGAGAATTTGTACCTCAAAAATTTTTTAAATGAATGTTAAAAATTGTTTTTACATGTAACTAGGGAAAAATAAAATATAAAATCATTTTTAAAGTGATGAAGGGGATAATTTTAGAGAAACCTGGGGAGATATATATAACTGATATGGAATTAAAATAAGCAGAACCAGAAGAACTACTTATGCAGTAAAAAAAAAATATATTGTAAAGAACAACTTGAAAAGATTTAGGAACTCTGATCAGCACAATGATTCCAGAAGACTCATGATTATGATACCTATCTCATGACAGGGAGCTGAAGGAGTACAGATTGAGACAGTTGTTTGTTTTGTTTTTTAACATGGCCAATGAGAGAATTTGTTTTGCTTGACTGCACATACTTGTAATGGTTTTATTCTCCTTTCTTTCTCAATTGGAGAGAGGGGCAAGTAGGAGGGAGAAAAGACTGACTTTTGCTGATTGAAAAAATTAATTTGAAAATAGACACATGGTATCAATAACAAGTAAATTTATATTTTTCTACTCTACAATGGGCAGATATAATTTAAAATACTGTGTTCCTTCTGAGTGCCATATTTTAGGAGGAACTCAAGGGAAAATGTTTCCTACCTTAAATGAGCTAAGTAGAGGGTAGAAATTTATATGGGGGATGTAAAAGTTGATTAGAGTATTAAGTTGATCAGAGTAGGAAATGGGGTCTAAGTAAATGGGTAAATGGTTGAGGAGCTAAAATAGGTCACTAATCCTGAGCCATTAATGGTAGGGGCAGTCAGTGGTACCCAGGGAATGTTGAAAGATCTCAAGGAAGGCATCCAGAAAAGGAAAACAAGGGAAAGAATGGAATAAGATGAGAAGTCAGGGACTTATTGCTAATTGCTAGGCTAAAGCCGGAACATTCTGCTAAAAGCTCTATCAAAGCACCCTTTGGCATATATCTATTTTTTGTGAAAGTCTCACCTTCAAGCCTTGCTAAAATCATCCTTCCTGGAATGATAAGTGCCCTCTAGAGGTGAGATCCTCTAACTAAATATTTGAGCAAAATTATGGGCAAGGAATTAAATGGGGGGGGAAAGAAGGCAAACTGGGAAAAATAAAGTTGTTTTTTCTGTCCCTTTACCTTCGTTTATTTTGATCTGTGATTTGATCAAAGTGTTTTAAATATATTGTATCATCTGTATTATAAATATATGTTTTGGCTAGAATGAGATTTCTAAAAAATCATTCTAAATTGGTTCATTTTATCTTATATAATTTATCTGGATGTAGTAATACGTAAATTCCTCTAAGTACACCCATCCACAGTATGGTTCAAAATGTCACTACATTTTGTGAAGCAAAAGAGGTGGCTTTTTCCTTCAGTCTTCCTATGCTGGGGAAGGGGCTCTTCCAGGTTACTGAGGCTAATTAACTAATACTGGGGGGAGGGGGAGGTGAAGACCTTTGAGTTCTTTGGTAAAAAGGTTCTCTACAAACAAAAAGTTGTTGGTGTCATTCTTTTTCTCCTTAAATACATCAAAAGGAGTCTGGCATTGTGGAAAGAACGCTGGTCTTGGGGATGAGAAAGAGCTGGGTTTCCAGCCCCAGCTCCCTGACTTACTGTGTGTGCTTGAATAAATCACTTATCTTCCCTATACCTGCCGTTTTCTCAACTGTCAGATGATCTTCGAGTGGCAATTACAAAGAACTAGAGAAGAGGGGAGGGAAAAGGGAGGGGAAGGGAATAAGCATTTTATAGCACTTACTATGTGCCAAGCATTAGGGGATACATTAGAATAGTAAAAAAAAAAAAAATAGTACAAGCTCTCAAGAAATTCCCATTCTAATGGGGGAGACGATACATACCAAAAGTTTGAGTTGCAAGTCAGATGTGGAAAGGCCCCACAGTCCCTAGCTAGGATGCAGAGGGAGAGCAAATGTTGATGCTTCCTTTTCTTTTTTGTACTTAAATGTTTTTTTACTTGAACTAGTGTTTGCCACCCAATTACATCACTTTTAATAGCTTAGAATAACAATATGATCTTGAAAATGGAACAAACAGCTTGCCAAAGCAGAGTATATTAAGACGTATGGGTAACCTAATGCTTCTTTAATGACGTTTCAACGGATTAAATCTCTTCAGTTTCTTAAGTTGAACCGTTTGATGGCGCCAAGGCTTTTGTGGCAAGGACTTTCCTTTCTTTCTCTTCAGTAACCGTGTCTGCACACCCAGAGGAGCAGTAGCCAGACTGCCCCGTAACTACTGATTCCCAAGATGAGAGCCGAGGGCATTGGGCTGGCTATTTCCAGGGCTTTGGGGTGCAGGGTCCCGGGTTGTCTCCATCGGTGTCTGAGGGGAGACAGGGTCGAAGTGGTGATGGCGGTTTGACTGGCGGCGGGACACAGGCCAGCTCCCGTCACTCTTTCAGGGTATCTTGCTGATTCAGCTGACCTGGCTTGCTTGGCACATAGTAGGCGCTTAATACTTGTATACTGAATTGACCTGAAATTGAATTGACTGTGTGTTGTACGTGGGTTCAACGCCAATCTGGGTGACCTTGTCCAAATCACTTAAACTCTCCATGCTCAGGACTGTATACAACAGCAGATGTCCACATGCCTCCAAAGGTAGAGGGAGTTCCCTCATCTGGAAGTATCTCATAATAACGAAATCACAGGTCTAGTCCCACCCTACCCCCAGTCTATGAAGATCTCTAAGGACCCCTGTCACTCCACAGTAGCCGCAAGCCAATTAGCTCAGTGTCGCCAGCTTCAGTAAGTACCTTCACCACACACGCTCGGCGCACGCGCCCCGGAAGCCCAGAGCGCGCTCTCGACACCGGCACCACCCCTCTCAGAGCCCGAACCAGACCCAAGAGACTCCGGCCTTTTTCAGTGGTGGGCCACGTGCTCGCGCTGGGGCCGTCATGACGCAGGCACGCTCGAGGGAGAGGGGCGGTGCTACTTCCGGGGTTGGGAAGCCGGGACGCTGTTTCTCTGGCCGGCTGAGCAGGCGGCTGTTGGGGAGGCGGAGAGCTTGTGGCTCGGGGTGCCCCGGGGTCGGGGTCTGCCCTGGCTGCCCTTTGGCCGGGGTCCCCGCTGCGGGGCGGGGAGGGGCGGGCCCCGGCTGGACTAGCCTTCCCCTTCTCATTCTTGGGGAGGCCACGGCCCCCAAGCCAGCCACGGGCCTCGTCCGGGTGATCCGCGGGAGCCCTGCTGCCCCAGCCAAGGTAACCTGCTCACCCCAGCCGCCTCCGCCTCCTCCTCCTCCGACCCCTGCGGGCCCCTGAGTCCCTGCCGCCCCTCCTGGCGACCGACAACTGCACCCGGGGCTTGGAAGCTGTCAGTGAGCGGGGCCCAGCGCGGGTGACGTCAGCCTGACCCCTCTCTCCCCTCCCCCCCACCATTTTTCTGAGTCTCGTAGTTAAGGGAAATCCTTAATTATTTGTATAAAGTATTAGGCGCTACCATCTAGTATTCGTATACATTCTTGGGGTCATAAAGCCAGAATTGCAATGGACATAAGGCCATCTCGTTTTCCTAAAAGAAAACTGAGGCCGAGAGAGGTTAAGTGAGATCACACAGGCACTAAAATAGCATTTGAACCCAAGACCTCTGACTACTGGGTCAGGCTCTTTACGGTGTACCACCCACCTCATCCCCATCAGTCATTTTCGACTGTAAAATTACCGAGTTACACTGTTTTCCTTACCTGAGGTCCTTGAACTTTAAATTTTAATAACTGTATTCTGCTTTGATTGGCTTTCTTTGTAATCCGATGTATTTTATTTTATGCAACAAATGTTCTGAGAGATTGAGGTAACATTCTAAGAAGGGAATCCTATGGCATATCAGACAACCAAAGGAGTCCGTGATAGCAGAAAAAGGTTACGAACCCCATCGCCAACTCTTTATATCATATTATACTCCACAGTTCAGCTGTGTAAAAAGAAGGAACTGAATTCAAATTCATCCTCCGAAGGTTTTGTAACCTTGAGCAAATTGCTTAATGTTCCAGGCAACTCTTAAAAGATCCTTAAGTTGCACAGCAGGTATGTATCTGCTTTGGTAGAAGGAATGCCCCTTCAAGAGGTCCCTGTAGTGAAGAGATCATAGGTCGAGTTAAACCAAAAATCCTGATTTTTTTTTTACACATTTGTTTCTAAAGTGAAATTGTGTACCTTTTGAGCTCCTTATCCATGCTGTACTAGACTGTTATCCTACAAACAGGATGATTGTCATGCTTATAATAGGGAACTGAAAAACCAGAGCTATACAAACTCTTGTTCCAATGACTGATAGAACTAGAAGAGGTCTTGAAGGTATTTTATTCACCCCTGTAATTTTACTAGGGAAACTAAAGCACAAGGATTAAATGATTTACCCAAAGTCACCCAGCTAAATTAGGACTAGAATTGTACACTACACTCTGACTTTTGGTATTCTTTACAGATAGGCATTTTAAAATGAAATGTTAATACTTTTTAAAATGTTTACTCTTGCATCTTGCATAAAATTGTTAGTTTGCAAAGCACTTTGCTCACAACAACCCTGTGAGGTAGGTAATTTACATAGGAAGATACTAAGATTAAGAGGCTGTGATTTGTCAATAACTGTGTTGCTAGATAAGAATAAGCAACACATTTTAACTGTAGTCTCCTGTTTTCAAATCCAGTTTCTTTAACTCTCATAAGTTAAAAAAGAGTATTGAGTTTAGAGCCTGGATCACTTGGGATCACTTCTCACTTTTACTACATGAATAATCCTGAGCTAATCACTTCTTTGTGCCTCAGGCAATTTCCTAGGATTTACAGTGTAATTGATTATGCCATTTTAGGGGTCAGGGAGCCTCTTTAGAAACACCAAGTTCATTTCCCTTCCACAGGAATCTATATTGTTAGGGTAGTAATAGAAGGCTGGTGATGTGTTGTCTGTCACCAGAATGTCAAGGTTTGTTTGAGAAAAAATTGTATTGGTTATTCATGAGCACCTTTGAGTTTTTGCATTCTTTCTGTGGGGTAAAATAAAGTCCTGTTTTATTTTTGCTTTGTTACATTGAACTGTTGTACAGAAACAGGAGTTACATTAAGCTATATTCTGAGGTTCCCAGAAGAAGCATCATATTGGGGCCAACTGAACCAGAGAGATTTTTTTGAGAGGTCCCAAGCACTAAACTTGGACTATGTAAACCCAATGGTAATCTGCATTAATGGAGGAAATTTTCACCCTAGGAATCAGAACGACAAAATCACAGATTTGCTTATTTACCTAGTCTTGTTTCCGCTGTACAGAGAAAATTTGACCATTTCATTTTCACCTTCTGGTAAATTTACCAAAGCCTGTGTTTTATTTTTAAAGCATCTTTTTCCTTTCACAGGCTTAGACCCTTTTGGCTTGGAACAAAAATGGCAGAAGAAACTCCATTGTCTTCTGAGAAGCTCATTGTACATTCAGAGGCGCACAGTAGTACAATTCTGGCTAATTTTGAGGAACAAAGGAAAAGAGATTTTCTCTGTGATATCACCCTCATAGTGGAAAACGTACATTTCCGGGCCCACAAAGCTTTACTTGCTGCCAGTAGTGAGTATTTCTCAATGATGTTTGCAGAAGAAGGGGAGATAGGCCAGTCAATATATATGCTGGAAGGTATGTTAGCTGACACATTTGGTATACTGCTAGAATTCATCTATACAGGTTATCTTCAGGCCAGTGAAAAAAGTACAGAACAAATATTGGCTACTGCTCAGTTTTTAAAAGTGTATGACTTAGTAAATGCTTATACTGACTATCAAAGCAATCATAACTCATCAAATCCAACCTCTTTGGCAACTGGTGGAGCTCCAGTAGTTGTTATTTCTAATAAGAAAAATGATGACCCTCCAAAGCGAAAACGAGGGAGACCAAGAAAAGTAAAAAATTTGCAAGCAGTAAAACCAGAAATGGCTTCACTTGAAGACATCCAACTCAGAGAGAATAATTCTGTTCAAAATAAACAGAACTCTATGGCAAAAACAGTAGAAGGAAGCAATAGTATAACAAATGAACAGATCCCAGTAAGAGAAGTAGAAGAATCTGAGCATGCCTGTGTGTCAGGCTCTGTGGAAATGCCAACAGAAGAAGATGAGAACTGTGATCCTAAGTCCCAGGATGTACAAGGCAGTCAGAGTCGTTACAGCAAGCGCAGAATTCAGAGATCTGTTAAACTTAAAGATTATAAACTTGTTGGGGATGAAGATGATCAGTATTCAGCCAAGAGAGTATCTGGAAGAAGAAAACGCCCTGGTTCTGAGGCTCGCTGTAAAGAGTGTGGCAAGGTGTTTAAGTATAATCACTTTTTAGCAATTCATCAGAGAAGTCATACAGGTATAATGCTTTCTTGGTATGTTGAAATTTTTTGTTTGTTTAATTCCTTATACCCTACATTTGACTGATTAGTTGAGAAGGTTAGAAACTTTGTTTTTGTCAAAGTTTACCCCATTTGTGTTGAAGGCTACTTCTGGGACCATATATCAGTCATCCGGTCTGACACCTTTAGCATCTCTGATACTTTCCTTTGCATAGGCATGTGTATACATGCTTAGGTCTCTGTATCCTAAAAGATTCATCCTTTGATCTTCAGTAGGATATAAATTTCTGGAGGGCATAATACCTTATTGTGCTAGGCAAATAATACATATTTTGTTGAATTTTGTTGTTTGACCCTGCTAATCATTCAAGCTACCACCAACTATCTCTTCCCCTTCACTGCTAAGCTCTAGAACAAAGTTTTCATTTAATGCTTCTACCACATTACCACCCACCCATTCCTCAGTCCTTCCTATTCTGTGTTCTGACAAAGATAACCAGTGAGCTCCAATAAACACTTCTTAGTCCCCATCCTCCTCGACCTTTCCACACAATTTTAATCCTATTAATCACCCTGGCCCTGACAGTTTTTTTTTTTCATATTCTGTCATGGGGGTAGTTCCTTCTTAGTCTCCATTACTGGTCCCTTGTCTTCTTTCTCTTTACAAGTGTGGGCTTCTCTCAAGGCTGTATGCTAAACCCTCATCTATGTATGTATTCTTTCCCTCAACAGTTTTATTAATTTCCATATCTTCAGTTATCATTTAGGATCAAAGTAGGATAGGACCTTTGAGATCCAGGGACTTATAACTACATCTCTTAATGAATCCTCTTCCCTTTTGACAACATAATTGGTCCTTGCATTGATCAGAGTTTTGAAGTCTTTCAAAATTATTTTCTTTTACATTATTGTCATCATCAGGAAAAGTGGTTTCTTGTTCTACTCTCCATTTGTTCCTCTTGCACACTCATATGTGCAAGTCTACTGTATTACTAGCTGTTTACTCGTCTTTTTCCTCTCGCTATGCTTCATTTCATAACATAACAATTGAACAATCTCTCCTCTACAGTGCTGCCTCCTCATCCCCATTGCCTGAAACCAAATGCTTCCACACCTTCTTTGACAATTCTTATTCCTGTCCTTCAAGACCCTCATACCTTCCCAGAGCCTTCAGCTACAAGTGGTCTGTCCTTCCTTCTGTTTCTCACAACCCTGCTTGATATCTCCTGGCCCCTTCAATCTTACAGTTAGTGTACTTGTGTTTTATCAGCTTGCTAGACTAAACTCCTTGAGGCTTGGTCTGGGTTGTTTTTTTTCCTTTTGTTTTATTTTTTCCCCATTTTTATATTCCCAGTGCTTAGTAGGGTGTCTTGTGCCTGGTGGATACTTAAATACATGTTTGGATTTAATTTTTTACATTCTCCTATTTTTGGACTTGCTCTAGGGGAACGACCTTTCAAATGTAATGAGTGTGGAAAAGGTTTTGCCCAGAAGCACTCACTGCAAGTTCACACAAGGATGCACACAGGGGAACGGCCATATACCTGTACTGTTTGCAGTAAGGCTTTGACTACAAAGCATTCTCTACTGGAGCATATGAGCCTACACACAGGTAACTAATCATATTCAGAGTAAATCAAACTAATGCCAAAAAGCCATCCATTTCTTTAGTTAGGATTAAAACTACCAGATTCTCCAACCCCAAGCTTTACCATAATGTCTTTCTGTCTTTTGAAGATGTAATAATGTCTTTCAGACTATTCCACCCCACCCTCCACCCCCACCTCCCAGAAAGAATTTTCCATTTTAAGCTTCTATAAATTCTGGCTGACATTGAGCATGATGTTGTAATTGAGAATCACTTTCCCTGTTAAATGAAATGGGCTTTCCCCAGTGGTGAGATTATATATTTTCCTTTTCCTTCCTGAATTTTATAGCTTAGACAAAGTTAATTTTCCTTTTTTTACCTCCCTCCCTCTTCCTCCACCTTTCTCCTCCCACCCCTACCCAGGACAGAAGTCTTTTACCTGTGATCAATGTGGAAAGTATTTCAGCCAGAAAAGACAACTAAAGAGTCATTACCGAGTCCATACAGGTACAAGGATTTTGGGGAAAATCTGGATTGGTGAAATGAGGGAAAATAACACAGCTCTGGTATCCAAAACAGAACTAAGTAAATAATAAAATAGAGTTGGTATTTGTTTTCAAAGAAATCCAAGTTAGCTCCCACAATATTAGGATTCTGTACTATACTATGCTATGTTATTCCTCTTCTACATTTTTAGCCCCTTCCAGCTTTAAGGGGTACCATAAACTTATTCACTTCTTAGGCCTTAGTTAACTTGGTATAGCTTGTCTCTTTGTTCACCAAAATATATTATCTGGATCATAGGGCAGAGGCAGACAAATAGTAACTTCCAAAGGAGTCCCCTGTAGCGCTTAGCCCCTGTTGTTTCTGTCCTTGATTTATTTGTTTCTTGTTTCCCACCTGCATTCATCTGCCAACAGCAGAGAAAGCAGTGGGTTGGTTGAAAGTGGTGAGATCATTGACCTTGGCCCCTCCCAGGTTTCAGAGAGGAAAGGTGGAAGAAGTTCATTTAAGGCAGAGTAAAGGGCAACTCAACTTGGACCATTAGTGCACTCAGCATAATTTCACTGAAATAAAGTGTGAAGATAAATAGAAATTATTGTAGAAATAATCAATGAAAACCATTGTTTTGTTAAAGTATTATATTAAAGTGGTTATTTTGCAGGGAAGTGCTTTAACACAGATCACTGAAGAAATACAGGGAAACATACATACACTGACACTTTTTTTATTATTGCGACAAGGCCATTCGTTACCGGAATGTAACCACTGTCATCGCAAATTCATGGATGTATCTCAGTTAAAGAAACATCTGAGAACACACACAGGTAATGTGAACGTATGACATGTTTTGTTGCAATAGATAATCAGTCTTGTTTAGTGGATAGGGTGCTGGACTTGGAATCAAGAAGACTTAGGTTCACATCTTTCCTCTGATGTAGGCTGACCAGGGGTAAACCACTTAATCTTGTTAAGTGCCAGTTTCCCCATCCCTAAAATAGTTATAATACCTATACTACCTAGCTTACAGGTTTCAAATATCCAGCCTTGACAAACTGCAGAAATTCTGGCAACATCCATCTGTAGAAAAGGGTAGGACTTTTTGTTTGTTTGTATTAACGTAAAGTTTTCTGTAAAATTAGTAGTCCCCTAAGAATATATTTACTTTAATCATCATTTTTATTGAATAGTTTATTGTAATATACATATTGGGTTTAGACTACTTCCTTTATGGATTTGTGATTTCATCTGTTTGGGCACTCTTCTACTGACAGAAGTGACTCTTAGAAGATGCTCTTTGTTATTTCCTGTAGTCAAAAAAATTCAACACCTCACGCCAGCCTTTCGCTAGATGAGTATCTTTAAATCTAGTTAAGCGGGTTCTTAGGCAGCAGATAGGCGTGTTCAAAGTCCTTGTTCAAAGGCTCACGTTCAGCGTCTTTTCAGTCCCATAATACCTGCCAGAACTCGTTCTCTGTTCTACAGTCTTTCTGAGGTCTATGGTCAAGTCGCCTCCACACCTGGATGAGGTGCTAAAAATAAGACTTTAATGGAGGCCCGAAGGCCACAAGATAGTACAAATCATAGCCAAGCCATTACCCCACTTAGAGCACTTTCCACATTGGATGTGGTTACCAAGATATTTGGGAGAGAAGAGGGAAAATATAGCTGACTGTCAAAGTTAGCTTAGGCAGTAAGAATCGCTCAAATAATTTTTCCCCCTAGAAACAACACTTCTTGTTACTTAATAGTTGAGCTCTACCACCTCCAGGAAAGTCAGCTTTGGGCAGCGAAAGGTGATAGGAGTGATAAAGGAAACTCAAAACCTTTTATGTTAAGGTAAGCCAAGTAAAAGTGTTGGGCTTCATAACTTTTGGGGCAGGGTAACTTTATGATGTGTTGATACCAGATTTCTAATAGAAAATGTTCTCAATTTGGGATATTGTTCATTTCTATTATAGTGAGTTTTTGTAGACATTTTAAATCTGAAATGTTTTTACTGTTGGTGCTGACTGACCTTTAAAATAAGAAAAACACAACAAACATATTTTGGATCTTAATTTGATCCAAGTCCTGTTGAACCTTTGAAAATGCTTCATGTCTCCATCCTTTCTCTATTCCTACTGCTACAACTCTAGTACGTATATACCTCATCTCGAACTTACACCACAGTAGCCTCCTGACTTGAATTCTGCTTGTAGCCTCTTACTCTCTGGTCTGTACCATATACTGACATCATATTGATCTTCCTAAGACACTGGGGTTTTTTGTTTGTTTTGGTTGAGGGTGGGGGGGATATGGTATGGTATGGGGTGGAAGGGAACTGGTTTTTGCTAGGTCTTAATTCTGGCTTAAACACTTGTATGCCTGTGCAAGTCAGCTCTCTTGATCCCCTTCAGTTTCATTATCTTTAAAATGATGAGTTTGGACCAGATGATCTCAAAGTTCCCTTCTAATTCTAACATTTTATAAACTGTGCCACCTTAGACACAACCAATCCATCCTCCCTGAGCCTCCTTTTATTGATCTATAAAAAGGGGAGGAAGATGTAATCCTAGAGTTGTGAATTAAGTGAAAATTTAGTGCTATATAAGTGTCATTTGATAGGATAAAGTCCAGATTTAGCATAGAATTTTCACAATCTGAGTTGGAAGTGACCTCAAGAGTTGTCTACTATAACTAAGACCTGAACAAGAATGCCCTATACAACCTACTTAGTGAGTGATTGTTTATATAAAACCTAAACCTGCCTCTGCAGCTTTGACCCATGGCTGTTAGTTGTCCCTTCTAAGGCCACGCAGAACAAGTATATCCTTCCACATGACAGACCTTCAAATATGAAATGGGATCACAGATCTAGACCTGGCAGAGATCTTAAACATCATCTCATCCTACCCCTGATTTTACAGATGAGAAAATTGGCCCAAAGAAGTTTAGTGATTTTCCCATGTTTGTACATTAAGTAAGCAAAACCAGTATAAACAGTACCATGTTAATCTTTTCCAAAGCTGGCACCCTTTTCATTGTACCATAGCTATTATTTATCCCCTGAGTTTTCTCTTCTCCATGCTAAACATTCCCAGTTCCTTCAATTGATTATTGTTTGGAATACCATGTTCTTGTTAAACCATTTCTGGTTTCTAATGGTTACCATTTCTCTTTTCAAGTGCTTATATATTATTTGTATCTTTGTCATCAGACTTAAGCCTCTCCATTCACCTTTATTCCACTATATTCATTATCTGAAAATTAACTCATCTCTCTGCCTAAAATCTTCTATTTTCCAAACTTCCTTATTTCTGTTGTAGGCACCACTATCACTCCAATGTATCAGGTTTATAATCTTGGCATTATCTTGGACACCTCGCTCTCCCTCCCCGCACATATCCAATCAATTGCTAAATGTTGCCATTTCTACCTTCAAAATATCTCTCAAGTACAACTCTTTCTCTTCACACATCTACTACTTTATTTCAGACCCGCATCTGTTCTCACCTAGATTATTGCAGCTGTCTCCTCGCACTTCAAGCCTCTCCCTACTCTGGTTTGTTCTCTATACTGCTATCAAAATAATTTTTCTTAAGAATAGATCTGATCATGTGATTTCTCCTATTCACCAAGTTCCAATGGCTTCCTTTTGTCTCAGATAAAAGATAAATTCCTATTTTACCTTTTAAAGCTTTATAAAACCTGGCCCTAACCTATCTTTCCAATCCCTTTAGCCATTCATCATCCTCTTACACTGCAATTCAGCCCAACTGGCTTTCTCTTTTCTCACAATACTCCATCTCCCATCTCCATGCATTTGATGTTTAAAATGCACCCTCACCTTACCTCCACCTCATAGAGCCTTTTTCTTCCTTTTAGACAGAGCTCAGGTAGCATCTTCTGCATGAAGCCTTTCCTGGTTTCTACCTCCTACCCCCAACTACCACCCTCCCTCCCAAACTGCCTTTTATTTAATTATTTAGTTTGTATTTTTATTTATTAACTTTATATTTATATGCTTATTTTGAGTAAGGATTGTGTTTCATGCTTGATACTACTATCCCCAGTGCTTAGTACAATGACTGACATATAATAGGCTCTTAATAAACACAATTTATTAAGAGTTGATTGATTGTCACCCCCCCCATGTTTCCTCCTGTTCTCTTTCACTGTCCTCCAGACCTCATGCTTATTCCCAGTGTCAAGTTTTTCTTCATATTAAAATCATTTTCAGCTCACTTTGATCTTTCTTCCCAGAATTCCTGTAGTACGTATTGTCTATACCACACATTTTTATTTTGTCATACACTCTCTTGTGTTACTACTTAACTGTTCCGTGTGTGTGTATCTTCTTGTTCCAGCAGAAATATAAACTGAAGACAACAAAGGATCCGGGTTCATTTACAACCCCTCAGCACCTAGTACACATACACAAAGTAGTTGTCCAGAAATTGCTTGTTAAGTTAATTCACACATCAGTGAATTCAGGGTAATGTCATTATTTAGCCCACTACATTCTATATGTTATGGTGTAGGGAAATAGTTCATGATTTTACATTAGAGTAGAATTTGGTTTTCATATTTCTCTAAGAAGGCACCATTTAAAGGATATTCTTCACTACATGACTCAAGTGAGTGCAGTTAGCTGTCAGCTGCTGAAGAGAAAAAAAATCAACTAGTTTTATTATATTATGAACATTTTTCCTCTTCTAGTTCCATTGTGTAATAGATTTTCTTCTCACATATTTGTATCCAAATTGACTTGACTAGATAAAACACATGTAGGAAAGAAGGATATATCCAAAAACTGAATAGAATTTTAAAATACTTAAACCCATGACCTGCAAACCATATGAATAGACTAGGGGGAGGGGATGATTGCTTTCTTTGTTTAAGAAACTGAAAAAGAATTTAGTCTCAAGATCTGCCTGAGGGCCTAGGGGGAATGAGACTAGAAATCATTGGTAGCCCCATCTGACATTCAGTTCTGGCCTTGAACTGGACAGTGAAAGGGGCAGGACCCTAGCATGAACTAAGGAAGTAATGAATGGATAATGCAGATTTAGTTAGGAAGAACCTCCTCTGCCCAGACTATATCGGAAAATGTTTAGCCGGAACCTTCACAGAAATGTTTTTTTTTTTAATGTAATATTTATTTCTAGACTTTATTGGTTTTTAAAAATTTTGAGTTTCATGTTCTTTCCCTCCCTCTTGCCCTTCCCCACTCATTGAGAAGACAAGCAGTATGATATCAATTATACATGTGAAACCGTGGAAAACCACAGAAATACAGCAGCTGTCCCTGCTCTTCAACTTGACTGAAATTATGGTTAATGTATGTTGTGTTAACTATTTTATCCCAGATATTTTATTTGCAACTACTTAAATTTTGTAATTCTATGGATAATTAAGAAAACTTCAAAATTGTTTCCTTAAGATGAAAATTCCTAAAGGGAAGGAAAAGTCATTTAGTGCAGTGTATGAACTGGTACTGATAAAGCCTGTCAGAGTATAAGTTCTGTGAGAGTGGATACTGTGTGTGCTATTTATTATTCCCTTTCCCCCACCCCCAAGTTTCTAGTGCAGTGCTTTGCACACTGTAGGTACTTGATCGATAATTGTGATTTTCCCCACCCTGGTGATGCCATTCTTGTCTATAAAAATTTAGGTTTTGATTTTGGACAACAATAACAGTCAATAACTTACTTGATCCCTTATGCCACCAGCAAGATTAAGTAATATTCTAAATGACATTGATAGTTGTTTTCCCTCCAATTTTGTTGCTGTCAGTCGTTTGTTTTTTTAAATAGATTGGGGAGGGGGGAAGAATTTGGACCTAAATTTTTAAAAAATCCATCTTAGTAAAATAGCTTGGTGAAGCCAGTCCATTTTTCTTTCTTTTAAAATAAATTTGCTTGCTATATTTTGTCTTATATATCCTAATTTTCCCTTGTTTCTGTCCTCCTTCCCCCAGTCATCTCTTATAGCACAGTTTTTTTTTAAAAAAAGAAAGAGGAGAAAGAATATTATGCAAAACTGATCAATACATTGAGAAATTATGATATTACATACAGTGTTCCACACCTGTGTGCTCCACTTCATTTCTACTCTTCAGAGGAGGGGAGATATCTTACTATATCTCTTCTTTGAAGCCAAACTTTATCTTTGAAATTCTACAGCATTAATTTTTATTGTTTTATGGTAGTGGTTCTTTCATTTACATTGCCATAGTTGTCATGTATATTGCTTTCTTGGTTCTGCTTACTTCACTTTGCATGAATTAGCAAAAGTCTTTTTTGCTCTGTAGTCATCAGATTCATAATTTTTTGCGGCATGGTAATATTCTGTTACATTCATGTATCAAAAATGTGTTTAGCTATTTCCCAGTTGATGGGCATCTACTTTGTTTCCAGTTCTTTGCTAGCACAAAAACATGCTACTATGAAAATTTTTGTGTATATATGGAACGTTTTTAATAATAGGGTTTTTTTCTAAGTAATTTATATTTTCAGGTTTATTGGTCATTGGATTATTGAGTCCCATTATTTCTGATTCTCCTTTATCTAGTCTGTTCCAGATTATCAAAGATGACAAAAGATGGGAATAGCCCACACATTGGTGAGGATGTGGAAAGACAAAAACACTAATATAGTGTTGGTTGAACTGCAAACTATCCTGGCCATTCTGGAAAGCAGTTTGGAATTATAAAAGCACTTTGGAATTATGCGAATTAAGTGACTAAAATGTCCATACTCTGACTCAGAATTACTTCTAGGCCTAAAAGAGGTCAGTGAATCAAAGAAAGTCCTCATAATCACAAGATTATTTACAGTAGCACTCTTTATAGTAGCAAAGAATTGAAAACAGAATAGATGTGCGAGTTTGGTAAAAGCTAAACAAGTTGTGATATGTGAATGTTATAGAATATTACTATATGGTCAAAATATAGAGAAACATGGGAAGACATGAATGGATACAAAATAAAAAGTAAGCAGAACCAGGAAAGCATTAAGAACAATGATGACAGTAATAAAACACAGCAACAAAACAACGAAACAACGTGATGAAACTTTAATGACCAAGTTTGGTCCCTAAGAAGGTACTTTCTCTCCGTACCCCTACCTTTTTGGTGTGGGTGGAGGATTGAATAAAGGCTACAGATAATGTCAGACTCTTTCAATGTGATAGCTTTGCTAAGCTGCTTTTTTTCCTTTGTTGTAAAGGAAGACTCTCTGGGAGTGGGGAGGAGAAGGATATACATTGGGAAATACAGGTGATATAAAAACAACATATCAATGAAAACTTATTTTAAAAAATAAAACATGGGGAGAAAATACATTGCCAATATTAATAAAGTTCATATGAAATAGGATTAACTTTTTGTCTTCCAAAACATAAATAATAAATGACCCTTATGATAATAAAAGTAAGTAAATATTTCCAGAATTTGTTCAAGCATTAGACATGAGATTGTGGATTTGAGGTTATACCAGCTTAGATTTTACTGCCTTCAAATCTTCAGTGCTTTGGCCATTAACAAAAGCACCCTGACAAGGAGGAAAAAAGTATTTTTCCTACTTGTAATTAAGTGTGGAGAGATCTGAAGATAGAGAAATCAGACATGCTATACAGTTAAAACTTAACTATAGCAAGACTTTTGGGACACTGTATATTGTCATGAGTTGTCATGTACATATTAGTCTCTTCAACTAATGGTTTCATGGGCAGGAATAATATCTGTGTGTTCTAATCCTCTTGTATCCTCCACAGAACCTGCAATATTTAATGAATATTTTTAATGAATGCTTGTTGAAGCTTGTTTGCCTTTTACTCTATTCTTGATAATAGAGTTACTTGGGCTATAAGTGCATTTCACAATATTTCTCTTTTTTCTTAAAGGTGAAAAGCCATTTACTTGTGAAATCTGTGGGAAGTCTTTTACAGCAAAAAGTTCCCTTCAGACACACATCAGAATACATCGGTATGGTTTTTCTGATATTTATCATATATAGAAGTCTTCTCCTGAAAATATTACTCCAGTAGGATTTTTCATCAAGCATTTTAATATCATATTCTTTCAACAGTTAAGTCCGAAATTTTGTTTACAGAAATATTGCCAATTTGTTCGAAACTTAAATCTACGATAAAAAAATTAAGGGTGCATAGAATATTTTTATTCATTCAAGTTAGTCTTAACCTGGATCACTGTCATTTTTTGAATATACACATCTGGGGATTGCTCAGATGTTTTTTTATTATAGTAACATTAATAATGTTCATGTGGTTATATAAACACATGGATTTTTTCTATGAATTAAGGAGAGATGATGCATTTCCTAGAGTCTTGACATTTTAGCAGCAAGTAGATAATCTCGCCCAATGTACTTATTTTTTAGACATGAGCCTGAGACAAATTAAGAGAGTTGTCCAAGTGGCAGAGCCAAGATTAGAACTTATGCCTTCTGCCTCCTAGTCAAGTACTGTTGGGGCTACAGCATGTTGCCACCCAAAAATTCAAACTCAGTTATGAGAAAACTTTATTAAAATGTAAATTTTGTGTTGTTGTTTTTTTACCAGAGGAGAAAAGCCATATTCTTGTGGAATATGTGGGAAGTCCTTCTCTGATTCCAGTGCTAAGAGGAGACACTGTATATTACATACAGGCAAAAAGCCTTTTTCCTGCCCCGAATGTAATTTGCAGTTTGCTCGTTTAGACAACTTGAAGGCTCACTTAAAAATCCATAGCAAAGAAAAACCCTTTCCAGAAGCTCCTAATGCTCCCAGCAGCAGCAACCCAGAAGAAGTTAGGAATATTCTCCATCTTCAGCAGTATCAACTTTCCACCTCTGGAGAGCAAGAAATTCAGCTCCTAGTAACAGACTCAGTCCATAACATCAATTTCATGCCTACTCACAGTCAAGGAATCAGCATTGTCACAGCAGAAGGCACCCAGAACATGGCAGCTGACCAAGCTGCTGACCTTACGGTGCTCACTCAGCAGCCAGAACACCTGCAGGGTTTGATTCTTTCAGCTCAGCATGACCAAACAGAGCACATCCAGAGTCTCAATATGATGGACAGCCAGATAGAAACCTCACCGACTGAGCAGGTGCATATAATTACCCTGTCCAAGGAAACCTTGGAGCATCTTCATGCTCACTGAGAACCAGCTGAGGAATTTAGAAGTGGCCCCTTCATACTCAGCTCAGTACATGAAGCAGATCCAGGGATTAAGCTGACAGGCCAGGAGACAATGTGTGGCCCAGCCCACACAGCTTAATGAACAGTTCAACAAAAGTGTAATTCTATGAGAGTTATGTTATCTGATGTTTGTCCATAAAGCTGACCATGCTGTGATTAATGACATTTGAAGTCAGGCTTTCTGATATTGATTTGTTGATTCTAATAGAGTGGTTTTCATCCTTTCAGATACTAGTAAACTAATATTTATAATGCTTTACATTCAAAGCTATAAAGTGGCTTGAACTTATCTGATTTGAACTTATCATGTGACTTGAACTGACCTGTTTGGTAATATTGGTGAAAAACTTTCACTTTTATTCCATCTCTTAGGTCTTGGATTTTCACTCAGGTGCTCTATTATAATGAAGTTAATTGTGACTTTTATGTAGGAGTTGAAATTTATACCCTTGTGCTGATCTTCAGGATGACAATTCTGCTGTGTATTTTGGGTCTTTGGTAAACTGCAAAAATCATTTATGTGTTAGTTTAACTTTGACCTATTTCGTGGTTTTGCTTCCTTGTTACTGATGAATACAGAATTGCCACTGAGAGCTAAAAAAAAATGCTACATATGCTAAGCCTTCATAATATGTTAAGGAGTACATTCTTTGACCCTCTGACACCAAAGAATTAGTAACAGTCTTGTACTTGAATTATTTCATGATTCTGTAAGTCTACTGACACTGCACTTGAGAAGTAAGAATATGTGATAAACCCTTTATTAAGAATCCAATCAGAAAACAGAAAGAACATATGTATAAGTATACAGAGGGAACATATTCTGAACTCTTCTTATGTGAGAAAAGCAAATGTACATTATAGGCAGGATGTATTTCTTAAAAATAATATTCAAAGAATACCATGGGTTGAGTATAGATTTCAGCCTAATGTTTTTCATCTTCATTACAATGATACTTGATATTCTTGAAGTCTTCCAAATCATTTTTTAAAAAGGTGATATTAAATCCAATGTATGTTACTACATTCTAATTGTCTGAATTGCAGTTTAGACTAAAGTAAAATTCACACAAAAATTAGACATGCTTTTTAAAAATGGCTTTTAATGATTCAAAGAGCAGATTTCTTTGGACCCCTACTAAGCCTTACAGAAATAGTAACCCGTTTGTACTTTTAATGATTTTTTGATTGAGTCATCATAGAAATATTAAATTGTGTTGAGTATACTTTTTAGTGCTGTGTATTTTGGCTGTACTTTTGTATCAGATTAATTAAGGGTTCTTGAGAAATTCCAAGGACATAATTTGGTTGTTTACAATTTATATAATTGTGAGACAAAATAGGAGAACCAGACACTAAAATATTGGGCATAGTTCATTTGAGGTAGCTTTTGCATTGATTGCTAGTTTTTAAGTATCCCTGATTTCTAGCCTTCATATATGTGTTTTGCAAGCTGAAGTAATCGTGTTCTTTAGGTTTTTTGAAGAATCACAGTTCCTTTTTACATATTTGATGTGCTGTATTTTTACTATATGGAATTAAATTTCCATAATAATCTATTTTATATATAATAAGAAGAATAATGTTATATGAATTCTAACTAGACCAAAGGTAGAAGCTCAAGTTTTATAGAGTTGTAGTTTTGTGTTCTTCCCTATATAGCTTAACCTTGTAAATAAATATGAAATACTTATTAACTCATGAACATTTTTAAACCTTTATTTTCTCCAGAAGTTCTATAAGTAGTAAAATCAGAATTTTGTTTATAACTTCATCTGGAATAGTTACTTCTTGGGGGAAAATGAGAAAGTGGGGTGGTAATTTATAAATCTAGTTTCACAAACTTTATGAAATGTAAGCAGCTTGAGAGCCTTCTTTGTCCTGTTAGTAGAAAAGCTACCACCCCTTATTTTTTTTTGCCTGGGAAAGAGAAGACTTGGGAGGAGACATACTAGCCGTCGTCATATCTTTAAAGCCAGAATCAATGTGTGGAAGTGTGGAAGTGGAACAATTCTAGCTGTTAAAAATTCTCTGAAAGTGGAATGAACTAAGGTAGTGAGTTCCTTACATAGGGGGGTCTTTTAATTTGAGGCCACATAACTCTTTGTCAGACAGTTGTTGAGCTTTCTGAATGGATTCATCCCAGATACCTTCTAACATTAAGATCTGATGATCATTTGTAATTATGACACCAGTTAATAAAGGGGAAGAAAGAACCTGTTCTAACTCTACCTTTCCCTCTATACACATTCTACCACTTTTAAATGAAAACCCTTAATGTAGGCATGCCCCCTCCCCCCAAAAAGTGAAGTAACCTATCCAGAAGAAGGAAGTTAACAACAAATGCAAAATTTCCAATTACAGGCATGATAAAATTTGATGAAATTTGAGATTTGATGAAATCTATACCTCAGGGTATAGATTGTACAGTGTTTCACAGAACCAATTTCAGCCCAAAATTCATTTTGAAATAAGTATTGAATTTGTGGTGAATTGTATGGTAGCAACTTTCTTAAGTATTCTTGAATGTAAGAGGTACAAAGGAGCCTTCTTGGGGAGGGTAAGGTCTTACTTTTTATACTTAAGGTTCCTGGTGGAGTCAGTGTGATGTTACCTTTTGAAAGGAAGTCTACTGGTTTTTATAATTTATAAAATTACACTAAAAGATTATGTTGAAGTAAAGGGCTAATCATTGCAAAGACAAGCTTCTTTAAAAATGACTTAGTTATAAAGGCTTTCGCCTATAAAAAGCCTAAAAGATCTTCCATTTCTGCTTCCACAGTTTTGTTTTTCCACATGAGTCTAGTACAAAATCATAGAATTTCAAAGCCAGAAAGATGTTAAGGAGTCATCTAGTCCAGGGGTGGGAAACCTGCGACCTTGAGGCCACATGTGGCCTTTTAGGTACTTGGATGCTGCCTTTTGTCTGAGTCCAAGTTTTACAGAACAAATCTTTTTATTAAAGGGATTTGTTCTCTGAAGTTTGGATTCAGTCAAGAGGCCATACTTGAGGATCTAGAGGGCCACATGTGGCCTTGAGGCCACAAGTTTCCCCACTCCTGATCTAGTCCAATCCCTTTATTTGACAAATACAGAAACCGAAGCCCAGACGGTTGAAGTGACTTACCTGAAATCACCTAACTAGTTCATAGCAGAGCTGAACCTGGAATCCAGGTCCTGAGTTCAAATCTGGCCTCAGACACAACACAAAACTAGCCATGTGACCTTGGGCAAGTCACAACCCCAATTGCCCTCCAAAAATAAAGTAAATTAGAAGTGTCTCAAGCCAAGTTATGTAAAACATTAAGCTATTTGGGGTTTTATAACTCATTTTCTTTCACTGCATTTTTTTGTGAAGTCAAAGGTTCTTTCCCTTTTTATAATGTGTAGCTAATAACAAAAGAAATTTCACTTTCTATAGGCATTATTTGCCTAGAATGTAAGAATTACAACATAGCCATATCTGGAAATAAGGGCTGGTAGTTGACCAAAACATAAATTTGGTAATATTTTTGTCCATGCTTTTGAACATGGCAGTAGGTTGGAAATGAGGGTAGCTAGGGACAGTATGCCCCCAATTCTGCTGAAATCAATCAAGTGTTTCTTAAGCCCCTAGTTAGCACCAGGTACTGAAGACACTGGGAAAAGAAGTACAAGGACCAAAGCAATCCCTGGCTCCAAGAAACTTAAATTCTAATGGAATCTGTTAGTACACATGTCCCCATAGAAATGTTACTCATCATGATTAGGTTATTTGTGCTGTTATTCTTAATATTGTTCAAAGGTCAGTGGATTTCAAATGAGAAGACCAAGGCATGGTTGTGACTTACTAGTCATGTGACCTGGGACAGGGCCTGCTTCAGCTTTTTATTTGTATCATCAGTGTTTGGAACATAGTATTTATTAAATGATTGAGTGAGCCTTTCTGCCTCAGTTTACTCATTTGTAAAGTGGAGATAATTCAGTACTTCAAGATTTTTGTGTGCAAAGTCCTTGAGAAACTAAAAAACGACTTAAGTGTGAATGATAGTAGTGATTAGATCAGCTTTTATGGACTGACCTTTACAGCCAGAAAGAAGCCATACC
Organism: Petaurus breviceps papuanus; assembly: GCF_028583685.1. Classification (NCBI taxonomy): domain Eukaryota; kingdom Metazoa; phylum Chordata; class Mammalia; order Diprotodontia; family Petauridae; genus Petaurus; species Petaurus breviceps. Next base: position 43,210,564 of record NW_027187391.1, read on the forward strand.
ACAGTCTACAGGAAAATACATTTCAAAATACAAACAGCCTAACTTACAAACTTTTGGAATACCATCTGTTTGTAGACAGTTTGAGGATGGACTTTATAGCTTCTTTTATCACATAGTAATACTAACAGGGACAGGGTAGGGTGAAGTGGATAGAATACTGGGCCTGGAATGAGGAAGAATCATCTGCCCAAGTTCACCTGTGGTCTCAGACACTAGCGGTGATCCTAGGTAAGTTACTTAACCCTGTCTGCCTCAGTTTCCTCATCTGTAAAATGATCTGGAGAAGGAAATCACAAACCACTCCAATATCTTTGCCAAGAAAACCCTCATGAAGAGTTGTACATAACTGAAAAATGACTGAACAAAGTACAATATTAATAACATTCATGGAGTATTTTCAGTTTTTTATTGCTGACCCCAGCTGAAATACAAGGTAGTGTTTTAATTGCTCAGAAATATTTATTATGCCTTAACAGGATTTTGGTTTAGCCTATTTTCCTTATCAATGACTAGTTACATAACTGAGGAAATTGCTCATTTTAGTTCCCTTTCTCAGATTGAGGTTCTTTTTGCTAATTCCGTATTTAAAAATAAAAATTATTAAGGATTGTTTTGTTTTTTTTTAAGTCTGATCACATAGGCAGTTTGCATATAGCCGAGGTTATGTTGCCTGTGTTTACTCCCCCAATCACAGTTGCTAGCAGCATAGAAGCACCCTCACAAACCAGGATTAAATTAAATAGCTTTTTTTTTTATTGGTGGCATAAAAGAATCTACTTTGAATTCCTTTACTTCCATTTTGGATCCATGGATTGATTCATTATAAAGAAGTGGCTCAGTAAAGTTTTCAGGGAAGTGTTCCACATCAAAAAAGACACCTATTCAAGTGATATTTTTCTGCACTGTCATGTACTAAGGTAAATTTTCCAGAAACTAATCTTGAATAAGGAAGAGAACCAATCAGAGGAAAGATACCCAAGAAATGAGAGCTCCAGATTTTAATTTGGGATTAAAAAGTAGAAGAGCATATCAGAAATGGAGCTAAAAAGTTAGCTGGAGAGTACATGGACCTATATGCTGATTTCATTTAAGAAAGAGAGTTTATGAAACAGAGGAATGACTTTTAGAGAGATGGACAGAGGAGAGAGGATTATTGACTCCTTCCTGATGGCCCCAGATATTTAACATTGGTTACAGTTGGCATAGCTAAGTGTGATATTTCCAGAAGCACCAAAACATGGTGCTCAAATGAATAGAAATTTATTGCATGATTTTACATAGACTGTATTTTATTACATTTATAAATATTTTTCTGGTATACTGTAGACAAGAAGCACCCAAATTTGATGAAAATTAAGTAGATGTTTACAAATACTAAATGTTCTCGTTTTGCTTTCTTGCTTGAAAGAGATAAAGATGCCTTTGAGTCTTAGATGTGTGAACCACAAGCAGAGAGAAGAGTCATGAAAAGAGTGCTAGATCTGGAGTCAGAGGATCTGGGTTCAGATCTTGGGTCTTGTCACTTACTGCAATACTTGTATGACCTTGACAAGTCACTCTCTCTGAACCTAATTTCTTTTTCCTTTTTTTTTTTTTAAACTTTTATAAAGGAATATTTACTAAGAAGATAGAGCAAGAACAGGAGCTCAAACTATTCCCTCCAATACCCAGGGCCACAGTCTCTCCTATACCACTTTGGTCAGTAGGGAGAGTGAGTTCAAACTTAATGCAGTTTCTGCAGTGCATTTGTTCAAACAAGTTCACTTCTGAATTTAACATATCCAATTGGTAAGTTTCTCTTCTTAGTGGGACTAGATATAACTTCAGGTCAGTTGGGCTGAGTCTTGGTTGTTCCTTGGCACTGTGTTGGTGAACCAGGCTTGACCGGCCACAAACTCTGGCCTCAGAACTTTAGCTCTTGGAGCTCTAGTGGCTTTCAGACTTTTGGAGGTCACAGGTCAAAGGGCCTAGTCTATTCCATGTCTAATACAAATTCATGACTTTATGTGAACCTGAGTGGGGAGAATAGACCTCTGGCACTGGTGGGACCTCTCTCAGCAACAACAGGATCATTCACTAGCAGCCTCATGCCAACTCTAGCTACCCAGCTATGAATGGCAAAGGGCTAGAGGCCTCTCCGCGTGCGTGCGCACACACACTAACACAACAATTGCCCTACTCTGGATACTAGGAAAGAAAAAAAAGGGCTGATTCTTATTTTCCTCTATAAAATGAAGGGTTTGGATTTGGATGACCCTTAAGGTTCCTTCTGAGGACCTATAGTTCTTTCTGTTAAAAAAAAATTATTGTTTTCAGTTAGCATTTACTTTCTCTCCCACCTTCCCATCCCCCATTGAAAAAATTAATAAAGGGAAAATGTGACAAATACATGTTAGTCAAGCATAACAAATTCCCACATTGGTTATGTCCAAAAAATATTTCATTTTGTATGTAGTCCTTCACCTCTATTAAGATGGTGGTTGGAGAGGTAGGCCAGGAGGAGGCCTGATCAACTCGGGGGGCAAGTCATCCCACCAAACACAAGGGCCACTACCAGGCCTATTACCAAAGGGCTGGGACTGGAAAGAGCAAGGTAAGAACCAAATGCAGGGCCCCTGTCCAGGACAGCAAATACTCCTGGGACTACCACTCCATAGCCCAGAAATTTTAAAAGCCCCTATCAGGACCTCCAAGGACCAGAATGGTAGAGTGACCCCAGCCTGCTCAAGCCCCACCCTCTGACCCTGAAAACATAGTAACTATTGCCCCAGGGCAAAACCCTCAACTGTAAAGGCTTGGGAACCCTAGAGGAAGGGCGTGGCTAGGGCCCTACCTCAAAATGGGTAGAAAGCAGACTACAAAGACTCTGGAGTCCTACTGTGGACTCCACACCCACAGCTGAAGCATCAACAGGAAACAAGTCCCAAACACAGAAAACTCTCCTAGATGAGCTCAAAAGGAACTTTGAAAACCAAATGAGAGAGATAGAAGACAAAATGAATAATTCTATTAAAATCAGAATTATAAAAACATTATAATGACGAAAACAGCTCCTTAAAAAGAAAAGTGTATGATATGGAAAAGGAGCTCCAAAAACTAACCAAGGAAAATGATTTGCTAAAAACTAGAATCAACCAAATTGAAACAATAACTCTATGAGGAACCAAGAATTAGTCAAATAAAACAACAAGAATGAAAAATTAGAAAAAGAGATAAAGTATCTCAATGGAAAAATAACTAACATGGAAAACAGATCCAGGAGAGATAACCTGAGAATCATAGGCCTACCAGAAAATCATGATGAAAAAAATGAGCCTGGACAACATTCTCCAAGAGCTTATTAAGGAAAATTGCCCTGAGATACCAGAACCTGAGGGTAAAACAGAAATCGAGAGAATCCACCAGACACCCTCTGAAAGAGATCCCAAACTGAAACGTCCTCGAAATGTTGTGGCCAATCTCAAGAACTACCAGGTAAAAGAGAAAATACTTCAAGTGGCCAGAAAGAAACAATTCAAATATCAAGGAACCACAGTGAGGATCGCACAGGATCTGGCAGCCTCTACACTGAAAGATTTGGAGGCAGTGGAATTCAATTTTCCAGAAGGCAAAAGAGCTCAGGTTACAACCAAGGATCACCTACCCAGTGAGACTGAGCATATTCTTCCAGGCAAAGAGATGGTCATTCAATGATATAACAGATTTCCAGATCTTCCTGATGAAAAAGCCAGAGCTCAGTGGAAAATTAAACCTCCAATTACAAGATGCAAGAGTGACATAGAAAGGTGAACAAGGAAAACACACACACACACCCTGTTATTTAATAAGAGCAAACTGTTTATAGACAACTAGAGGGTATGAGTATAAAATACACAAAATGGTGATTTAAAAAATATCTTATTAAGGGCTACAAAGGGACTGCAATGGAAGAAGAGGAATGAATGAAGTGTAAAGGGGTAAATTATGCCACACAAAGGGGCATAAAAACAATATAGCAGAGGAAAAGAAGGAAGGGAGATGAGTATTATATGAGCTTTTCCCTCACTGGTTTTGGTGCAAGGAGGGAATAACAACCAGTTAAGCATAGGACTCTATAGAGAAGAGACACAAAATGTATCATATTAGAGTGAAAGAGGGGAGGGAGAGGAGCTTCACATGAGATTTGTTCCTGTCACTATTGGTGGGAAGAAGAAATAACATACTTCATTAAGTATAAAAATATCCTACAGGCAGTAGGAAGGGGAAGGGGCTACGAAAGGGGGGCGGGGTTAGTAGGGAGGGAAGAAGTACGGGGGAAGGGGAGGAAAAGGGAGGAGGGCTGATAAGGGAATATTGAGGGAGGCAGTGGTCAAAAGGAAAACTATTAAGGAGGGGAAGGGAGAAAGGGAGAAAAAATATAAACATTAACAGGGGAGGGAATAGGATAGAGGGAAAGAAACATAATAATCATAACTGTGAATGTGAATGGAATGAACTCTCCCATAAAACGGAGTTAGATAACAGAATGGATTAAAAATCATAATCCTACAATATGCTGTTTACAAGAAACACATCTGAAACAGAGGGATATACACAGGGTAAAGGTAAAAGACTGGAGTAAAATATATCATGCCTCAGCTAAAGTAAAAAAAAAAAGCAGGGGTAGAAATCCTTATCTCAGATAAAGCAAAAGCAAAAATTGATCTAATTAAAAGAGATAAGGAAACAACACCCACACAAAATAACTGGCCATGTAACTTTGAGCAAGTTACTTAAACCCAATTGCTTAGGGGCAGCCAGATGGCACAGTGAGTAAGAGTGCCGGCCCCAGCATGGGGAGACCTGGGATTGGTTCCGGCCTCAGATACTCGGCACCCACACAAAAATAATTGGCCATGTAACCTTGAGCAAGTTACTTAACCCTGATTGCTTTAAAAAAAAAAAAAGATAAGGAAGCAAACTATATCCTGCTAAAAGGCACCATTGAGAATGAAGCGATATCATTACTTAACATATATGTACCAAGTGGTGTAGCATCCAAATTCCTGGAGAAGGTAAAGGAATTAGAGGAAGAAATAGATAGCAAAACTATACTAGTGGGAGACCTTAGTCTCCCCCTCTCTGAACTTGATAAATCCAACCTCAAAATAAACAAGAAAGAAGTTAAGGAGGTGAACAGAATTTTAGAGAGGGTAGGTATGATAGATCTCTGGAGAAAACTGAATGGGGATAAGAAGGAATATGCTTTCTTCTCAGCAGGTCATGGCACATACTCAAAAATCGACCATGTTCTAGGGCGTAAAAACCTCACAATTCTGTGCAGTAAGGCAGAAATATTAAATGCTTCCTTCTCAGATCATGATGCAATAAAGGGCCATGGAAAAACAGACTAAAAACTAATTGGGAACTAAACAATTTAATCCTAAAGAATGAGTGAGTCAAACAAGAAATTTTAGAAACAATTAGTAATTTCATTCAATAGAATGATAATATTGAGACAACATACCAAAATTTGTGGGATGCATTAAAGGCAGTTCTTAAGGGAAGTTTTATATCCCTGAGTGCATACATGATTAAATTAGAGAAAAGGGAGGTCAATGAATTGGACATGCAATTGAAAAACCTAGAAAAAGAACAAATTCAAAATCTCCAATTAAATACTAAATTAGAAATATTGAAAACCAAAGGAGAGATTAATAAAATTAAAATTAAGAAAACTATTGAATTAATAAATAAAACTAAGAGCTAGTTTTATGAAAAAAAAAACAATAAAATTGATAGACCCTTAGTCAATATGATAACAAAAAAGAAAGAATAAAATCAAATTAGGAGTATCAAAAATGAAAAGGGTGAATCTACCTCCAATAAAGAGGAAATCAAAACAATAATTAGGAATTATTTTTCCCAATTGTATGCACATAAATTTGGCAATCTTAGGGAAATGGATGAATATTTACAAAAAGACAAGTTGCCCAGATTAACTGAAGAGGAAGTAAATTACTTAAATGACCCCATTTCAGAAAAAGAAATTGAACAAGCCATCAGTCAACTTCCTAGGAAAAAATGTCCAGGGCCAGATGGATTTACTAGTGAATTCTATCAAACATTTGAAGAACAATTGATTCCAATACTCTACAAACTATTCAGGAAAATTAGTGAAGAAGGAGTCCTACCAAATTCTTTTAATGACACAAATATGGTACTGAAACCTAAATCAGGAAGAGATAAAACAGAAAAAGAAAATTACAGACCAATCTCCCTCATGAATGTAGATGCAAAAATTTTAAATAAAATATTAGCAAAAAGACTACAGCAACTTATCTCAAGAATAACACACTTTGATCAGATAGGATTTATTCCAGGAATGCAAGGATGGTTTAATATTAGGAAAACCATCAGTATAATTGATCATATCAACAATAAAACTAGCAGAAACCACATGATTGTCTCAATAGATGCAGAAAAGGCTTTTGACAAAATACAACATTGTAATGGGAATGTAAATTTTAAAGATCTTCCCTGCCCCTAGGCTAAAGTGCACCTGGAGCCTGGGGTGGGAGGCTTGTTTTTCAGTAGATACTTCTTGATTGGCCAGTGAGTCAATAAGGTTGTTACATTCTCTGAGCCAGGAGAAGGCTATATAAGCCCTGATGTGTAGCTTTGTTTTGGGGCTCACTTTGAGAAGTGTTCTGTGATTTGATCCGATGAAACTCTGGGAAGCTGTTGTCCAGAGCCCCCCGGCTTTGAAAGACCCAGATGTTGATTGGTATGGATGTAATGGTTGGACAGTTTGGAAAGCTGTCTACTTGATCTGTTTCTGTCTTGATAATTCTGTCTGTATACTCTGAAGTTCAGGGTGCTGACCTTTTTTCCCTGAACTAGGTAAACGATATATGTTTGACTGATTAAAGTAAGCTTGTTAACCCATTTTGAGTTGCTTTCCTTTAACAAAGCAGATCCAAGAACCTGTGGTCATAGTGACCCTGGGGATGCTGGGGTGCTTGCTGCTACAAACATCCATTCCTATTAAAAACACTAGGAAGATAGGAATAAATGGAGCCTTCCTTAAAATAATAGGTAGTATCTATTTAAAGCCATCAGCAAGAATTATATGTAATGGGGATAAGCTAGAAGTATTTCCAATAAGATCAGGGGTGAAACAAGGATGTCCACTATCACCCCTCTTATTCAATCTGGTACTAGAAATGTTAGCAGTAGCAATTAGAGAAGAAAAAGAAATCAAAGGAATCAAATTAGGCAAAGAAGAAACCAAGCTATCATTCTTTGCAGATGATATGATGATATACTTAGAGAATCAAGTAAAAAACTACTTGAGACAATAAATAAATTTGGCAAAGTTGCAGGATATAAAATAAACCCACATAAATCCTTGGCATTCCTATATATTTCTGATGAAATTCAACAGCAAGAGATAGAAAGAGAAATCCCATTTAAAGTTACTGTAGACATTATAAAATATTTGGGAATCTACCTGCCAAAAGAAACCCAGGACCTATATGACCACAACTACAAAACAATTTTCACACATATAAAGTCAGATCTAATTAATTGGGAAAATATCAATTGCTCGTGGCTGGGTCAAGCTAATATAATAAAAATGACAATTTTACCTAAATTAAATTATATATTTAGTGCCATACCAATAAATTTAACAAAAAAACTACTTTACAGAGCTAGAAAAAATAGTAACAAAATTCATTTGGAAGAATAAACGGTCCAGAATATCAAGGGAATTAATGAAAAGAAATGCTAGGGAAGGTAGACTAGCTATACCAGCTTTCAATCTGTATTATAAAGCAGCAGTCATCAAAACTACTTGGTACTGGCTGAGGAATAGAGTAGTGGATCAATGGAATAGATTAGGCACACAAGATTCAGCAGTCAATCACTATAGTAATCTACTGTTTGATAAACCCAAAGACTCCAATTTTTGGGATAAGAACTCACTATTTGACAAAAACTGCTGGGAAAACTGGAATATACTGTGGCAGAAACTGGCCATAGACCATTATCTAACACCATATACCAAAATCAAGTCTAAATGGGTGCATGATCTAGGTATAAAGGCTGATACTCTAAGCAATCTGGGAAAGCAAGGAATAGTTTACCTGTCAGATTTGTGGAGAGGGAAAGACTTTATGACCAAACAAGAATTAGAGAGCATTATAAAATGCAAAATGGATAATTTTTATTACATTAAATTGAAAAGCTTCTGTACAAACAAAGCCAATGTAACTAAGATTAAGAGGGAGGTGGGAAATTGGGAAAGAATTTTTACAACCTATGTCTCTGATAAAGAATTCATTTCTAAAATATACATAGAATTGAGTCAAATCTATAAGAATACAAGTCATTCTCCAATTGATAAATGGTCAAAGGATATGAACAGGCAGTTTTCAGAGAAAGAAATTAAAGATATCTATAAGCATATGAAGAAATGTTCCAAATCACTATTGATTAGAGAAATGCAAATCAAAACAACTCTGAGGTACCACATCTCACCAGTCAGAATGGCTAAGATGACAAAACAGGAAAATGACATGCTGGAGAGGATGTGGGCAAATTGGAACACTAATGCATTGCTGGTGGAGTTGTGAACTGATCTAGCCCTTCTGGAGAGCAATCTGGAATTATGCCCAAAGGGCTATAAATAATTTCATACCCTTTGACCCAGAAATACCACTTCTAGGGTTATATCCCAAAGAGATCATTGAAGTGGGAGATAGATCCATATGTACAAAAATATTTATAGCAGCTCTTTTTGTGGTAGCAAAGAATTGGAAATTAAGGGGGTGCTCATCAATTGGGGAATGGCTGAACAAGTTGTGGTATATGCATGTTGTGGAATACTATTGTGCTATAAGAAATGAGGAGCAGATGGATTTCATATTTACCTGGAGAGGCTTATATGAACTTATACTGAGTGAGAAGTGTAGAACCAGGAGAAACTTGTACACAATTACAGACACAATGTATGTGTGATGACCAACTTTGATAGACTGGACTCTCTCTTCTCAGCAATGCAGTGATATAAGTCAATCCCAAAGGACTCATGATGGAGAGAGATGTCTACATCCAGAGAAAGAACTAGAAAGAACTGAGTTTGTATCCAGATTGAAGCAAACTACCTGATTTTTTTCCTTTTCTTGTTTGGTTTTATGTCCTCTTTACCATTTTTCATTCCATCTGATACAATCTGTCTTTATAACCTGACTAATGTCTAATGTGAAAGTATTTGCAGATCCTGTAGTTGACTGTATGCCGCCATGGGGGGAGAGGGGAGGGAGGGGGACAGAATGTGAAACTCAAGGAATTTTGGAATTGAATCTTGTAAACTAAAATTAAACAAACAAATTAATAAAAAAAAATTTAATTAAAAAAAAAAGATGGTGGTGGCATGCTCCCTCATCAGTTCTCTCCCATCATGGTTGGTTATTGCATTGATCAGAATTCTAAAGTCTTTCACAGTCATCTGTCTTTAGAAAGTTAACATATAAAATGTTCTGGCCCTATTTACTTCATTTTGCACCAGTTTATACTATTCTTCCCAGGTTTCTCTGAAACTATCCCTTTCTTCATTTCTGATGGCACACTAGTATTCCATTACATTTAAATACTACAATTTATTCAGCTATTCCCCAATTGATGGGCCCCCAGGGGACCGAAATCTATGATTGGGTATCACATATGGAGCACTTCAATGCCACATACCAGAAAATGAAATGCACAGTCTTGAATGGAGAATAATTTCTTTCTGTAAAACTCTGAGAACGAACTTAATTTTTATCCTCATGTACAAAATGAGGGACTGGACTAGATAATCTCTAAGGCACCATCCAGCTTTAAATCTCTGAGCTGAATGTGCTTTGCAAACTTTAAGGTCCTATATGGGTGCCAGTTATGCATGTTTGTTAAGTTAGCTACACTCACCAGCTGTGTGACCCTGGGCAAGTCACAACCTCTGCCTGCAGGCTTCATCATCTGTAAAATGGGGATAATAATAGCACCTCCCATGCAAAGTTGTTTTGAAGATCAAATGAGATAATATTTGCAAAGCACTTGGCACAGTGCCAGGCATATTGTAGATGCTATAAAAATATTTGTTCCCTTTCCTCCTTCACACCAGGCTGCTTCAATTAATTCTATCACTCAATCAACTGGCATTTATTAAATCATCTACTATGTGCCAGGCACTAGAGAGAGAATGACAAAAGTGAAAGAAGCCCCCAACCCTCCAGGGGCTCCTAAGAAACTTTCAAGATGTTCACAGATTAACATCGTATGTATAAAAATAAATATCAGGCAACGTGTGGAGTCGCTCACAACTATGGGGATGTAGTTCTGGAGCTGAACCTTGAAGGGAGCTTAAGACCCAAGAGGGAGAGCATTCCAGGCCTGGGGGGATGGCCTGTGCAGAGGCAACTGAGTAGAAGCAGGGAGGTAGGCCGCCAGCGAGAAGAAACAGCCAGTGGGCCAGTTTTGCTGGAGAAGCATTGAGTGTGTGAGGGGAAGTAGCATGTAATCAACCTAGAAAGAAGGGTTGGAGTCATCCTCAAAGGCTTTAAATGACAAATAGAAGACAACTTGCTTTGGTTTGGTTTTAATTTTGTTTTACTGCTCCACAAGACAGGTTGGGCAGCAAACATGGGAACAACATGCATATGGTCAAACTGAGTCATGAGCCAGAAACTCTTGTGTTATTCATTTACCTGCCACCACTGAATAATCAGTTCTGTATTTATTTATTTTGGAGGGTGGAAGGCAAGGCAATTGGGGTTAAGTGACTTGCCCAAGATCACACAGTGTGTCAAGTATCTGAGGCTGGATTTGAACTCAGGTACTCCTGACTCCAGGTCTGGTGCTCTATTCACTGCACCACCTAGCTGCCCCTGAATAATCAGTTCTGAAAGACAGATGGGATGGATAAGATGAAATGGTCCATGAGCCATTATTAAGATGAGACTTTGGACTTTGTTTTTAAACTGCATTTATATGGGTGTGCCTAAAGCTCTGGGAATTCCTTTCAAACTAGGTATGAAACTGTGAAGGACTAACTGAGCCTTTATGGAGGGGCCAGGAAAGCTGTCTACTTATTCCCCACTTCGGGGCCCCTGCTGAACTCCTCCTTTAACATCCTCCAGACTGATAATGGGGCTTTTCCGCTCCCTCCTCTCCTACCCTCCTCCTTCTCCCCTTCCCCTGCTCCCTTCCCTTCAAGACTAAATTAAGCAAAGCTGCCTTCACTTGGCAGAGCAAAGAGTGCTCGCTTTGTGAGAGCCACAAAGCAAGTAACTCCCACGGAGCCCTGGTTCTGAAAGGGTGAGTCATGGCCCACTGGCCTTGTGCTGCTCATATCTATCATATGACAGTGACCACACTTTTAGATAGAGACGCACGAGATTTTATGGCCCTATTGTCAGAATGAAAAAAGCACTGGGCTGTGTAGTCAGGGAACCTGAACTTCATTCAGTTCTAACCCTGCCTTATACTTTGAACAAGATATTGAACCTTTCTGGGGCTCAGTTTTCCCATCTATAAAATAGGGGGACAAGACCAGATAATTTTTTTTCAGCAGTAACGTTCCAAGACTTTCAAACCAAACTCCACCTGACATTCAAAGGTTTTTTACTCTGTGACATCAGCCCTACTTGTAAAGATAGGTGTTGTTGGTAGATAACTTTTTAAGGTTTACAAAGCCCTTCACACTTGTTATCTTATTTGATTTTCATGATAATACATCGGCTGTGTTCTAATTTTACTAACAAGGAAACAAACTGAGGTTGTTAACTTGCCCAAGGTCTCAAGGCAAAACTGAGACTCCATCTTCAAACTCCAAACTGGAGTTTTTGTTCTGTTATCCCCCGGGGGAGTGGGGAGAGCGGGTTCTTAAAGCCCACCCTACAAGAAGCTGTGAAGAGATGTTTACTCATTAGCTCCCAGATGGCAATTCCCCCACTAGGGAACAGCTGTGGCCAAGGCTTGGGGTGGGAAGGGGGGGGGGGGGGTGATTGATTGCCTTTCTTGGCTCAGCCTACCTATAAGGATAAAAGAGACCATGAGAAGGCCACACACAGACTGGGTTAGGGGATGTAAAGTTGCCCAAATATCCTGGTATGAAAGACCCCCCCATAATGGTTTGGATAGAGGAGTTGTAATAACTCACATTTTGCTTTTCTATGCTTTTTCCCATAGGGTAAATAGTGCAAATATTATCACTCCCATTTTTAAAGGTGATGAAAGTGGAACTCAGCATGATCAGCATGATACTTGCTCAGTTCATACTAAGATTATGATTCAGTTAGGGTTAAGATTAAGTTAAAACCACATTGAGACTTTTGGGACACCTAAGGATTTGGGATTTTGTTTTTGTTTTGTTTGGGGGGCTTTTTTGGTATCCTAGTGTGGAAAAGCCTCAATTCAAAGAACATTTCAGATGCTTCTTAGCCATGTGACCCATGGGCAAGTAAGTCACCTAAAATTGGTTTCCTCATCTTTAAAAATGGGTGTAATACTTAGATTTACCAAATAAGTTACTTGCACTTACCATGGTTGTTTTTAAGGAAAGAAAAATGTGAGTTGGTAACAACCTCTATCCAGCTGAATGGAGCCTTTGAGGGTGGGGTGGGGTGGAGTGGGAAGGGGGAAGGAGGCAAAGCTGGGTCATCTCGGTTCCCTCTACTCCTTTCTTCCTAATGTCCTTCAATCATCAGAAACAACAGACTAATATTTGCTCTACATCACGAGATTTGTTGCGTGGAAAAGTTTCCAAAGCTACAAGTAAGTGTGAGCTATTTCCTCTCTGGGACCAAATACCAATTCCCACCCCACCCTCCAGGGATCCCAAGCTCCAAGTCAGCGGCTGCCTTCCCCGCTTCAGGGGGAATCCAGCCTTGGCAGTCAGCTGGAGTGGAGTGGAGGCGGACATTGAGATAGGCCTGCCCCGGCCCTTTTAAGTCATGAGATGCTTAATGCAGGGATAATAAAGGCAGTTGCTTCTGGAGGAGCCACTCCCTGGGCTAGGATCCAGAAGAGTCCCCAGTCCCACACTCAACTCGGCCTGGTTGGAGGGTGGCAAGGAGGTGCCCTCAGAACTGCTCAGGGCTCACTGGCCTTCCCCAAAGCTCCTTCCTCCTAGCTTCCTCCTCCTTTCCCTTCCCTCTCAGCCCCACCTACCCCCAACCCCGCCCCGACTAAGCTGCCCTGGCCCCAGCAGGAAGCGGTTCCTTAGTCTAGCCCCTCCCAGCCTGCCTGCGCCCCTGCATCCCGGCTCCAGCGCGCCTCTGCTCGGGTAAGTAAACCAGAGGTGCCAGATGTGCTCCCCCCCCCCTCCACGTCCCTGTCCCTATCCCTCTGCATCTCATCTATGAGACAGACCAAGGGCCCCCAGGTGAGGGAGGAGGGCTAGGCGTCGGCTCCCGGTGCGTGCCCAGCAAGTACTAGGCAAGTCTACCTCTGGAGATGCCCTTGAGTCACCGAACCCCACCCTCCCACCCCCGGGCTCAGGGCTCCATGGGTATGCATAAACGTGCCGTCTCCCTCTGGTGACCCAGTGGAAAGGGAGGTTCTTTGGGCTCTAAGAGGACACAGCAGGGGGCCCTTTCTCCAAGAGGATTGAAGGGGGTCACTTCTACCATGTCACCCTCTCTATTAGGACTTTGACTTATTCTCTCTAAGTTTAACCTCTCCCTTTCCCCAAGTCCACCCATGGAAGGCCTCTTTGGAGAGTTCTTGGTGTTTTCTGTTCCTCTGTGCCTGCCTGTATCTCTCCTTCACCCTCCTTTTTCTCCACCCAGACAGGGACCTTTGGCCTTTCTAGTAACAGCTGTGAGCCCAGGTGTCTGGAGCCCAGAGTACTTTACCTTCGTCTGCCTGCTGCTGGCTTTGCTGCTACTGCCACTCACCCATTGTGGACACATTTCCCAAGATAGGGAGGAGGAGAATCCAGAGTTCTTTCCCTGGTACTTCCTTCTCCAAGCCAATCCCCTGAACTACTAAAAGGGCTTGATGGCCCTCGTAGATAGGATCAGCGGCTGTCAGTACTTGAAGGAACCTAAGAGACCATTTAGTCCAAACTCCTTACAGATAAGGAAAGTTATGCCCAAAGAGTCTGGTGGTGGTGCAGCTAGGGAAAAATTGAGGTCTCAGCCCAGTTCTGTTTCTATCCTCTGTCCCCAACCTTGACCCAACTAATCTTCCCTCCCTTGAAGCTGTCTCCTTCCCAAGCTACTCCTAGTGGAGAAGTAAAGGGAGGTCTTGTGCTAGGGAGATTCCAGAGTTAGTGGTCCAGTGGAGTGCCAGAGCAGAGGAGAGGGAGATTGGTTAGAAAGAGCAAAAGACTTACATCCCAGCCCTCCTCCAGCGGCCCTCAGAAGAATCTCAGGCTAACAGGAGGAAAAGTATCCTGACCACAGTATGTCAGAAAAGAGACCCAGGCTTAGTCACTTAGTCACGAACTCTATCTTTCTCCACTTCCTCTGGGCTTCTAGACTCTTAAGGTGGTTTGGGGGTTGTAGGTGGAGCCTGATGCAGGGAAGGACCTATTACAGAGGCAATTTGGAGCTAACTTCTTCCCCTGAGTTACTAGTAGTCTGCCACCCAGCATAGTGCTGGAGTATCTGCAGTGCTGTGATATCTGAGTGTTCTGGAGGTGGGATAAATATGCATGCTTGTGAAGTCCTAATGCCTGGGAATTTACGTCCCACTGCTTGTCCTTTATTCCTCTTCCTCCTATTTCTTCTGCTTTAGATACTTCTCCTGCCTTTGCAAATGTAAACTGACTTTCCTGAGTCCCCTCCTAGAAAAGAACTGAGAGCTCTTACCCCCTTAGAATCTACACACATCATTAGGATTGGTTGTATTTGTTAGGTCCTTGGGAATCCTTGAAATGGAGTCCTGATCTTGAGGCCTTAGTTGGGGAGTGGGTGTGAAACACAAGCAGCCTCTTTTGAGCCTAGGGATGAGTAGTACCCACTGTGCCCAGGGCTGCTGATTTTTCATTTCCAAATTTGGCATCCCACTTAGAATCACAGGAAGCTGAACTCTGTTTCTAGAGATCTGGAAAGTTGTGAGAGGAGGGGAAAAGGAACTGATGATATTGACTGGCTCCATGGGGCCAATCAGGGCTGGGATCACTCCCCTGTCCCCTCTCCTCCCATTTGGTTTCTCCCCTCCTCCAGAAGCTCCTTTGTGTTTGTGTATCTCTCTCTCTCTCTCTCTCTCTCTCTCTCTCTCTCTCCCTCTCTCTCTCTCTCTCTCTCTCTCTCTCTCTCTCTCTCTCTCTCTCTCACCACTTGTTTCCCCATCCCCTAGGGCCCCTGTTGGCTGCCCCCAATGGCAGCCGCTGCTACCCAGAATCCAGCCCATGGACTCTTTGAGAACTTTCTGCAGGCGCAGCTGTGCAAGGATGTGCTCAGCAGTTTCCAAGACCTCTGCATGTGTCTGGGCCTGGAGCCTGGTGGGAGGCTGTCCTTGTATCACAAGCTCAAGGCTGAGCTTAACTACTGGAATGCCAAGAGTCTGTGGGCCAAACTGGATAAGCGGGCCTCCCATCCCGTTTACGAGCAGGGGAAGGCCTGTGCCAACACCCAGGTGGGCAGGTAGGGTTAGGGTGGGGGAGCCTGGGTCAGGACATGGAAGCTGGGAGAGCCACGGATTTGGGGGAGGAAAGATATGGGGTCAGGGAGCAGACAGTCAGGATGAGCTCCTGTCCCCACACTGCTCCCTTCTCCCCTTCCCCCCCTTCCCCGCAGTGCCTGGTGGTAGGAGCAGGGCCCTGTGGACTCCGAACAGCGGTGGAACTGGCCCTGCTGGGTGCCCGAGTGGTGCTCGTGGAGAAGCGCACCAAATTCTCCCGCCACAACGTACTCCACCTCTGGCCCTTTACTATCCACGACCTGCGGGGGCTTGGTGCCAAGAAGTTCTATGGGCGCTTCTGCACAGGCACCCTGGACCACATAAGTGAGTTAGGAGGGCAGAGGTGGAGGTCTGGAGGCAGCTGCGGCTTCTCCCTGGCTGGTGCTACAGGGGCTGTGCAGGAGGGAGGGCTTCTGCCCCTCCCCACCCCCCCAACCCTCTCAGTTCAATTTATTTCTATTTTCAGAGCACTTATTGTATTCTCCAACCCCTTCCTCTTGTTTTCCAGGTATTCGGCAGCTTCAGCTGCTTCTTCTGAAGGTGGCATTATTGCTAGGGGTGGAGATCCATTGGGGGGTCACCTTCACAGGCCTCTTGCCCCCATCTCACAAGGGTAAGCACCTTTCTGAACCGTCCTCTTCCCCCGCAGTCAGTGGATGCCTTGGCTGTGGTCTCAGAGGAGGAAGGCTCAATCCTGTCTTCCCCCTCCTTGGTCCCATCCCTTATATTCTTTTACCTCTCCTCCTCCTGTCCCCCTCAGGGATTGGCTGGAGAGCACAGCTGCAGCCCACCCCCCCTGACCAACTAGCCCAGTATGAATTTGATGTTCTCATCTCTGCTGCTGGCAGTAAATTTGTCCCTGAAGGTGAGTAACTCCCTCACCCTAAGTCTCTTGTCCAGCCCCTCCCAAGCTCCCAGACACCTGATACTGAGCTCCACACACATGCCACCCCCAGTGACCTCACAGGGTCACTGCATAGGCACTTAGGTGGTACAGTAGATAGAGTGCCAGCCCTAGAGTCAGGAGGACCTGAGTTCAAATGTGGCCTCAGATACTTACTAACTGTAAGACCCTGGGCAAGTGACTTAACCCTGTTGGTCTCAGTTTCCTCATCTGTAATATGAACTGGAGAAGGAAATAGCAAACCACTCCAGTATCTTTGCCAAGAATACACCAAATGAGGTCATGAAGAGCCAGATATGACTTAAAAAAATGACTAAGCAGCAACAACAGGGTTGTTCCTATTTGTTTTCCTTTGCCCACATCTCTTCCCAATCTCTACCAATCCCCAGGTTTCTCAGTCAGAGAATTGAGAGGCAAACTGGCCATTGGCATCACGGCCAACTTTGTGAATGGACGCACGGTGGCTGAAACTCAGGTGCCAGAGATCAGCGGTGTGGCTAGAATCTACAATCAGAGCTTCTTCCAGAACCTGTTCAAGGCCACAGGTCAGGGCCCCTTCCATCCACTGGAGTACTGCCTGGGCACTCCTTCCATCTCTCTACCTGTGTTGGGGCCACAAGTGTGGAATGTGTGTGTGTGTGTGTGTGTGTAAAACATTTGAGGGAGCAAACCCTTTCTCCATTTTTCTCTGCCTACTTGGGGTCTACCAATGGTCATTAATTCAGGTAACACAACAGATGGAGCCCTAGGCCAGGAATCAGGGAGTCCTGAGTTCTAATCCTGTCTCAGACACATACTAGCTGTATGACCTTGGACAGAAGTCTCTCATACTTAGCTTCCTCATACGCAAAATTGAGGATACTAAAAACACATTCTTCATAGGAGTGGTATGAGAATCAAAGGACATAAAGCATGTAAAACACCTTGCAAACTTTAGTGCTATAAAAACCCAACCCATTCTGAAGCCCCTTACTATGGGCCCAGCATAACATCCCTGCTCTTATGGGACTTGCAGTCTAGTTGTGACCCATCTCTTCCCCTCTGGTACCTGGCCCTCCCTCTCTCTGATCTCTCCCTGTTTAGCCACTAAGATAACACCAAGACATATACTGGATTTTTTTTTAAATAAGACAACAGTATGCAACCTATTCAAAAATCTGTTCTCCTTTAATTCCAACTGGTAATGTGTTGAGGAGAGATTTGAAGGTAGGAACCCTCAATCCTGATACTCCCACCCCTCACAAATCACACTCCTCCTCCTCCTCTTCCTCC
>NW_027187391.1:43228382-43231345 GCF_028583685.1 Petaurus breviceps papuanus
TAGCGGCTCCAGGCAGGTAGCTGTGCTACAGGGGCAGAGGTAGGGAGTGGTTAAGGGATGGAGCTGAGTGCAGGAGCATGCGTGCTGGAATGTTGACACTCATGAACTCTTAGAGCTTTTCTTGTCTCTCCCTACCAGCCCCACCAGTTCTCCAGGCTTCAAACATTTCTTTTAAATTTTTTTTTCTTTTTTCTTTCCTATTAATAATAGCTAGCACTTGTTTAGTGTTTTAAGGTTTGCAAAACACTTTACAAATATCTTATGTGGTCCTCACAACAACATTTTACAATCAATCAGTATTTATTAAACAACCCATACATACTAGGCATTTGCTAAGTGCAAAAAGAAAAGACAGTCTCTGCCTTCTAGACAAAGGGAGCTGCAAAGCTGTGGTGGGGAGTGGTGGAGAGGAGGGCTCAGTATGGAGAGGGAATGGTGGAGAAATTTGTGAGAGAAGTCCCACAGTAGTGCAGCCAGATGAGGAATGAGGAGCTATGAACTGGGGTCTCTCCTTAAATGGAGGTTTGGAGTTCGTGGTCCTACTTTCCAGTCACTAACAGATAGTGATGGGGTAGAGCCCCAAGGCTGGTGAGATCTTTTAGCATGGTACAGTTATCTCAATAATGAGCTTGCAGGTGGGGCAAGATGGAGAAGTTGGTGAGAAGTCCCAAAGGGTGATAACTGAGGCAGACCTGGGCATCCAGGTGGCCCAGTGGATACCAGGCCTGGAGTCAGAAAGATTCATCTTCCTGAGTTCAACTCCAGTTTCAGACACTTACCAGCTGTGTGACCATGGGCAAATCACTTACCCCTGTTTGCCTCAGTTTCCTCATCTGTCTGGAGAAGGAAATGGAAAACCACTCCAGGATCTTTGCCAAGAAAATCAAGGGACAGTTAGGTGGCACAGTGAATAGAGCACCGGCCCTGGAGTCAGGAGGACCTGAGCTCAAATCTAATCTCAGACACTTCACACACTTACTAGCCATGTGACTTTGGGCAAGTCACTTAACCCCAATTGCCCTCCAAAAAGAAAAAAAAAAGTCAGACATGACTGAAACAACTGAAAACAACAACAGAGGCAGACAAAGGTTAAGTGGCTCGTCCAGGGTTTACTCAGGTCTTCCTGACTTCATTCAGTTCCAGCACTGTAACCAGTGTGCTACTCAACTATCTCTGTTTTAAATTTAAATGATGAATTTAATCATCAATAAAAACAATATTCCATTATTCCAGGAAGTGCAAAAATACCTTGTGTACAAAATCGTGAAATTTTTATGTACATTTTAAAAGAAGTGTTTATTAAAGTTAACAAGGTATCCACAAAGTTTTCTTCTGTGTTTAGGTTCCCTTGTGAGATTCTTCTGTGTTTCTGTTTCATCAGTAATGAGCTTTTCTTTCTTTTTTTGTCATCTAATTTTTTTTCATGAATAGAAACCCCCCCCCAACAAGTAAATATAAGCGGCAAAAAGCGGATCAGCCCATTGCCAAGCTCTAAAAATGAGTGTATAACTTACTAGTTGTGTGACCTTGGGCAAGTCACATAACCCCAATTGCCTTGCCTTCCCCCTTCCAAAAAAAAATTAGTGTAGAATCTCTCTGGTAGGCCACTAGGGGGCGCAGTCGATAGAATGCTGGATCTGGACTCAGAAAGACCTGAATTCAAAGTCTGTCTCAGACACTTACTAGCTGTGTGACTCTGGGCAAGTCATCTAACCTGTCTCAGTATCCTCATCTTTGAAATGGGGCTAATAAGAGCATCTATCTCCCAGGGCTGTTATATGGATCAAATGAGATAACATTTATAAAGAGCTTAGCACAGTGCCTGGCACATAGTAACTGCTATATAAATCTTAGCTATTATTTGTAAAGCACTTAGAATAATGGGCACTTAGGCCCATAAGGCACTTAAAATTTTCTTGTTTCATTCTCTTCCCCCAACCTTCTCACTCTTGTTTCTTTCCCCAAAACAGGAGACATGCTTCATTGCAATAACAACTAGCATTTATATAGCACTTGGATGTTTGCAAAGTACTTTGCATGAGATATATTATCTCATTTAATCCTCACAACAACCCTGGAGGGTGGGTGGAGGGGGTGGCGGTGTTATTATGCCATCTTACAGATGAGGAAAACAGGCTAAAAAAGGTGAAGTGGTTTGCCCATATAACCAATAAGAATTTGAGGCAGGATTTGAAGTCTTCTTAACTCTTAAGTATTCCTAGCTGCCTCTGATTGGACAGCATTCAATAATCTTTCACAATGGTTTCCCACCCCACTTCCAAGACAAATGCCTATGCATGATTTTTAGCAGTGGTGACAATGGGACCTTTGGGGTCGTGAGGTTAGATGCAAATGTGTAAGAGGCAGGGGTTCCCCCCAGCACAGCAGCTGATGTCATGGAAAGATCTCCCTGAGGCCAGGAGACAGATGAGTGGGTTCAGATCCCAGCCCTGCCTCTCCAATGGTATGATCTCAGACAGCTCCCTTCAAGTCTCTGCACCCTAATCCATTTCCATTTGTGTCAAATGAGTAGACCGGTCAAGGTGCTGTCTAAGATTCCTCCCAATTCTATCTTTCTCACTCATTTTCTGGTTCTTTGATTCTGCCCTTGGTGGCCTCCAGGACTTTGCAAATACAGAGCAGCTCCTGGGCCGTGACAACATAGTACCAGAGGCCCTACACCGCTTTGCCCGTGCTGCTGCTGACTTTGCCACCCATGGCAAACTCGGCAACCTGGAGTTTGCCTGTGATGCCCGGGGCAGGCCTGATGTTGCTGCCTTCGACTTCACAAGCATGACAAGGGCAGAGAGCGCTGCACGAGTGCAAGAGAAACACGGGGCCCGAGTGTTGCTGGAGCTGGTGGGCGACTGCCTGGTGGAGGTGAGGGGACAATGAGAGGGCTGCCTGGGGAAGTGAGGGGGCAGGTGAGGGGGTGGTGGGAAGACTGCCTGGTGATGGTGAGG
>NW_027187391.1:43231355-43370348 GCF_028583685.1 Petaurus breviceps papuanus
GAGGGGGTAGTGGGAGGACTGCCTGGTGGAGGTGAAGGGGAAGTGGGGGGGCTGCCTGGTGGAGGTGAAGGGAAGTGGGAGGGCTGCCTGGTGATTATAGGGTAGGGAAGAAGGAGGAGAAAGAGGAGAAGATTCTCTCTCTGTTCTTGGGATTCTTAACTCTTTGAACGTGGACCTGAGCAGATGGAGGGAATGTGGAGAGAATGAATGCCCCTCACCTACTCTGTGCTTTGCTATTTCTTGTTACTTCAATATTCCTCCAGCCCTTCTGGCCCTTGGGCACTGGTGTGGCCCGTGGCTTCTTAGCAGCCTTTGATGCAGCCTGGACGGTGAAGCTGTGGGCAAAGGGCACTCAGCCCCTCAATGTTCTGGCAGAGAGGTGAGCACGGGGCCAAGGACTGTAGTGGGGGTGAAGAAGATGAAGAGGATATGGAAAACTGATGAAGGGGTAAAGATTGTAGAGGAAGGGCAATGTGGATGGAGTTTTCATTGAATGGAGACTGGTAGTGAGGGAACAATGGTGATGGGCTCTCCATGATGATGGCATTCACCAGCCTCCTCTATACTCATCACTCTGCTGCTTACCACCCTCCAAGCATTCCCCCCACTCCTTTCTTACCCCCAGGGAGAGCTTGTACCAGCTGTTATCACAGACCTCCCCTGAAAACATGCATCGCAATGTAGCCCAGTATACCCTAGACCCAGCTTCTCGATATCCCAACTTGAACCTCCGCTCTGTGACTCCCCAACAGGTCAGTCATCCTTCTGCCCTTCCTATCTATCACCTGCCCCATTTGATCCCCCAGTACAGATGATGGGCTGAGCTGTGGACAGAAGGGAATTTAGGTTGACCTGGGTTGCTAGGAGATAGAAGGATCATTTAAATAGTCTAAAATTAGCAGGATTCAATTCTAGGTACGAGATCTTTATGATGTAGGGGGCAAGGAACTGGATCGGAAGAAGAATGACAAGACTGCTTCTCCAATGCCTCCTGCCCCTGGTGAGTGGGTTCTGTCCTCTCTTGTCTATCTCTAATGCCAGGTGCTTTGACCCTTGTGTGATCCACCCTTGTCCTGAAGAATTGTGAGTGGCCCTACAAAAGACTATGGTCCAGATACCATTCCTTGCTCTGCCCCTCTCTCCAAAACAAACAAACCCATATCACACACACACACACACACACACACACACACACACACACACACACCTTAAATTTTAAAAATTAAAAAAAAATACAACAAAAAAAATCCATTTCCTTCTTCAGGCCACCTTCTTTCATTCCTTTTCTTTCTGCATCCTGATGCCCTGTGTACCAAGCCAAGTTAGGAGTTGTCCCTTATAGGACCCTGAGTGAAGTCTTCCCTGCCCCTCGGGTCTTAGAGGCAGTTCAGACGGATGGAGATTCTTGCCCTCCTGATAGCCTGGTTCTTCTTGTGATGTCAGTAAAGTGCTCCCTACGAGGTGGGTCCTTGGCCTGTCCTTACCCTTCCTTAGGAAGGGCTCACACTGACCCATTAGCAGTGCTTGTCATTGCTAGTAATGCTTTTGAGAAAAGACTGTGGTGAAATTAAAATAACAGTGAATCTGGAGTCAGAGGACCTGATCTGAAGTCTAATCTGGGCTACTTTATTAAATGTGTGAAAAATAATGATGATGATCACAATAGTTTATTTATATGGTGCTTTAGAGTTTGCAAATCAATGTGTGTTATCTTGCATTGATCCTGATAGCAATCCAGTGAAATAGGTGCTGTTATTATCCCCACCTTACAGATGAGGAACTCAGGCTTGGAGACATTAAGGGTCTTAATCCAGGGTCACCCAGCTAGTAAGTGTATGAGGACTCAGGTCCTCCCATCTCCAAGCTCAGCGATCTCTACACCATAGCAGCTGGCTGCCTAGGTATGAATATGAGCATCACTTACCTACTTTGTGCCTCAGTTTTGTCATCTGTAAACTGGGAAACAATGCCTCATGTAAGAGAGCAATTGTAAAACAAAGTGCTACACAACCATGAGTGTTGATGGTAGTGATGTCAAGGGTCCTCTGCCCATCTGCTGCCTACCCCAGCTCAGAGCAGTGCCAATGGTCCCTGGTCCCAGAACCCTGTAGAACGTTGTTGGGTGTGATTTCCATGAGCTCACATGACCTTCCCCCTTTCTTCTAGGACCGGTGGGCACCCAAGAGGAGCTGCTCCGCTGGTGCCAGAAGCAGACGGCTGGATACCCAGGTGTTAAGGTCACAGACTTTTCGTCCTCTTGGGCCGATGGTCGGGCACTTTGTGCTTTGGTGCACCGGCTCCGACCCAGTCTGCTGTGAGTAACAGGGTGATGGCTGGTCATGGGAGAATAGGATGTGTAGAGGAATTGGTGAGAGTTGCTATGAACCCCTGGGGAAGGGGGTGGTTAGTGGTCTTGTCTGATAATTGAGATCCCTCCCACTTAGGTCCCTTTGTACACCGTGCCCTATTCTGTTTAATTCTGCCTGGAGCTGCTGTCCATAACTCACTTGAGGGCTGCCTACTGGGGGATGGGACTTCCTCTGCTACCCCTCCATTCTCTTACTCTCCTACCTTCTGTTGGCACTCTCCTCTCCCAACTCCACAGCCCATCATTGCCTTCCCATAAGTCCTTTCCTCTTCCTTCCCTTGTTCCTTGTGTATCTTGATGACTCCATTCCCTCACTATTTTTGCCTTCTCTTTTACCCTTGCCTGTAGTGACTTATCAACCCTGCAAGGGGCTGGAGCTCTGGAGACCACAACCTTGGCAGTAAAGCTGGCTGAACAAGAGTTGGGCATTGCACCAGTGATCCCTCCACAGGTGCTGGTGGCTGGGACTGATCCCCTGGGCCTCACTGCCTACCTTACCCACTTCTACAGTGCCTTTGGAAAGGCTCCTCATAGCCCAGGTACCTCTGCAGGGCCCTTGGTCATGGGAATGAACAGTCAGGCCGTTTTATCCCCGCTGAAGCTCAATTTCCTCATCTGTAAAATGGGGGTAATTCTTGCATAGCACTTTGTAAACCTTAAGTTGTCATTCAAATATGAGCTAGTGTCACCAGCCTCTAAGGCACCAAACAGTGATTTCACACAAACCTGGTAGAACTGATGATGATGATGATGATAGCATTTAGCTATAAGTGCTTTAAGGGTTGCAAAGCACTTTACTTTTGTTCCTTCATTGGATCTTCACAGCCACCCTGGGAGGCAGGTGCTATCATTATCTTTACTTTATATATCTACTATTTTCTACTTTATTAAACCAAGGCAGGCAGAGGTGAAACAGGGTCACACAGCTAGAACCTGTCTGAGGTCACATTTGAGCTCAGGTCTTCTGACTTCAGGCAGGTGCTCTACCCTCTGCACCACCTAGCTGCCCTTGTAAAGAAACAGTTAAAACAAAATTGTTGTCGTTGTTCAGTCATGTCCAGGTCTTTCTGACCCTATTTGGGTTTTCTTGGCAAGGACACTGTAATGGTTTGCCATTGCCTTCTCCAGCTCATTTTACAGAAGAGAAAACAGAGGCAGGCAGGGTTAAGTGACCTGCCCAGGGTCACACAGCTAATACAAGGCTGAGGCTAGATTTGAATTTAGGAAGATGAGTCTTCCTAATTTCAGGCCTGGCACTCTCTATCCACTGTGCCACCTAACTGCCTGTAGCAGCAAGCACCCCAAGCGTCCTCAGGGTTTGCTGCCACCACAGGTTCTTGGATCTGCTTTGATACAGGAAAGCAACTTAAAATGGGTTAACAAGCTTAATCAGTCAAACTTATATTGTTTACCTCGTTCAGGGGAAAAAGGTCAGCACCCCGAACTTCAAAGTATACAGACAGAATTATCAAGACAGAAACAGATCAAGTAAACAGATTTCAAACTGTCCAACCATTACATCCATACCCAGTCAACATCTGGGTTTCAAAGCCGGGGGGGCTCTGGACCCAGAATCCAGATCAAATCACAGAACACTTCTCAAAGTGAGCCCCGAAACAAAGCTATACATCAGGGCTTATATAGCCTTCTCCTGGCTCAGAGAATGTAACAACCTTATTGACTCACTGCCCAATCAAGAAGTATCTACTGAAAAACAAGCCTCCCACCCCAGGCTCCAGGTGCACTTTGGCCTAGGGGCAGGGAAGATCTTTAAAATTTACATTCCCATTACACTGCCCTTGTAAAGAAATACTTTATTCTATTCTAAATGTTTCTAAAGACATGCTTCCTTTCAAATCTGACCTCAGATGCTTGACACACTTACTAGCCATGTGACTTTGGGCAAGTCACTTTACCCCAATTGCTCTCCAAAAGGCAAAAAAAAAAAAAAATAAAGCTTCTTAGGGACATTAGAGAGGAGAGTCACAGCACAATATTGAGAATGAATCCTTCTCTACACTATTTCAGGGACTAAGGTAGAAGGTGCAGGTTGGGTGCAGTGTCTAGGTTCTCTACGTGGGTAACCAAAGTGTCTATCTTTCTCCTCAGATCCTGCCAACCCCCTGTCTACTGGGACTGCCAGTGCTGTCCTGTTCCTAAGCAAACTGCAGAGAACACTGCAGAGGAACCGTTCCCAGGTTGGGATTATGGTCTCTGCGGTGTTGGGGTAGGGCGGAGTTGAAAGGGATTGGAGCCCCATACTCAGTTTATTAAACTGAGGCAGGCAGAGGTAAAACAGGGTCACACAGCTAGAACCCGTCTCAGGTCACATTTGAACTCAGGTCTTCCTGACTTCAGGCAGGTGCTCTGACCTCTGTACCACCTAGCTGCCCTCTACCCTTACCTCCTATCAAGAGTTACCTGTGATAGGGAACATTTACAGTGATAGCTAAAGTGGTTAGAATCTTACAGATCATGCAAAACAAACTCCTCATTTTAGAAATGAGAAACCAAGGCAGAGAAGAAAAATGACTTGCCTAAGATCACATGTTTGGGTAGGATTGTGTAGGATGGTGGGGAAGGTAAAGGGACAGACAGAAGGCACTGGTAACAGAGGAAGGGTAAAGACTGGCCCTAAACTGGCTGTGGATTTTTCCAGGAAAATGGAGAAGATAGTGGTGGCAAGAAGCCTCGTCTAGAGGTAAGTGCTGGCCTAGAGCAATGACCACCTCCTCCCCTTTCTCCTCTTTCTTTTTTTAACATAATCCTTTCTGTTCTCCATCCCTTCACTCCTCTCCAGCCCAGTTCACTCTCCCTTTCACCTCTAATGTCTGATCTTTTAGTCTGAGTCCAAGATGCCGAGTCCCACTGAACCCATCCTCCTGCAGCCAGTAACTCCACAGCACCCTCTGCCAGCAGACCAAGAGGTGAGCACTGAGGCTTCTGGGCAGGACTAGAAAGATAAGAAACATCTGATGAAAATGAGAAGGATTCATCTTCCTGAGTTCAAATGTGGCCTCTAAGACACTTATTAACTGTGTGACCCTGGGCAAGTCACTTCACCCTTTTTGGTCTCAGATTCATCACCTGTAAAATGAGCTGAAGAAGGAAATGACAAATTAGTCCAGTATCTTAGCCAAGAAAAACCCCAGATGGGTTTTCAAAGAGTCAGACATGACTGAACAACAGCAGAACCAGTAGCCTATGTAACTGGACCCAGAGAGGAGCCTGAAGCAGGGTGGGGGTCAGAGGAAAGGTGTGGGAAGAACCAACGTCCAGGTGCTAGGAGAGTCTCAGGGCCAGATCTGAATACATCCTTCTTTGTCTTCTCTTTGTCCCTATTGCTTCCTTGGGAGGTAGGCAGAGGCTGGCGAATTGTGCGCATTGTGTGGGGAGCGTCTCTACATCCTGGAGCGAATCTGTGCTGATGGCCGCTTCTTCCACCGAAGCTGCTTTCATTGCCACAGCTGTGACGCCCCATTGTGGCCAGAAGGCTACCGGCAGCACGCTGGAGATGGTGAGGAAATTGAGGGAG
The DNA here is from genome assembly GCF_028583685.1 of Petaurus breviceps papuanus. NCBI lineage: Eukaryota > Metazoa > Chordata > Mammalia > Diprotodontia > Petauridae > Petaurus > Petaurus breviceps. The sequence continues at coordinate 43,237,259 of NW_027187391.1, forward strand.
GAATTGGGGCAGTAGGCCAGGATTCTCTGTTTCTTATTTGGAGAAACTGAGGTTCAGAAAGTGGGAGCTTCCCAATTATGAGCTAAGTCAACATTGTTTCCATCTCATTTTTTTTCTCAATACTGCCTGTTCTCTCCCTACTAAGACTCCCAGATTTGGGGGCCTGTGGGTCCTTGACCCCATGAAAATGGTGGGGAATTGGACAGATAGATCAAGACTGCTTTGTTAGGTCACACCCCATATCCTTTCTCATCCACAGGTCACTTCTACTGCCTCCTACACTTCCCTCAGTCTGCCAGCTCAAGTGTCTATGATGGATCCCCCAAAGACCAGGTAAGAGTGGCAGGTGCCTCAGGGTAGGGGATGGTTTTGAATGAATGAATGGAGGAATGTTTATTGACCAGTGTATTTTTATTTTGTTAAGCATTTCCCAATTACACATAATAAAATTTTTAACATTCATTTATTTAAAAATTTAGTTGCAAATTCTCTCCCTCCCTCCCACATCTGTCCCCTCCTTCAGAAGGCAATTTTATATCAGTTATACATGTGAAATTATGCAAAACATTTCCATATTAACCATGTTGCAAAAGAAAACAGACCAAAAAATCCCTAGAAAAATAAAGTAAAAAAGTATGCTTCAACCATTCAGAATTTATCAGTTCTCTCTCTGGAGGTGGATAGTATTTTGATGAACTTTATTAAGTGACAAATTTATGAAATTTCGAGTAGATCATCTATTCTAGGGTCTCTGGGGTCAATGTTGAGTGACAGGTTAATGCTTGTAAAAGAGTAAGAGGCCAGTCTTAAGTCAATAGCTACACATCTTGGCTCTTCCAGGAACTCCCCGGCAAGAATGAAGAAAAAGAGGCCACAGCAGTGTCTCCCAGGACACCCACAGCTCCTCAGGAGATGGAAGGTCCTCCCAAGCAGCCTTCAAGAAAACTGATCAGACTCTCTAGCCCTGAACGCCGATCGCTATCATCACTTAACCTCCACCCAGATGACGAGGTGGAGGGACCCCCCAAACCTCCCCGAAGTTGTTCTGTCTTGGCCCGCCAGGCCCTGGAGGGCAGCTTTACAGGCTGGGGAGTGCCTGACCAAAGGTTACCACAAACCTTACTTTCTCCCCCACCAGGTACTTGGTTAACCACAGTGGGGCAGGGCTGGAATTCCTAAAAGGGAAAGCTATAGAGCTAAAAGTGAAGCTCTCAGGCCTCATCTGCTCTTCCCCATACAGAACTCCTGAACTTAGTTGCTTCCAGTGTGGAGGAGGAAGAAGATGAGGGTCTCTCTTCTAGTGAGGAAGAGGAAGGAGAGGAAGAAGACCTGGTTTTAACCTCCGATGTAGAACAGGTGAGTGGAAAATAATGATAGGAGTAAGTGCCTACCCTTATGACATAGGAATGAGGCTGACTTCTTCAGTGTAGGGACTTCCACTACCAATGCATATTGGCATCTTCTTTGAAGTTTTGAGTCCTATAAAGTTAGTGGAGAACAAAGAACTTAGGTAACCTGTCTGGGGTCATACAGCCAGTATATGTCAGAAAAAGGACTTGAACTCAGGTCTTCCTGATTTCAAGGCTGGCTTTCTATTACCTAGCCCCAGGGCCTCTGTGATATATTGTGGGTCTATGAGAAAAGAGTGAGGCATGGTTTCACCCTTTAAGGAGGTGACGGTCTCAGTGGAGATAGAATATCTTCTTTATTCCTTTCAACTCTCAGAATTCCCTATCAAGCACTAATGCAAAAGTTCTCCTTCTCCCCCTTCCTAAGGTCCAGTCCGGATCTTATACCCTTATCATCCCAAACACCATCCTCCTCTTCCCTTAGCCCCTTCTAAGAACCCATTCACTAGAGATATCTGGCATAGATCCCAGGCCTGCCCCTGGCCCCATTCCTGACCTGCTTGGCCCTGTCACAGACCCTATTGAACTTTGCCAAGAATTCGGGCACCATGGAGAAGTACCCAACATGGCGGCGGACGTTGCTGCGCAGAGCCAAAGAGGAAGAGATGAAAAGATTCTGCAAGGCCCAGGTGAGACCTACGTGGGACAAAGGAGAGGAATGGGGACATAGGGTCCTGAGAAAGAGGGCTCAGGGCCCTGAAAGAAATGAAGGAGGGGAAGGAATAAGAACAGAACCAATTCCTACCCCATTCCTTGGGGCTTAGCCTGGCCTTCCTGTGTCTTTCATATTAGACTATCCAGCGGCGTCTTGATGAAATTGAAGCTGCACTTCGAGAATTGGAGGAAGAGGGCAAGAACTTGGAGTTAGCTTTGAGGAACCAGAGCTGTAAGTGGAGCCCAGGGGAGGGGAGAGGGCCCAAGGAGCATTTACTGCATCCTCTACCTGCATCTTCCAGGCAAGCCCTGCCTCCAAATGAGCGCTTCTCCCCACAGCCCAGTCTGTTTCTCCTAGGATAATCTTGTTTCTCGTTATTTACCATTATTTTCCACGTCTTCTAACCCCAACCTCCAATAAAATAGGCTCCCCAGAACAGGAGAAGCCATGGATGGAAAAACTACTTGCCCTCATTCAAAAGAAGAACAGTTTGGTGGCAGAGGAAGCTGATCTCATGATCACGTAAGCACATAGACACTGGTGGGCTCTGGGACTCTGGTTCCATCCTAAACAATTTGTGCATGTGTATCTTTCTCTCCCTCCCTCTCAACCTCCATATAGGGTCCGAGAGCTGGGCCTGGAAGAGAAGCAATGGCAGCTGGACCAGGAGCTGAGAAGCTACATGGACAGGGAAGGTGAGAAATCAGGGAGGGAGGCATCCCAAGTCAGGGGCTCCTTTCTGGTGGATGATGGGGCCCAAATCATGAGGGTGGCAGTGACTCAGTTCAACCTTCTGTAATACCTCCTTTGCTTCCTTCAGAGACCCTGAAGACAGCCAAGGAGAAGCAGGCTGAAGAACAAATGTTGAAGCAGCTGCTGGATGTGGTGAAACAGAGAGACACCCTGATACGCTTCCGTGAAGAGTGTCGGCTCAGTGAGCTGGGGCAGGGGGCTGGGGACCAAGGCTGATGGGGGTCCCTGCTGCTTCCTTCTTCTCTGAGGTGCCACCTGGGCTCCTGCATACAGCTTAGCTGTGCCCCAGCTCTGGATTCCGTGGCACTGGCCATACTCAAGTGGGCCCCACAGGATACCCAGCCAATGTTAACAATAAAAAAGGTCCACTGGACACAGGATTCAGAGTAGCTGCAGTGATCTCCTTGGGGTAGGACATGGGTTTATAGAAGGAAGAGACATTTATATATGTCTCTCCCACTTTACCTTCCTCCCACCTCTAGTAAAAAGGGAGAGACATAAGCGCAGATGATAACTCTTTATTGTTTTATTTTGATTCTGACTGTACGGAGGTACGTAGAAGGGAAGAGGTGGAGCTGAGCTCCACGGCTTCAGGCTGAATCTCTTTAGCCATTTCCATGGCCAGCTCTATCTCTGCCTGGGCCTCATACAAGGCCTTACTTTCATGGAGAGATGTAAGATACAGCCCACCTGACCCTAGAAGCACTATTGCTCCAAGAATCATGAAGAGGGCCTCAGCCACCCAGGGTATTTCTTCAAACAACATAGACCCCACTCCCAGAAACAACAGCAGCAGCCCCAGGCTAAACAGGTGACCAGTAGAGTAAACCCACTGGCGGGCTCCAGCCAGGCCCAGCCCCATCTCTGTCCATGCTTCGTGCAGAACGCCCATCAATGATGCCTGTGTTTCTGCATCTGAAATAAGGTGGACATCAGTCAGAGGCACAAGGAAGGAGAGGGAGAGAGGTAAATCTTTGGTCTAGAGATGTGTCACAGCAGGAATGGACAACCCAAACAACAGGAGTGACTCACCACGTGTCAACTCATGATTCTGCTCGGTGGGAGCAGGCCTTATAGACAGTGTGGCCATTAGTGCCTCATGATCAGAGAGGGGAATGCTGCGGCCAGATGCATCATCAGTGGCATTGCCTGTAGTGGTTGTGAGGGTTTCACAAGAGATGCGGAGCCCAGAAATAGCCTAGGAAATCAAGAGCTAGAGATAAACCACTCAAAATTCCCCAATAAATCCATTCACTTGCAGGTTGGTGCCCCTTTAAACTCAAGATAACGGACAAGAAAGAGGACAAATGGGCAATCTGAAGGGTGGTGAGAAATCTGGAGATGATGGGGCTTTGGAGAATGCTGGTGGCAGAAGGGAAGCCTAACCTTGAAGAGGATATAGTCAATGCGGACTCCTCTGGGAAAATGCTCCATCTCACGAGGGTTGACGAAGCAGTTGTTGGGCACCATGGTGCTGCCATCCTCACAGCCCTAGAGAAATAATGTGCTCAGTGCTCATGAACTAGAGGATGCAGCTGGCTCAGTATGGGGAGGGATGAGGAGGAAGTACAACACATAGGACAGCAAGGTGTGGTCAGAAAAAGGATTTAGTATCCAGAGGAAAGGCAAAGGACTTACCTGGAAGTCTTGGGTCTCAAGGTAGGAATCTTCTAGGCCTATCCACTCCCTTATGAGACGGTAGCCTATGTCTCCTGGGTGTGAGTTGAGGTCCCCACACAACAGAACCACATCAGCTCTTCTGGAAGTATGGCTAGGAGAACCCAAGCGTGGTGAGAAGTAGGGACTTCTCCCTACTTCTCAACCCTATAGCTCAAAGCCCCCCAGACAAGCTTAGCTTTCTCAGGTTCTAGACTTGGACAGCCTTGCAGCACGTGGGTGGGAACTTAATAGGGTCCAACAATTAGCATTCCCTGGGACTTCCCATCCCCCCAACTCAGGACGCAAGCAAACCCACGGCCCAATGCCCTCTATGCTCCACCCTTGCTTCTCCTATCCTGATCAGTCCAAGTACCACAGCTCACACACTGGATGAACTGAGCCAGTTCCCAGGCTTGGGCCACACGATGGGCAAGGTAGTAGTCATGTTCCCGATTGTACTCAGCGTGGAGCTGAGGGCCAGAGAGAGAGAGAGAGAGAGACAAACCATGTCTAGCTATTCTATATCCTCTTGGGAGGGAGGGAAATACAGGAAAATATGTGGCTAGAACCCCTCCCCCCACAAGTTTTCCAAGAAACCAGTGGGATACTTTCCTCCCCAGGAGGTTCTGTCACTGAACCTACTACACAGAGCTGGACAGAGACATTTCATTTCATTGTTGGCCCTGCCTTGCCCTGCCCTGCTCTGGGATTGTTACTCACATGAGTCACATAGACATTGACCAGTATCCCACAGATCTCCAGCACCAGCATGCCAACAGCTTTCCCACAGAACCAGTCTCCATGATGTAGCTGGTGGAAGGAGGAGCATAAGAGGGCAATTTGAAATGCAGTGTTGCTCCCTCCCCAACACTCAACTTCATCTCAGAACCAATCCCATTTTCCCCAAAATGACACAAGTGGGATTTAACAATTCGATCTCGAACCTGCAGTCCATAGTTAGATTTCATAGGGCCTGTCCCTATGATTTCAGGGCTCCTGCTCTGGAATTCCTTACCACAGAAATAATTTAGTCTCATTTTATAAAGTAGAGACCTCTGGGTGAAAGAAAGATCACACAGGGTGGTAAGGGGAGAGCCCACATCTGAACCCAGGCCTTGTAACTAAGTGTCCAACCAACACCCCTTCTCTTATAACAGGCTGCTTTTACTCCTTATTAAACTTTATTATGAAGTCCCCTGGATCCCTTAGTAAACTGCCCGTTTCTTCTACTAATACTACCCATAATTATCTCTTCCTAGTGGCATTTTCAAATGATATACTGTGCTCTGGACCAAGGATGTTGGTCCATTCTTCCAATCCTGAGTTCACTCCCAGACAACCAGGAGTGGCATTTGTGGTACTTCCCCCTCCAGTTAGATGTAATCAAATAACTAGATAATCAACTTTTATCCCCTCCCACCAAGGGACAAACAAGAAAATTTAAAAACGTCAGAACAGTTCCCAGGATATAGATTCACCTTCCCCCTTCTCCCTCCCCCACCAAGTTAAGACAGTCTACTCTGTACATCCCATCATCCCCTGCAGCAGGGGAGCACAATAAGGGATAGCAGCAATGTAAGGGGCTTGTCCAGCCCCACAAAACTATCTCAGCTGCCCTTCAAGCACCAAACTTGGGAAGAGTGGGAGGGAAAGGCAGAGGTGCCATGAGCAGAAAAAAGGCTTACCTTGTAGGGATAGCCATTGAGGCTGTAGGTATGCTGAAAGATTTCCTGGATTGGATGTTTGGAGAAGACACAGAGGCCACTACCGATGAATCCGCTGAAAGCCAGATCCTGCTCAGTGGCCAGGGAAAGGGGGCTCCACTCCTGTTCCCACCCCTTTCTCCCTCTAGTGCTAGAATATCGTGCCCATCACACCCCCTGGACAAAGCTCAAGGCCATGATCTGTGCTTGGAGGTGGTGGGAAAACAGGTGGTGATCAGACAGCAAAGATAAGCCAGAGCACAGTCTGCTTTTGTTCCTTTCCCTCTACCTCCTCCCACACCAGCTTGTGAAGATGGGAGAAAAGGGGGGCAGGAAGGAAATTGTGACCTTGGGAGATCCCTGGGGGGCATCTCACCTTCGGAAATAGTGGGCCCAAGTGTAGTTGGGCAGTAGTTTCTGTCTCAGTGATTCAAAGTCCCGTTCACTCCACACCTGAGGATGACAGGACGATGGCTGCAGCTGTACAGATGGCCCCCAGCACAGACCCTCAGGTTCCCTGACCCCTTCCCCTCAACCACCTCACACTCATACCTCCTGCAACAGGGCGAGGTCAAAGTTTTTCTGGTTCAGTAAGTCCCCCAGATGCTGCACCCTGACCTGCCGGTGCTTGCTTATGTAGGGAATAGCCCTGGGAAAGATAAGAACATGGTTGTGAATGGGGGGGGGGGGTTTCTGGGGATGGTGGCTTTTTGTCTTTTTCTGCTGTGTAGTGGCCCATTTCCCCAAAAATGAAACAAGCTGAAAGCAGGGTATTAAGGTTAGATCTCAGACCTGCAGTCTACGGATAGATTTCAGAGGGTCTCTGAACTTGGATGGGAGAAAAAAACAAAACACATCTTTATTTTCACTAACCTATAACTGAAATTTAGCTATTTCCTTTAATTATTTAGCACTACAGATGGACCAGAATTTAAGAATACCTCCAAACAATCAAGCTGTTTCAATTCCTCTAGTACAATTTTTTATCCACAAGGCAAAGAAAATAGAGACAGCAGGGTGAAAATGTTTTTATTTCAAAGTTAAATTTTAATTTATTGCATTAATTAATGTGCCTGGTCCTTCTAGTGTTTAACAACATGATTCCGAGAAGGGATCCCTAGGATTCACCTGACTGTCAAAGAGTAGTCTACTATGGAAAGATCAAATGAATCATATCTAAGGGGCTTTGCAAGCCTTAAAAGTGCTACATTATCTCCCCTTATAATTACCAAAGCTAAGTATCCCTAATTGAGATCCTCTCCCAAGTATGGGGGGGGGGAGGGAAGGGAGGGTGTGTGGAACAGGACGTCATCCTTGAAAGCCAGCGCCCCACCTCCAACCACCCCTCAGGTTTTTGCTCTGCGCAGAGACAAAGGATATTCATCAGTCAGGTGCCACCCCCATTTTGCCCCCTCCTTCCATCCAGGCTTTTGCATTGTGCTCCCTATCTCACCACCACCCCCCATCCAGGTTTTTGCACCAGGAAGATACAATGGATATACATGTCAAGATCTTCCTATACCCTCTTACCCCTCTAACTCCCCCACCCCAATTTAGGCTCTGATACCACTCAGAAACAATATACATCTGTCAAGTATCTCACCCTCCCTATTCAGGATTTTGCACCAAGCAGAGACAAAGGACATACATCTTTGCACCGCAGTGACAAAGGATTTACATCTGTCAGGACCTCCTTCCCCCCACTACTCGCAGTCCAACTGGCTTTTGCACTGAGCAGAGACAAAGGATTTACATCTGTCAAATCCTCCTATTCCTCCCCCCACCTCACCCCATACACACATGCCCTCCTCATCCAGGCTTTCCGCGGGGACAAAGGATATACATCGGTCAGGTCTTTCTATGCACCCCCCCCCCCATTCCATCCAGGCTTTTGCACCTCGAAGTGACAAAGGATTTAAAACTGTCAGGTCTTCCTATGCACCCCACCCCCATCCAGGCTTTTGCACCTCGCAGAGTTAAAAGACATATATCTGTCAGGTCTTCTTATGCCCCCCTTTCCATCCAGGCTTTTGCACCTCGAAGAAATTATATTGGTCGGTTCTTCCTATGCCACCCCCCCCCCCCCCCCTCCCGACCCCATACAGGCTTTTAAGGATATACATCTGACAGGTTCCTATGCCCGTCCCCCCACCCCCACCCCCTTCCAAGCTTTTGCATCCCACAGAGACAAAGGATTTACATCTTCCGGGTCTTCCTAAGCGGTATCCCCCCACCTCCTTCACCCCTCTCCCCTCCATCCAGGCTTTTCCACCCGGTAGAGACAAAGACAAAGGACATCTATCATCCTATCCGCGGTCCCTCACCAGCAGTTGAGGTTGAAGACCTTCAAGCGCACGGAGGAGCCAGACCCGGACTCCATGGTTGGCAAGACAGAGTGCCCAGGACCCAGGACCTGCGCTTCCTCGATCTCCCCGGACCTGCCTTAGGACGTCGACTTCGTGCAAGGATCCTGCCGAGCCTGCGAAGGAGGGCGGGAGTAGTACACAGGTGGCCCCCTCCACTGTGTACACAGTTCACAGGCTCCAGCAGGACCCTGCCCTCCCTCCCCCACCCATCCCCCCTTTAAATGACTGAAATGCTGCCTCCCCAGCCCGATCTGCTCCGAGGAGTGACCTCGGGCAGCTTCTGGACGAGACACAGCGCGCTGCGGAGCGGGATGGGGCAGGGGGACCGGGACGAACCCCTTTCCGCCGGAGCCCTCGGAACCTCTTCCTTCCGCGTTGCACCGCACCCGGTGCCTGGTCGGGGCCGCGCCGAGTTGCCGCAGACTTGGGGGGGGGGGCGTGGAGGAGACGTCGGCGCGCGCGCAGGGGGCGCCCCCAGCCCAGCCCCCGAGAGGGAGGAACCGAGAGCGCGCGCCCCGGGCTCCCCCCGCCCCCACTCCGCGCTCGCGCTCCCCGAATTCTCCTTCACCGCCCCCACCGGGGGCCCGCGCTCATTGCCGCCTCGGCCCCGCCCCCTCGCCTCCCCTAGTTACCTAGGCAACCATCTACGGAACCTAGGCTCTCCAGCACTCTCAGAGGGAAGGAGTGTGAGTCGCCGCCGGGTGAGGAAACCGATCGGCGGTCAGGCCGGAAGGGAGACCGGCTGAGCAAAATAGGAAGCTGGCGGTGTGAATAAACGCCCCTTGGGGACCTTCCTAAATGTCATGTGAGGGTGCGTGGGCGGGGCGCCTCGGACCACTGAGGGGTGGGATGGAAGCTTCAGAAAAGAGCTCACAATCTGCCTCCCTCTAGTGCTGCCCCCTCCCTCCGAGGGGAGGGGCCCCCCTCCGGGCGCCGCCGTTGCCATGGGGACGGCCCTCTGTTTGGTGGCTCCGCCTGGAGAGCGAGAGGCGAGCACTAGGCGAGGCGGGGGACCCCGGGCCCTCGGGAGGCAAGCGGGCAGGCACAAGAGCGCGCTCGCCGGGAAGGGAGGGGGTCATGGAGAGCCGGCCCCTCTGCCAGCCCTCGGCGCCTCACCCCTGCCCCAGTTTGAAGAAGCCGCCGGATGTGGTGCTCCAGCTGAAAGTGGTGGGGCTGTTCAAGGGTATACCGTTTCAGATCGCGAAGCAGACAGCGGAGGTAAAAGAGTCGAAGCTCCGAGGGGAGCACCTGCGGCTGGGGGGGCTGAGGAGGGAGGTGCACGGGGCGTAGCACCCGCGAGCCGAACCCCGACTATAAAACGATCTATAAAACGAAGAAGCCCGGGGCTGGGAGCGACCCCAAGGGAGCATCCCATACCCGTTTTACACTTGTGAGAAACTACCACCCAATGGCCGCCTGGAACTTCGGTCTTGAATTTTACTTTTATGATAAAGATGAATGCTTGAGATAAAAGTATTCTTAGGGAGCCACTTAGGCAACCTTACTCCTCCAGAATGACTTAGTAACAATAACAACAAAAGCAACAACAACAATCATAAAAGCCTAGTAATATCAAAAGCGCTTCTACAACGCCCACCAATGTGCCAGGCACCTTGCTAAACTAAGCGCTTTATAAATATTATCTCATTCGATCCTCCCAACGACCCTGAGAAACAGGTACTGTGAAGACATTCGCAGCAAAAAGAAAAAGATGCGTCTGAATCAGATGTCATTTTGTAAAGGGGAGAAACAGGCATGGCAGAGGATAAGACGAATAGATACTGTCATAGAAACAAGGAACATGAGCTTGGACAGGCTTTGAGAGATAGTAGAGGATAGAAGGGCCTGCCTGCTTGGCCCATTGGGATCTAGAAGAATCTGACACAACTAAACAGCATTCTTTATAGTTTGCTCATAGTTGCTTGGATTTGATGGTAAACTGCTTGAGAACAGGGACTGGTTTTGCCTCCCTAAGTATCCTCAGGGCTTAACTTAGTTCCTGGTACATACAGGTGCTTAATAAAATGGTTATAGACTTGACTGAAGTCCCTTCCAACTCTAACACTAGGGGGTTATTATGATCCTCTCACTGGACGCCAGTAGCAAATGCCAACTTCCAGATTTTTTCTTCTCTATATCCCTACTGGAGGAGGGTTTGGGGAAATAGTAGCAGCCAGGATTTGGAATTCAAAAAGCAGCAGATTTCCTGCACATGTGGGACGATTTTCTGGCTCCTTACCTTCTTCCCTGGGTTCAGAGTGTCCCTTAGTAAAGAACAGGAAGTAGCCACTGTGCCAAGCCTCTGGCTTTCATCAGCTTTGGAAGCAGTGACCTGCTAGCTCCTGTCTAATTAAGAATCATAGAATGTTTGAGTAGCTCAGGAGTGTGCTGGTAAATGTTTAACAGCTCTCTTGAAAATATTACATGTACAACACACTTAAAAGTTTAACCTGAATTATTAACATTTTCTTCATAATTTTCATAAGTCTAAACAATCGACAACAATAAATCAAACCCGATATGTAGCTTTTGAGGTGTAAAAATGTTCACACTGCAAGTTTCATAATTGGCTCCCCAGCTAGTCTGAGCAGGCTCCTGCTCTTTGGAAGTACAGCATTCAGGAGTCAAAAGGTCAATCAATAAACACTTATTAAGTACTTTCGATGTGCCAGGCACTGTGCTAATGGAGGGGAAACAAAAAGAGGCAAAAGACAGTCCCTGCCCTCCACAAGTTTATAATCCAGTGGGAGAGACAATATACAAACAACAAAACCAATTGTAGACAGGATAAATGGGAGATAATTAACACTGGGAAGGCACTGGAATTAAGAGGGGTGGGGGAAGGCTTCCTGAAGAATTTGGGATTTTATTTGAGACTTAATGGAACCCAGAGAAATCAGTACATGAAGTGGAGGAGGGAGAGTGTTCCAGCCATGGGAGAGAGAATGACAGGTCCAGAAAAATGTTCATGAAACATTTTGGAGAATCTTTCATTTGGAGTCAAATATTCTAATATTCCAATATTGCTACTGCTACTTTGTGTGACGTTGGGCAAGTCACTTAACTTATGTGGTAGGGAGAGAGTTGAACTAAAAGCTCTCTTTTCCAGCTAAATCTAGCTGTAGTGATCACTAAGATCCTTTCCAGCCCTAAATAATCATTCATTTTACAGATGTAGAAGCAGAACTGGGATTACAAACCACCTCTCCTCCCTTCCCCCCTCCCCACCCTCCCAGTATTTGCAGTCCCATCTTCTTTCCTCTAGTTAAAAGGAGTTGAAGTAGGGTTATTAAGGATCCAAAAAAAAATGGAGTTTGAGTTGGAATGGTAGAGATTTGGTTTTGTTTTAAACCAGGCCCATTTTCCAAAAAAAATTAAAAAAGGAAATGTTTAAGGTAAAATATTCATATAGAGGTACTTAGCTTTATACCCCCAAAATAATTCCTAAAAGCTGTGATTTTAGGTGTCAATCTAGCAAACAGGTTAGGTGGTATATAAATCCATCTTGTTTATTCCCTTAAAGCTAGCAAACATGTATGTACGTGGAGCCAGGTTCTAATTCTGACCAACTGATAAAAGAATGATAAGCCTTATATACGTTTAGAACAATCCCAATTCAGGATTTCTATGCCCTTCATTTATGATTTATGATCTCCATTAGTGTTTAACCATAGCATGAGAAAGGAATTTTCTTAATTGAATAGGTTGTAAATGCCATAATATAAGAGAGTTGACAAAGTGTCAGTTGAAAATACAACCCAGGATATCTGTGTTTCCTTTCCATTAACATAACATAACATAGTATATATCCATAAAATATTAAAATAAGAAAAGGCCCATTTTTCAAGATAGTGTCTTAGGTTAAGGTGCCTCATCCTTAATGGACATAAACAGAGGAATACTCCTTTTTCTTTTTCTTTTTCTTTTTTTGGAGGGCAATTGGGGTTGTGACTTGCCCAAGGTCACATGGCTAGTTTTTGTGTTAAGTGCCTGAGATCACATTTGAACTCAGGTCCTCCTGACTCCAGGTCTGGTGCTTTATTCACTGGGCTACCTAGCTGCCCCCAGAGGAATACTCTTAATCAGCTTCATCAGGCCTTGTAGTTGTTGACACCGGAAGAGGCATTCTCTGGGTTTACTCAGAGAACAAAGAAGGGCATGTCTGTTAGGTTGAGGTGCTTCTTCTGGTTAATTAGTTCAGGCTTTGGCCCTTATTGGGTTTCAAATGATCTTAAATATTATCTTAGGGAAGAATTTTATATGAAGTCTATAGCAATCACTGCATCTGAATCAGACATTAACATTTTAGCAAACACTTTTTAAAAAATCAGTTAAAATAAGCTTCTTTTGAGACAAAGCACATTTCATTCCTGATGACAGAAGAATATAAAGTGAAAGACAATTAAGAAACAGACCTCTCTTGGATCCAGGATTCAAAGGAAAAATGAAAGTAAAGATAGCACTGCCCTAAATTTGAATAGATTACAACACACTTAGGATTTGGTATTAGAAAGGTGTTTGACATAGGGCAGAATACAAAGCAGCCTGGGGATTCTATTAGATCTATAAACCCTGATCATCGTGCCTCATAAAAGTAACATTTTAATTAACCTGTGACACCTCAAAGGATTGCCATGGGAACCCAAGAGACATCAACCTTCCAGTGCTTTGTAACGGGGTGAGTTATATGTTGTATTATATTATGAAGTCTCAGGCTCCTCCTTCTTACCTGTTTCAAATTCCTCTGTCTTCTGTGGTGCATAGAGGGGAGTGGGAAGTACATGTCTGGAAACAGATCAAATCAAGAAGCAGACATATGAAAGGTGGTTGCAGTATGGCTAAGTTGCTGGTCTTCAGACATTTGTGAAAAATAATTAAAAAACAAAACATCGAAAGGAGCAGTAAACTGTATCAAGTTGCATTAAATAGATGTTCAGTTCAAATATTTATTAAGCATCTGTGTTCAGAGCACTGTCCTAGGTAGGAGACAGATATACAGTCATCAAACATCTATCAGGCACTTCCTACTTGCAAAGCTATGCTGCGCCATAGAAGAAAGGCAAAAAACAGTTGCTACCTTCAGAGATCCTGGTCTAATCTGGGCGACAAAACGGAAAAAAAGTATGAGGCAAATACTCATAGATTATAGGTAATGCCATAGGGAAATCACTAGCAGCAGGGGGAAAGGGAAATCCCAAGGGATGAGGCTGAGGTTTGAGATGAGTCTTAAAAGGCAGGCAAAATGCTCCAAATCGCTAATAATTAGACAAATGCAAATTAAAGCAGCTCTGGACTTCTACCTCATAGCTCTCACATTGGCAAGCATGACTAAGAGAGAGAGAGAGAGAGAGAATGACAAATAATGGAGGGACTTCAGGAAAACAGGACTACAGAAGTTGTGGTGACTGGAAAGCACTTTGCAGCTATGCCTCTCCCCAAAGATTGCAAAACTGTGCTTACCCTGGTACCCCTAACTAGACCTACCTATACCTCAAAGAGAGGGAAAGGGCCTGTATAATAACTAGCATTTACATAAGGTTTTAAATTTGCAAACTGCTTCATGTTTATTGTATTCTTTGGTCCTCATAACAATCCTGTAATGTATTATCCCCATTTTATAGATGAGGAAACTGAGGCTCACAGACGGTAAATGACTAGTCCATCGTTACAAAACTAGCACCTGAGGTATGTTTTGAACAGGTTTTTCTGACTCCAAGTTCATCACTCAATCCCCTATGCCACCTTAACTGCCTTTGTACAAAATTTATAATACTTTTTTATGTAGTGGAAGATAAGAGATACCTATCCATTATGGAGCACATTTATGGTTTATGAGTGTTATAGAATACTACTGCCATGTAAGAAATGTCAAGAGGGCCAGTTTCAGAGAAACTTGGGAAACTTTTATGAAGTGATAAAGAGTGAAGAAGCAGAGAGGCAAGAGAACAATTTATACAATAGTAAAACAGAGAAGACAAGTTAATTTGAAAGACTTTATTATATCTGATTAGTTCAGTGGAACCAATGACAGAGCTGTGACCCACCTACTGAAAGGTGAGGGACTCAACATAGAGAATGAGACAAACATTTTTTTTTTTTTAACGTGGCCAAATCAGGTATTTGTTTTGAGTGAGATGGAGTGTCACTCCAAGAGATAGAATTTATAGACCAGAGTGGGCTAAGACATTTCCTATAGTATTGTGTATCACAGTTATAAGTACATTAGAGAGGTACAAAACAAAGTGATATTTGAAACCCAAGGCAAGATTATTATGAAGGGAGTATCCTTGGACAATGTGAGCGGGGTGGATGAAGGAAGGTATCACAGAGGCGAAGCCATCTGAAAAGGATTTTTAAAGGAAGGATTATAATTCACCTAGTGAAGAAGATTGAGGGAAGACATTACTGCCATAGGAATCAGCATAAATGAAGGCATGAATTTAGAAAAGTATGAGGTATATTCAGGGTATAATTAGGCTATGATGTAGAGTACATTAGAGGGAAGTAATATCAGATTAGGCCAGCTGTGACTAATAGGGAAATGCTGAAGGTTTGTTGAGTAGAATCTCATGATCAGATAAACGTGTAAGGTGCATTAGCCTGCTGTATCTATAAAGGATGGGTGGGGGAGGGGTGGCAGGGAGAATGCAGGTGAAGAGATTCTAGAATCATAGATTGAGAGCTCTAAGCATCTTGGGCCATCTAGTCCAACCCCCTATTTTACATTCAGGGAAACTGAGTTCCTAGATCAAGTGATCTAGCTAAGATTGTAAGGGTAATAAATGAAAGAAATAGAATTTGAACCTAAGTTCTCTGATTCTGTTTCCACTGTAGAAAATGGTCTTTCTTTTATATGGGGCCTATGCTGGTCCCAAGCTGCTACTGCCTCCCCCTCAAAATTAACCCAAATTTATGTAGTTTGTGTATATTTGGGATATGCTTATTTATGTACATATCTCCCCAGACAGAACGGATGCTTTTTCAGCAAATGGACCATTTCATGTTTGTCTTTTTTTCATGTGTGTCTGAGCTCATAGTAGATGCTGTTTTAATAGTCCAGATGGATAAGAGGCCAAACTACAGTGGTGGCAGTGAGAATAGAGGGGCTACATGTAGTATCTTATGCAATAGCCATAGAATCAGTAGGACCTGAGAGGTGATGAATGTGAGAGGTGAGGGCGAAGCCAAAGAGAACATCTAAATTTTGGAAATGGAAGACTGGATGCTCCAGGTAGAGGAGGGAACACAAAAGGAGGTGCAACAGGTTTAGGGAGAAATTCAGTACAATCAACGTTAAATTCCTCTTCCATGCTATCTCTGCAAGTGAAGGAGAAGTAGATAGCTGGTCTCAACTCAGAGTAACCTTGGTCCTAGTCCTGGCACACCCTATCTGTGTGACCATGGAGAAATCATTTAACCACTTAATGTCCCACACCTCTGTTTTGCCTGAAAATTGCAAAATAGTTGTCAGACTGCATTGGTAGAGGAAATTTCTTCATTAGAAGTTATCAGCAGGAATAAAATCAGAGTTCTAGGATCCCTGCATTTCAAAAAAAAAATGTGCAAGATATTGGAAGTATGACAAAAAGAAAAGCCACTGCACTCAGGGTGCTTACATTTTACTGGGGGAAATTACAAATAAATAAATGCAAAGCAATTGGCATTGCTAACTGGGGGGTGGGGATTCTGGGAAGATTTCACAGAGGAAGAAGCACCTGAGTGGGAGGGAGACTGGAAGGAAGAAGAAGCAGCTTTGAGACAGAATTTAGGAAGGAGTGTGTTTTAGTCATTGGGGAGTGACTTATGCAGAGGTGTGGTGTTTGATGGAGTATGTGTCTGGGAAACACATAGTAGTTATTATAGTATGGTTTTGCTGGAACATTATGTACAAAAGGGTGATAATATGAAATACACCTGGAAAGGTAGGTGGGAGCTATACTGTGGAAGGCCTTAAGGGCCAAGGAAATTTAATTTTATCCTAGAGGCAATAGGGAGCCATTGATGATTTTTGAGCAGCAGCACAGTGATACTTATGGTCATACCTATGCCTTGATAGGATTATTTTGGCAGCTATGTAATAGATGAATTAGAAAAGGAAGGGAATGGAAGCAG
This sequence comes from Petaurus breviceps papuanus, assembly GCF_028583685.1. Taxonomy (NCBI): domain Eukaryota; kingdom Metazoa; phylum Chordata; class Mammalia; order Diprotodontia; family Petauridae; genus Petaurus; species Petaurus breviceps. Next base: position 43,253,916 of record NW_027187391.1, read on the forward strand.
CAAGACCAATTAGAATGTTCTTATAGTAGTCCAGAGCCCAAACTGGAATGGTAGCCTTGTAAGTAGGGAGAAGGAGATGAATGGACAAGATGCTATGGAGGCAGAATCAACAAGATTTGTCAACTGATTAGATATGAGGTGTGAGGGAGAGGTAAGGATTAAGAATTACTGAAGTTATGAGCTTGACTGACTGGGGAGGATGCCAATGTCCTCAACAAATACAGAGGTTTCAAGGAAAGGTGATTTAGGGAGAAAAATGATACCACCATTTTAGATGCCTTGTGTTTTCCAGGTGGAAATGTCCAGTGCGCAGTTGGTGATTAACTTTTGGTGTTCAGGAAAGAGATTAAAGCTAGACACACAAATTTGTGAGTCATCTGTGTGGAGGAAATTGAACTCATAAGGAACTGTTCAGATCAATAAGAAGAGGCCACAAAAGGCCATGAGATTTAGCAATTAAGAGATCATTGGTTGGACACTCTGAGATCTTGGACTCAATCTTCAGACCTGAACCAAGGCTAGGCCAGCAGTGTTGTCACTCTGACCACAGAGCAGGGACTCAGCTCAGGGCCCAGAACAGTATTAGACCAGCAGTGCTGTTGCTTTGACCACCCCCCCCCCCCAAAAACAAAACAAAACAAAACTAATGTGAGACTTAGATCCCCAGGCAGCAGCACTGTCTCTGAATCTGCTGAGCCTTCTGGCTTCCTGACAGAGGACCCTAGAGTCAGCAACTATCTACGAGAGCTCATCCTATGGGTAAGCCTCTAGCTTTATACCCTACAGCCAAACTGGGGTCTGTAGCCTAAGAATCACAGAAGGGCAGGGATCAGACCATGCCCTTGATCAGATCATATAGGAATCACTAAAAGTTGCAGTTTCCTCGCCTCAAGTGCCCTGTGAAAGGGTAAGAACTTGTGACTGGGCCTAGGTTAGAGGAGAAGAGGGGTAGAGGAAAGGATTACATTAAACATAGAGCATCAGTGCTGAAGGTTCTCATGTCAAAAGACCCTCTTTGTAAAGAGAGGGTGAGGAACAAGAGAGGAAAAAGTCTAAGATAATAGAATGGAGGGAAATGCATAATTAAATCATTAAAATGAATGCGATGAATTCACCCTTAAAATAGGATAGCAAATATAAATTAGAAAGTAGAATCCAGCACTATCTCAGTGATTGTTTCAGAGCTAGACAAATTAATCAAATCTAAGCAAACATCAAAAAAGTTAAGTAAATAAATAGAATTTTAGAAAAAGTTAAATATAGGGGCAGCTAGGTGGTGCAGTGAGTAGAGGACCAGCCCTGGAGTCAGGAGGACCTGAGTTCAAATCCAGCCTCAGACACTTAACACTCACTAGCCATGTGACCTTGGGCAAGTCACTTAACCCTAATTGCCTTGCCTTCCCCCTCCAAAAAGAAAAAAAAAGAAAGAAAAAGTTAAATATGATAGATTTCTGGTCATTACTGAATAGGAATAAAAAAACACATATTTCTCAGCTATGCATGGCATTTTTGGGGGGGGGAAATCATGTATCAGGGCATGATATATGATATTTGATATAGTGGGTTCTCAACCTGTAAGCTGTGACCTTTGGGTTTACTGAACACTAGGCTACTAGGTTAATTTTCTTCTGTATATCGTGTACATAATCTAGTACACTGAGCAACTTCTCTATTTTTAAAATTTGTACTGAAGCATTTTAATGGTTACTACTACTATACAGTTTGAGATATGCTACTGCTAGGCCCCTTTCTTTTGCATTTTTTTTCATTATTTCCCTTGAATCAATCAATCAGTCAACATGTATTATGCATCTACTATGTGCCAGGCACTTGGGATAAAAAGGGAGGCAAAAGACAGCCCTTGTCCTCAAGGGGCTTATAGATAATGACCTTTTGTTCTCCATGACAAATTTATTTCATACTTTTTATAGTTATTTTAGTAGAATAATGTAATGGGGAGGATGCCAATGTCCTCAACAAATGTGGAGGCTTCAGGGAAAGGTGATTTAGGGAGAAAGATGATACCACCATTTTGTATGCCTTGAGTTATCCAGGTGGAAATGAGCAGTGGGCAGTTGGTGATTAACTTTTGGTGTCCAGGAGAGAGATTAAAGCTGGACATACAAATCTGTGAGTTATCTGTGTGGAGGCAATTGAGCTCATAGGAACTGTTCAGATCAATAAGAAGAGGCCACAAAAGGGCATGAGATTTAGCAATTAAGAGATCATTGGTTGGCCATTCTAAGATCTTGGACTCAATCTTCAGACCTGAACCAAGGCTAGGCCAGCAGTGTTGTCACTCTGACCCCAGAGCAGGGATTCAGCTCTCAAATGCAAAAAAGTAGAAATATTAAACATATTCATTGCTAACCAAAGTGCAATAAAAACTATATTCAATAAAGAACAAATCATAGAAACAGATAATTTCATTAAAGATAATAACAATGAGACAACATACTAATATCTTTGCAATATAACCAAAGCTAGAGAAAATTTTACATCTCAAAACACTTTCATTAACAAAAAAGAAAGAACAATGCATTGGGCATGTAGCTAAAAAATATATATATATAAAGTCAACAAATTTTCAAAAATTCCAAATAGCCAATCATTAAGTATTTATTAATTGGCTACTACATACCAGGCACTGTGCTAAGTGCTGCTGATACATTAAAAGGCAAAAGACAATCCCTGCTCTTGAGAGTACATGATCTAAATAGAAAAATCCTTAAAACAGAAATCCTTAAAATCAAAGGATCTTTTACTAATCTTAACAAAATTGAAAGGTAATCATTAAGAAACAAAACCAAGAGCTGCTTAAAAATAAACTACTATCTAATTTAATTTTTTAAAAGGAAAACCAAATTACCATTATCAAAAATGAAAAGGAATTTATTAAAAATGAAGAAATCAAAGATATTATTAAAAACCATATTGCTGTAGCAGCAAGCACCCCAAGTGTCCTCAGGGTTTGCTGCCAACACAGGTTCTTGGATCTGCTTTGATAAAGGAAAGCAACTCAAAATGGGTTAACAAGCTTACTTTAATCAGTCAAACATATGTATCGTTTACCTAGTTCAGGGGAAAAAGGTCAGCACCCTGAACTTCAGAATACACAGACAGAATTATCAAGACAGAAACAGATCAAGTAGACAGATTTCCAAACTGTCCAACAATTACATCCATACCAAACAACATCTGGGTTTCAAAGCTGGGGGGGGGGGGGGGGGGGCTCTGGACAACGGCTTTCCAGAGTTTCATCTGATCAAATCACAGAACACTTCTCAAAGTGAGCCCCAAAAAACAAAGCTACACATCAGGGCTTATATAGCCTTCTCCTGGCTCAGAGAATGTAACAACCTTATTGACTCACTGCCCAATCAAAAAGTATCTACTGAAAAACAAGCCTCCCACCCCAGGCTCCAGGTTCATTTTAGCCTAGGGGCAGGGAAGATCTTTAAAATTTACATTCCCATTACAGTTGCTCAGTTATATGCCCCAACCCCCAAGAACTTAAGTGAAATGGATGAATATTTACAAAAATATAAACTACCCAGATTAATGGAACAAGAAATAGAACATTTAAACATCCTCATCTCAGAAATAAATTGAATAAGCCATAAATGAATTCTCAAGCACAAAATCCAAAGAACAGATGGATTTACATATATATTCTATTAAATATTCAAAGAACTCTGTTACACAAACTACAAAAGTAATAAAAGAACAGATCCTATCAAATTCCAAGATAAAACATTTTATACCTAATCTAGAACAAGTGAAAACAGAAATGAAACTATAGGTTAATATCCCTAATGGACTTGATACAGAAATTTTAAATAAAGTTATTAGCCAAGAAGCCGCAGTGATATACTACAACGATCATACACTATGGCCAGGTTAAATTTGCACTAGGAATGCAGGGTTGGTTCAGTTTGAGGACAACTATAAACATAATTGGGCAGCAAGGTGGTGCAGTGAATAGAGTACCAGGTCTGGAGTCAGGAAGACCTGAGTTCAAATTTGACTTTAAACACTTATTGGCCATGTGACCCTGGGCAAGTCACTTTACCCTGTTTGCCTTAGTTTCCTCATCTGTCAAACAAGCTGGAGAAGGAAGTGGCAAATCACTTCAATATTTTTGTCAAGAAAACCTCAAAAAGGATCACAGAGTCAGACAGGGTTGAGGACAACGATAAATATAATTTGCCATATTAATAACCACAACAAATATGTGATTATATCAACAGATATTGAAAAAGGCTTTGACCAATTTCTGTTAAAAACACTAGAAAATATAGAAATAAATGGTCCTTCCTTAACATGATAAATAGTATACATCTAAAACCAAGAGCTAGCATATGTAATGGGGATAAACCATTCCAGTAAGATTAAAGGTAAAGGGAAGATGTCATTGTCACCATCGCTATATCATGTAATGCTAAAAAGTCTAGCAATAGCAATAAGACAAGAAAAAGCAATTGAAGAAATAAGCACATGCAAAAAAAAAATAAAAATCACTTTTTGCAGATTGTATGACTGCATACTTAGAAAACCTGAGAGACTCAACCTTGTTTTCGTCCTTCATGTTCAAAGAGAACCAAAATGATATCACTATGTTAGGGTCAAGGTACAGGGTGACCAACTGTGGCTGATCAGGCCAGTACGAGCTAGGAATGCTCTGCCAGAGGCCAGACACAAATAGTCCATGTGAACGTTTGGGGTAGATTCTCTGAATTTACACATCTCGTACTTCACGTCTGCTTTGCTCATAAAGCACAGCACCTTCTCTGATGAGAGCACATCATGCTGAGCGGTCCTGTGCCAGTGTCTCCCATGTCACCCAATCCCAAGGTTCTTAAGAGAGACCTTGAGAGTATCCTTATGTCACCTTTTCTGACCACCATGTAAGCACTTGCCCTGTTTGAACAATGGAAACAATTACTTCCATAAAGTTGCAGTATATAAAATAAATCCACATAAGTCATCCACATTTCTGTATATCACTGACAAAACCCAGCAAGAAAAGATAGAAGGAGAAATCCCATAATTATATTAAAATAACTATTAAAATATGAAATAAATTTGTCATGGAAAACAAAGTATAATTCTATTGCAAGCCCCTTAAGGACAAGGACTATTTTTTCTTCTCTTTTCATCCCCAGTGCCTGGCACCATAGTAGGAGCCTCATACATGTTGATTGAGTGATTGATTCAAGGGAAATCATTTTTTAAAATGTGAAAGAAAGGGGCCTAGCAGTACCATATCTCAAACTGTGTAATAGTAATAGTAACCACCAAAATGCTTTGGTACATATTTTTAAAATAGAGAAGTTGCTCAGTGGACTAGATTATGTATGTAATGAACAGAAGCAAATAAACCTAGTAGGCTAGTGTTCAGTAAGCCCAAAGGTCACAGCTGACAGGTTGAAAACTCACTATTTTACAAAAACTGTTAAGAAAAAATGGACAGCAGATTGGCAGAAATCAAATTTATATAAATATCTTTCACCATATGCTAAGGTAAGCTCCAGATAGATATGTCTTATTGAAAGTTAAGTTTCATTCAGTAACCAATTGTTCCAAGCCCTGTTTGTCAGTCAGTGTTGGGGGAAGCTGTGTTGGGGAAGGCGACATCAAGTCTGCAGCTTTTTGCATTACCTGCTCTTTGCCACCCTGGGGGGGGGGGGGAGACTGAGATGCCAGGGCCCAACTTCTTTTACTAACAGAATTGTCTTTATCTTATTATGAAATTACCGATAAAAACTGATCTCCCACCTTGAAGCCATCTCTGATCTCCAATGATCAGCTCATCAAGGGGTTGCTACCTTGATGCATTTATAATAAACTACTTTTAATTCTCTTTGTCCCGACTTTTGTCTCCTTAATCAGAATAAAAACCCAAATAATTACCTAGATACAGAAGTTTGCATTCATAAACAAATGAGAGGAACAAGGAAGAAATTATCTTTCATATCTATGGATAGAGGAGGAGTTTGTGACCAAATAAAAGATAAAGAAGGTCATAGTTTTGAATATATAAAATATATTACATAAGCAAATCTAGGGCAACTAATGTGAGAATGGAAATAGTAAACTGGGGAAAACATCTTCCTGTGAGTTTCTCTGGTAAAGACTTCATTTCCAAGATATCTAAAGAAATTATTCAAATTTATAAGAATAAGAGCCATTTCCCAATTTATGATATCAAAGGCTATCCTCAGAGGAAGAAATCAAGTTGTTTGTAGCTATATGAAAAAATAGTCTAAATCACTAACTAGAGAAATGCAAATTAAAGTAGTTCTGAGATTCTATCTCACCCCCAATAAGACTGGCAAAGTTGACAAAAAAAGAAAAATGACAAAATGTCATGGAGAAACTGTGAGAAGAAAAAAAAAGCATATTGATGAACTGTTAGTGGAGCTTAAGTTGGCATAGTGATTTTAGAAAGCAACTTGGAGTTATGCCTCAAAAGTTACCAACTACACATATCCTTTTATACAGCAACACCACTATGAGTTTTATACCCGAAAATGATGAAAGAAAAAGTAAAACATTCTGTAGATAAAACAGTTTATTCCAACTCTTTTTGTAGTGGCAAAGAACTGAAAACTGTCAATCAGTTGGGCAATAGCTAAAACATATGGTATGTGAATGTAATAGATACTCTTGTGCTATAGTGAAGAAAGAGAGGTTTAGAGAAAACTTGGAAGACTTCCTTTGATCCCCAGGGAAACGAGCAGAGAACAATTAATACCATAATGTCGACATTATAAAAACAAAACACTTTGAAAGGCTTAAAGCTACTGTTTAACAAAATGACCACCTGTAATTTCAGAGGACTGATAAAGAACGCTATCTTTCTCCAGATAGAAGTAGATACATTTGTAAAATGAGTCATACATTTTTTGCCATGACCAATATGGGTATTTGTTTTACTTAATGATATGTATTTGTTATAACAGTTTTTGTTTTGCTTCATTTTTCCCTTGGTGGGGAGGGGAAGCAGGAGAGAGAAAAAAATAAATAAAATAAAAAAATAAAGATAATGGGGGGTGGGGCGGGGAAGCCAGAAGGAGCTAAAAAATGTACAATTCAATTAAATGATCTCAGACTAAATGTGATAAACAGCCTCTTTCTCCTCTTTCCATCTAATGTATTTCATTAAATCAAAGGTACACTAGGACCGAGACTCCCACATTCGGGCACTTTCAGATCAGGGTCAAGGCTCACCAGCCTGGCCACATGCCATCCCACTTATCTCACTTTTTCTCTCTCCTGTACATAACAAATCCTCTCTTCATTCATTCCAAACTCCCACAAGAAACACCAACTCACAAACTACTAAGCATTCGACACAAAAGCTAGCTCTCTGTCCACATGCCTTCCTTCATTTCACCTGAGGCACTTTCTGATACCCAAAAGCAACCAACACCAGCCTCATCGCTACTTCCTGACACTTTTGAATGACCCCAAGAGATAGCAGGCAGTCAGCCGTGTGTCCATAAGCCTCAGGCACACAGCAGCTCCTTTGCTATTTGGCCCCAAACCATTTGCAGTGTCTGATCTCTGCTGGTGAGCTATGTCTCGGACTGAAGGTCTGAGTTTAAGAAGCAGGGAGTCGATGTTGACAACTTCTCAATTATTTCTTGCTGGCCCTGGCTCATGTACCCATCTAGGATTTCCTCTAGGAACATCAGAGTCTAGGTCTCCAAAGCAAAAGAAAAAGGGTTGGATTATCACATCTAATATGACAGATTTTATTTAACCTGAAAAAGCACATGTTACCACAGAAAGAATTCATGTCTAAAGCACATAAATGATTCGTCTTCCCTTATTTTTCGTGTGGGCTTCCGTCTTCCCTAGGCACCTGGAAGAATTCCCTTCTGATGCTGCCAACTTTCCACATCTTCCCTAAGTCCTTCCATAGCTCCTTTTTGTTTTTGTTTTTGTTTTTGTTTTTGGTTTTGGTTTTGGTTTTTTTGCTTTTTTGGAGTGGGGAAAGTAGGGCAATTGGGGTTAAGTGACTTGCCCAAGGTCATACAGCTAGTAACTGTTAAGTGTCTGAGGCTGGATTTGAACTCAGGTCCTCCTGACTCCAGGGCCGGTGCTCTATTCACTGCGACACCTAGCTGCCCCATAGCTCCTTTTAAAGGCCAACTCCAGGAGTATATTTTAACTCAAATGGATGAACTAGCCCAAGAGCCAAAAATCATTATAAGTGGTGTACTATATGTTGAGGCGAATTGTATACAGGAAAAGGCAAGGAATTTGTACCTTATCTAGGAGATATCAGCATTGTTACAATAAAGCTCTATAGAACAATAATGACTTTCCACTTTGTTAAACAATTGACTCAAAACTAAATGGGTACCTGAGACCCAGAATAATACCTTAATTCACCAAATCACTCAACTTCCCAGAATCCTCTTTCCTGCATCAATAAGGTGGAAATAACATCTGTGATGCCTAATGGTGTTTGTGATGATCAAATGGAATGGTGTATATAAAATTCTCTGTAAGCTTTAAGATAAATATCTATAATTATTATTAATATTGTTATTCTTCAGTACTCAAGGGACCTGTAAGTTCATTATTCCATGCTTTATCACTTAGCTAGTCATCTTAGAGAATTACTGTGTCCAAAAATAATTTATTACCCTTACCACCAACCTGGTGATAGGCCTCTATGAACTTACCTATATTCATCCTCAAACAATAGACATATTAGGGCTATGCTTTCAAGACTTTCTAGCCAAAATCTGCCCTTTGTCACCATAGCCTTGAAAATCCAGGGTCACCTCTGCACTATGATGAGTCCTGGGAGTAGGCCTTTAGTGGAGTACTACAGAGGGATATCATATTATGCATGTGAGAGCCATTTAAATAGAGGTGGTTGGGGCTGCTAGGTGTTGCAGCGAATAGAACACCCGCCCTGGAGTCAGGAGGACCTGAGTTCAAGTCCAGCCTCAAACACTTAACACTTACTAGCTGTGTGACCTTGGGCAAGTCACTTAACCCCAACTGCCCCGCAAAAAAAAAAAAAAGAATAGAGGTAGTTATTGAAGTCATGGGAATGAATGAGTTTATTAAGGATACGGCAATAGAGTAGGAGGAGAATCCAGTCAGAACTTTGGGGAATAGTCCATAAAGAGCTTGTGAAGATGAGGGGAAGACAGGAGAATATGAAGGGATAAGAGAAGAACCAGCAGAGCATAGCAGTTCTGAAATAAAAACATGAGACAGTATCTATTTAGTAGCAGTGTAGCCATTTCCTAGGGTGGCCCCTGGCAGTATCTGATAATGGTGAGAAGTCAAAGATGCCGGTAGATTTGGTGTTTAAGGAACCATTTTTGGTAGATTCAGTTGGGTTGAAGTTACTTATTTAGGAAATGGTAACATTGGGCTTAAGATAACTTTTCAAAGAGGGGCAGCATTGTGTTCAGGTAAGAGTGCTGCATTTGGAGTCTTCAAGATATGGGTTCAAATTCCAGCTTTGTCACTGATGAGCTGTCTAATCCTGAGCAGGTCATGGAACTTGCCAGTCCCTGAGATGAGACTGAGAAACCAGCCAACAGAAGACCAACTCATTGACTCCCACGACATCTGGCTAGTGTAACGGCCAAGGCCTGCAAGAGCATCCTGACATTGTCAGAGGAGAGAAGGGGGCATATATAGAAATGTGATGAAAGTAAAATTTGCAGGACTTGGCAGCAAATTGGATACAGGAAGTAAAAATAAGAGGCCAAGATGATACCTAGCTTGTGGGGCTGGGTGACCTGGAGGATAGTGGTATACTTGACAGTATAACAGGGAAATTTGGAAGAGAGGAGGATTTGGGGGAAAAGATAACAAGTTCAGTTTTGGACATGTTGGATGCATACACAAGCACACCATATGGTTCTTATAAGCAATAAAAAGGAGAAGAGAGATGGAATTTTTGAAATTTCTGAAGCAAACCTAAGTATGTTTGTAAGCAGATGGGGAGAAACCAATGGAGAGGGATCATAGTTCTACATGTATAGTAAAAGGTTGTGTTCACTCAGTTTGAGGTTCCCTACACACACTTTTTTGTTTTTTTTTTCTCAAAATAAGACTTTTCTATAATTCAGACATCGAAAAGGACACTAACTCAAACAATAACTTTCTTTGTTTTACTATAGTGTTGATTTTTCATGTTTTTAAGTTTTCTCCAGCATATGAAAAACTTGTCTTGAATTTCATCAGCTTGTACCTCCATTTGTAACAGAAATTAAGATCTGTAAAAAATAAATTAATTTAACAAATGTGTAGTTATTGTCTAAATAAACTAATTTTAATGTCATTCTTTTCTCCTCTCAAATTGTAAGCTCCTTGAAATCAGGCCCTGTGGTGTATTTTAACTTTGCATTCCTAAAGGCTCACCTTACACATATAATGCTTCATAAATGTTTGTTGAATTGACCTATATGTGTTTATAAATAGAAGACCAAGTTACAAATAATAAATCTGTGTTCCTCAACTGACAAAACTTATGATCTACAGATAGAACTTTCAGAGAACAGTGAAAGTAATTAATATATTTCAATTTCTTTCTTTTTTTTTTTTTAAGCAATCGGGGTTAAGTAACTTGCTCAAGGTTACATGGCCAGTTATTTCTGGGTGTGGTGCTAAGTATCTGAGCCCGGATTTGATCCCCAGGTCATCCCGACACTGGGGCCAGTGCTCTTACTCGCTGAGCCACCTGGACGCCCCAATATATTTCAATTTCTAAGCCCCAATTTTGCTGGGAGGAGAAAAAGGTCTCAGGGGGAAAAATAGGGGTGGTTTGGTTTTTTGTTTGGATTTTTTTTTGTACCCCCTGACTTTAAAATATATAGACATTTTATATCTTTGGGCAGAAATGATCAATTTAGATACATTTATAGGATTTCAGAAAACTCACAAAAAATAGTTTGCTCTGCATCATTTCATGACTTACCAGTTTACCAGTGATTTTTAAAAAATTTTCTTTTGTATTGTCTTATTATAAGTGCCTATAGAATAAGTTCAATGGGAATTAAGGGGAAATTTGCACTAAAAGAACATGAACAGATCATGAAACTACTAACATGAACCTGTAATGCATATGCTTAGGCAAACTATAAATTATACAAGACCTACTTGAGATAGTATAAAATAAAGGTGGAATAAATTTACCTTAAGAGCAAAGTCACTGAAAAAATATTTCTTTCATTTTAAAATCTAGTGTCTGAAGAGGGCTCATCCAGACAAATTTAAAGACCCTATAATGGTGCCTCTTCATGAATTTGCATGGCATGAATTTCTACAAGAGAAAAAAAGGGTACTTTTTAAACTTTTTTTTTCAAACAATGAAGTTTTGTCTTAATTATTTCTATTTAGAGTTGACTGAAGTCTGAAAGGGTAGCTCTTTTTATACTTGCATGTTATTTGTTAATTCATATGCTTTTCAAGTTATTTCTGTCAGGCTTATATGAAGAAGTAAAATATTTGTAGGCCTTTGTTCTGGGGAGAACCTAACAAAGGTAAGACTTGATGGCTTTGTGTTCTGTATAGTACTTCTCAACACAGTAATGGGATGTCAGTGAATGTTAATTGATGATGATTAAAGTTGCTTATAGTAACAATCATTCTGCTTGGATAGGGAATTACAGTTAACTTGTTCATTTGTTCTTGTCCTTCATACTCAGAGAGGACTAATATGACATCACTATGTTGGGGTCAAGGTACAGCATGTCCTACTATGACCAGTCAGACCAGTACAAGCTTTGAAGGCTTTACCGCAGGTCAGGCACAAATAATCTGTCCAAATATATGGGATGGAGATGTCTCTAAGTTTTTCACATCTCACGTTTCCTTTAAGCTACTGCAATTTTGTTTTGCTCATAGAGAAGTTTGGAATAATCAGGGGTGGGGAACTTGTGGGCTCCAGACCACATATGGCCCTCTAGGTCCTCAAGTACAGCCCTTTGACTGAATCTAAACTTTGCAGAACAAATCCCCTTCATAAAAGGATTTATTCTGTAAAACTTGGACTCAGTAAAAAGGTGGCACCCAAGGATATGGAAGGCCACATACCTTGAGGCCACAGGTTCCCCACCCCTGGACTATAGATTGTGAGACATGGGAGTCACTGGCACAGACTGTCCAGCATGGTGTGCCCACATCAAAGAAGGCAAAGTAGTCACTAGCTCCTCTTTGAACCCAGTCTGAATGTGTGTGGGTTAAGGCCTAGGTCTGGTCTACAGCTTCCACTCAGTCTTAATGCATTCATAAGGATCTCTACAACCTTTAATTCTGTAGAATTTTAGGGTATTAACTGTGCCAGACCTTTGAAACATTTAATAAATATTGTGTCAAGCCTCCTATGCAGATGAGGCCTTACTGACCCACTAGGTGCGAGATTTGTCCATTTTATAAAACAGTCAAGCATTTATTAATTACCTACTATGTACAAAGCACTGTGCCAGATACTGGGGATATGGTGACCAAAATTGACAGTTTCTCCGCTTCCAGAATGTGCATTCCGTCAGAGGAGACTGTTTGCATGACATGTACAAGCATTTACCAAAGAAGTGGAAGGTGATTTTTAGGCAGGAAGTTGCAGGGAGGGAAGAGGGAAGTATAAGCAACTGTGGGGAGCTGGGAAAGATCTCCTGTAGAAGAAAGCAGTGAGGAGAGCCTCCCACAATACTAGAGACTCTTAAGAGGTGGAAGAGAGGAAAGAGCATTTTCCTGGCTTGGAGTCACCTGGGGAAAAGCAGGGAGGAGGCAGAGACCCTCTTGCCAGCAGGCGCTCTGTGTTGGTTACATTTGGGGAGTCTCTAGTTCAGATCATGGCTTACATCACGCCCTTTGTTTTCCATGCTTATGGTCCCTTATCCTCCTTGGGGGGAAGTAGACCATACTTGGGGCACACAGTCAGCCTACACATAGTGCCTCTCTTTCAGGGGTGTAGTGAGGATCAAATGAAACAATATTTATAAAAAGAGCTTATTCCCTTCCCTTCTCCCACTGGTTTTCCTTCCTGGAAGAGAAAAGCCTCAGTAGAGCCCAAGAGCACACAGAGCAAACCAGTCATTCATCCCTGGTACCCCTTTGCAGTAAGTCTCACTAGCTCTTTTGTTCTCTTTCTACCTGTGTGCCGGGGGGCAGTGAGGTGACTTAGTGGATGGAGTGCTAGGCTTGGAGTTCAGATGTGGTCTCATTCACTAGCTGTGTGACCCTGGGCAAGTCACTTAACCCTATTTGCCTCAGTTTCCTCATCTTTAAAATGAGCTGGAGAAGGAAATGGCAAACCACTCCAATATCTTTGCCAAGAAAACCCCAGCAAAAGGCCTGACATCTCACCTCCACTTCAGAAAACTCTAGTGGCCCCCTATTACCTCTGGGATCAAATAGATAATCCTCTGTTTGGATTTTAAAACCCTTAATGACACAGCCTCTTCCTACCTTTCCAGTCTTCTTACATCTTATGCCCCTCTATGTCATACCTAGTGATCCAGTGACTCCAGGCTCTTTGCTGTTCCACAAACAAGGCTCTCAACTAAGTGTTTTCCCTGGCTGTTCCCAGGCCTGGAACACTCTCCCTTGTGTCCATCTACTGATTTCCTTAAAGTCCCATCTTCTACACGAAGCCTTTCTCTTCTTCCTTAACCTTAGTGCCTCCCCTGACAACAGGCAATCACAGCTTCACAAGACTTATATGAAAACCAGGTTTATTACAAGAGAAATGAACATGCGTGTGGAACCCAATGAGTTCCCAGTCCTTATAGAAGTTTGCATATTTATGACAGTACAACAAAAAAGGACGAGGAGAAAACAGGAAGGAGCATGGCATGTCAGGGGAAAGGTGCAGTAACCCTTCCTGAGGGGAGGAGCAATCGATGGCAAAAGCTGAATTCTTTTCCCTTGACCGCTGGACTATGAAGATAGAAGGGTCTACTTCTCTGCAAAGGGCCCCAGCTGCACAAACATCTTCCCAGCCTGGTACAGACTGACAGGCCCCTGTCTTGCCTCCTAAGGACACACAGGGAATCCAGATTGGTGTGTGAACAAAAATTGTGTCAGGTGGGGATGGGGGCTTCATCCTTGACACATTCAGGGCCTCCTGCATGCTCTGGGTCCAGATAAGCTTAGGGGACCCCTTTAATAGCTCTTAACACCCCCAAAATACTACTCCCAATTTACCCTGTGTATTTCTTGTAGACTGTGAACTAGAGAAGAGAGACAGGACTTTTCGCTTTTGCTTTGTTTTGTGTTGTTTTTGTCTGTCTTTGTATTGTCAGTGCTTAGTCTATCAGTCAACATTGATTTAGCAGTTGCTGTGTGTCAGGCACTGTGCTAAATGCTGGCATGTTGTTTGTTGTTCAATCATGCTCTATTCTTCATGGCCCCATTTAGGGTTTTCTTGGCAAAGATTGATGGAATCCTAATAAAGCTGCCCCTAGCTCCAATATTCTAACTTCCTCATGGGCCCCATATCCTGATTGAATCACACAATCTAGCTTTAACCACACCACAGACCCCCAGACTCAATATAACCACTTCTCCTAGCCACTGCCCTCTCCCCTCCCCATGCAGTATCCTAACTTCCTCATATATGAATCACTGTTCATTAGAACAGCAGGTGTGTCCATGTGAGCCACTGCCCCCAGACCCATTCCTCATATTTTCCACAGAAACAGCAGGTGTGTACACATACTCAACCACAACCCCATCCATCTAATCTCAGATAGGACCACAATAACCAACCAATCAGAAAGCAGCACCATCAGAATGCAGGAGCAGGATATGGACCCCAAAACAATAGAAGGGACTTTCCCTAAGTAGGCACCTGTACAATAATAACAAAAACTCCCCTTTAGGTGAACTTATGACATAGACTTATTATAATACCATTATCATACATACCTGCCCCTCCCAATGGGTTTTTCTGCCTGCATTGTGGGTAGTCACATATGCAGTTCCACAGAGGCTGGGACTCCTCCCCCACTACCTAATCCCTTGACAAACCCCTCCTGACTTTTTAATATTCATAATTTCTGTTGTGTAATCAGCATCATTACACTATAACACTGCCTTTCTTGTCTTACTAAATTGCTGGTTCCTTTTGGAACTTAGCCTGCTTCATGAGAGGCGTCAATCTCAATAAATGCCTATACTTGGATTAGAGGTAGTCTAACAGATTTCTTTGAGATAGTTTCACCACAACACACCAGGTAACCACAACAAGATACTGGAGTGTTTTGCCATTTCCTTCTCCAGCTGAGACAGACTGGGTGAAGTGACTTGCCCAGGGTCACACAGCTAGTGTCTGAAGCTATATTTGAACACAGGAAGAGGAGTCTTCCTGACTCCAGGTTCAACACTCTATCCATGAGCCACCTTGCTGTCTCTAATTAATCATAAGGGACTGTCTTTGGTACTTCTAAGAGTATCATTCACTGACATTTTGGATTTGTATAGTATTGTCCTCAAGAAATATTTTAGTCTCCTGTGTTAATTTTCCTTAACACAATGATAACAGAGCCTGTGATGTTTCCATCTAAAATGGGGTCTTCTTTCCCTCAACCTATTTCCTGCCTTTATCAAAGACTATTCTTTAACCCCTTCCAAACTGTGAAACAGTTAAAATTTCTGACTTCAGAAATTTTTTATGACTTCATTTTGTTCTCAAAATAATAAGATTAATAAAATGTAAATAGTTAATATAACAAGAGTGTTATGTGTGGACTAAATATACCACTCAAACTTCAATCTTATGCAGCATTACAGAAGGTGATTAAAGTGTCTAGCTATGCTTTAAAATCTTCAATCCTATTAGGCAAAACTCCTGACAGTATTTTTTTAAACTACTACAAGATCTGTGGAAGCATATTTAAAACCTCCTTTGTATTTTACCTGAAAATGTTAATGATATTTCTCTAAAAAAAAAAATTTCTCTAAAAACCCTTTCCAGAAATGGTTCCCTTCTTCCTCTACTCAGAAATATAACTAATATGAGGGGAAGCTAGGTGGCACCGTGAATAGAACACCAGTTCTGGAGTCAGGAGGACCTAAGTTCAAATCCGGCCTCAGACACTTAACACAAAAACTAGCCATGTGACCTTAGGCAAGTCACTTAACTCAGTTGCCCCTCCAAAAAAGCTTAAAAGAAATAAAAAAAGAAAGATAACTAATGTTATCTTATGTCCAGGACAAAAAGAAGAAAGACCTTTCTTACAAAAATAGGTGTTAAGGGTAGAAACTAAACTTTGAAAAAAAGAATACCTGGTTAAGACCCCAGCCTTCCACCATACCCCGAAAGGGACTGGGCTATGACTCACCATTCTCCATTAAAAAATGTTTCTTTCTGAAGTCCTTGAGAGGAGTAGACAAAGAAGGAACTGAGAAGTTACTGTTCTAGAATGTTAACCCCAAATTGCATTTCAACATATGACCTTTTCTTTATTCAAGATTCCCATAAATTTACCTCAAATCTTGAAGCAGAGAGAGATGTACAAGGACATGGGTGGGCTATGCTACTTTGGACATTTCTCTAAGCTAGAAAAGGTTCTGATTTAGAATTATACAAAATAAAATTGTTTCTGGTAAATGTACCAAAAATGGCCCTACATATTAAATTGTTCTTCTTCAACAAAGCAAAATTTCAAAACATGAAAAAACAAAAGATTTTGTGGATAGAGACTAAATTAAATATCCTTCACCTAATCTCAGATTCTAGTTAAAGGATCTAATAACAATTTTTCAAACCTGAATATTTTTTATTTTTCTTTTCCATTATAGGAACTCAAGGGTGAAACATGGCGATATCCTTCCACTGTGATGTGTTTTATTAATGATCAGCTTTTGGGCAATGAAGGCTGTTTGCAGAAATGGGCTTATAAGAAATGGGGTCAGAAGGATTTTAAGCCCATTCCACTTTATGAAGCTCTTACTTCGGATTATGTGGCTGATTACGTGAAAAATTCCAAGGCAGGTTATGCTTATTTTTAAAGGGAATAATGGAGTCCTGGATCATTGATATTAATTCATTATTAATGTAGAAATATTTATTGAATGCCTTCTATATGTACATTAATTGTATTGGGTATGCAGCACTTCTTAAATTGTGGGTTGTGAGTGAAAAAAGTTTAAGAAGCCCTGAGGTAGAGAATAGAAAAGGGCAGATTAATGACAGCCCCTGCCCTTGAAAAGCTTAAAACCTAGTTGTAAAATAGCTAGGTCATAGATTTAGAAGGAGCTTTTAAGATCATCTAATTCAACTCCCCTTCCCCCATTTTGCAGATATCTGAGGCAGAAAGAGGTAACTAAATCTTCCGCTAGGCCTGGAATCAGAAAGATCTGAATTCAAATTTGACCTCAGACACTTAGTTGCTATGTGACCCTGAGTAAGTCACTTCCCTCTGTTTGCCTCAGTTTCCTCCTCTGTAAAATGGGGGTAAATAACAACACCTACCTCCCAGGATTATTGTGGGGATTGAATGAGACACTAATCATATAGCACTTAGCATAGTGCCTGGCATATGTTAAGCACTATGTAAATATTAGCTATTATAATTATTCTTTTTTCCCAAGGTCACACTGGCTATGAGTCATACAGCTGGCACCACACTACCTTATCCAGCCCTTCAGCTCCTGGCTCCAGTTCTTTTGCCTTGTTAAAGGAAGAGTCAGATATCCCAAGGGGCCAGATTAGACCTACTGGCCATTCTAGTAGGAGTTACTTTAAGTAAATTGCTTCCCTCCTAACGTCTATCTGACGTCAAAAGCACTGAAAGAATGGATGATTTATAAAGGCACTTAATAAATATTTATTAAATAAATGACTGAATGACTGGGGATAGGAAAAAGGAGGGGCACTTTTGGAGCACTGGAGACTGCATGGATGGGATGCTGCTGTGAAGGCCTTTGGATCACCAGAGATAAGAAAAAAGGGGATTTTAGAAAGTGGGAGAAAAGCAGAAAGTAGGGTGTGAGAGGACACCAAAATCAAGCCATCTATTTAACAGCTTTGCTTACGGCCTGTTAGTAGCAACTTCTAAATAGCCTCTTTAATGCTTGCAGTATGCTACAACAGTTTATAGTAAAGCTCCATTTTTTTTTGTTTTTGTTTTGCTTTTTGGAGGGGGGAAGGTAGGAGAACTGGGGTTCAGTGACTTGCCCAAGGTCACACGGCTAGTAAGTGTTAAGTGTCTGAGGTCAGATTTGAGCTCAGATCCTCCTGACTCGAGGGCTGATGCTCTATTCACTGTGCCACTAGCTGCCCCTAAAGCTCCATTTTTACTGGATACGATAGGAGTCAAATAAAATCCCATAAAAAGTAGATTTGGGGAGTTGGGAGGAAGGAAACTGGTTCTCTTTACCTTAAAAATCATAATATACAGTCTTCTGTTTTTATAGCATTCTCATATTCTACCTACTTTTCTGTACAGCAGTAGAATATTAAACATGCTAGTATTTCTCCTTCTGCTTTTCATTAATTTTAATTTTTTTTGTTTTGCTTTTTGGAGGGGGTAAGGCAGAGCAACTGAGGTTAAGTGACTTGCCCAGGTCACAGGGCTAGTAAGTGTTAAGTGTATGAGGCTGGATTTGAACTCAGGTCCTCCTGACTCTAGGACTGGTTCTCTATTCACTGCACAACCTAGCCATCCCCTTGCTTTTCATTTATTAATTTAAATTTACACATTTAAACTAATATAAAAACTTACTGTATCTTTGAGTGATATATATTTTTTTTTTTTGATACTGAATCTCCCTGTCTTACCCTGGCTGGAAGTACACAGCCCAATCTCATGACTGATAGGCAAAGCTTTGACTAGCTCCATTTCCAGCTTGGGATATTTTGCTACTTCTTAAGCAGCCTAGTGATCCCCACTCCTGGGGACTCACCATATTGTACTTAGTGTGGATACTTGGACATTCATTTAGTCAACAACAGCTCAGAACTCCAGGGGCAATCCATTAACCTCAGTCTCTCCTCCTGCCCCCGTGCCAATTTCCCTTCTCCTTTGGCAGGAATTACAGTTGTATATAATCATACTATCTTTTATATCTTCTCTACCACTATAACTTCCATTTAATGTAATCTAGAATTTCTCTTAACCAGTTTACCAGTTTGGTGGTATATTCTTTGAATTCCTGAGTCTGGTGGTTATTGCACTTATTGCCTGGACAAAATAGGGAGACTCTGTCTGTCTTAAATGAGCAAACATTGTTAAATATACAAATAATGTTATCTAAGATGGGGGTCCTACTAAGATGAGATTACTAAATTACTAAATCACTAAAACTACCAAAGAATAAGCAAAGTTTAAATTATTTTCTGCTATCTTAATGGATTTACCCAGGGAAGTGTTGTTGAATTTTTTGTGTCAGCATTTGCACCTTGGAAATTTTGACACACACTACAAATCAGGTTTTGAATTATTTCTTGCTGGCTGCTTGCAATTTTTTCTCCTTCACCTGGGAGTTCTGGAATTTGGCCATAACATTCCTGGGAGTTTTCATTTTGGGATCTCTTTCAGGAAGTGATCGATAGATTCTTCTAATTTCTGTTTTACCCTCCGATTCTAGTATATTAAGGTAGTCTTCCATAATAATTTCTTGAAAGA
Source organism: Petaurus breviceps papuanus (assembly GCF_028583685.1). Taxonomy (NCBI): domain Eukaryota; kingdom Metazoa; phylum Chordata; class Mammalia; order Diprotodontia; family Petauridae; genus Petaurus; species Petaurus breviceps. The sequence continues at coordinate 43,273,532 of NW_027187391.1, forward strand.
TGATGTCTAGGCTCTTTTTTGATCATGGCTTTCAAGTAATCCAATAATTCTTAAATCATCTCTCCTCAATCTATTTTCCAGGTCAGTTGTTTTCTCAATGAGATATTTCACATTTTCTTCTATTTTTCTTTCTTTAGATTTTTTTTTATTGCTTCTTGATGTCTCATGGAGTCATTAGTTTCCACTTGTCCAATTCTAATTTTTAAAGAATTATTTTCTTCATTGAACTTTTGTACCTCCTTCTCCATTTGGTCAGTTCTACTTTTTAAGGAGTTCTTTCTTCAGTGAATTTTTGTGCCCCATTTTCCATTTGGCCAGTTCTGTTTTTTAAGATGTTATTGTCTTCAGTATTTTTTACGCCTCCTTTACAAGATAATGACTCTTTTTTTCATGATTTTCTTGAATCACTGTCATTTCTTTTCCCAAATTTGCCTCCACTTTTCAATTTTGATTTATAAAAGTCCTTATGAGCTCCTCCAGGAATTCTTTTTGTACCTAAGACCAATCCATATTCTTCTTTGAGACTGGATATAGTGGTTTTGACTTGTCTTCTGAGTTTGTTTTGATTTTTACCAGTAACCATAGTAACTTTCTGTGGTCAGGATCTTTTTTTGTTGTTTGCTCATTTTTCCAGCCAACTTCTTGGCTTTTAGCTTTCTGTCAAAGTTGGGCTTTGTTCCTAGGGTGGCAGAGGCACTGTCCCAAGCTTTGGTTTTTTGTGAAGCTGTTTTCAGAGTTAGCTCTGGAGATCTGCAAGCTTTTAGTTCTTCCAAGGTGGCATGATCTAAAGAGAGATGTGTTTGCTGCTCTCCTGGCCTGTGCTGTAGTCCTTAAGTGACCACAAGTATTCTTTTCTGCCCTAAAACTGTGACGAGGGACCCCATTCCCCTCCAGCCACAAGCTCTGGTGGGCTAGTACTCCTCTTCACCTTGGGACTGTGACCCAGACCCAAGTATGGGCAATGCAACAGAGTCCTGCCCCCAAAGGGACCCTGTCATCTCCGTCTGACCCTGTTACTGTCTGTGGGCTCAGAGTTCCAGAATCAGCCCTTAGAGCTGCTCATTTAGTGGCCCCCCAGGCCTGCTGCTTGTTTCCTGGGGTGTGGCCAGTGCTGGTGCAGCCTGCACTGAAGTGTACTCCACTCTCATCCTGGTATAAAAGATCTTTCCTTCTAAGTTTTTATGGGCTGGAAAATTGTTTCATCCTGTCTTTTTGTGGGTTCTGCCACTCCAGAATTTTTTTTGAAGCATTATTTAAAGTTGTTTGGAGGGGAATTTGGCAGAGTTCAGGTGAGTCACTGCCTTTTCTCTGCCATCTTGGCTCCACTCCTCCAAGGGAAGTTTCAGGGACTGGAGAGAAACTCTCATCATCTTTTTGGAAATCAAGGATGGGAACAGCTAGGTGGAAAAATGAATAGAGCACTGACCCTGTAATCAGGAGGACCTGAGTTCATATCCAACCTCAGACACTTGACACTTACTAACTGTGTGATCTTGGGCAAGTCACTTAACTTTGCTTTGCCTTGCCCCCTCCAAAAAAAAATCAAGGATGGACTCCCAAGAAGAGGGTGGAGTCAACAGCTTTGCCTCCCCACAACAGAGCAAGTCCCCTAGATTTCTTTTCCTGATGGCATGGATAACCTCCCAGGGTTTATGGCCCAATGCACAGTCTTTATATGTTACCTCTGAGACTTTCTGCCAAGATGGCCCTTGTTATATCCTACCTGATTTGTCAGGGTGCTTACTGGGCCACCTCCACCTCATAGGAAATAGACTCCTGTTTGATGATGTGCAAGGGTTTCTACCAGAGCTGTATGAATCTCACTCTCTTTGATCTGAAATTGTCACCTGCTAGATTCAGTAGTTCAGGCAGGAGCAAAAGAGTGCCGGAGACTATGGCAGCTCCTTCCAAACCTGAAAATATGATTTGTTCTAGAATATCCCAGCTGTAATTAGTAACTTCTTAGATGGTTTAGCTGGGGAATGAGTAAGGCAGGTATAGGTAGCCCTAGACTTACTCATATTGGTCTGGCAAGCAGTGTGCTTGAATCGAGTCCTCCTTTCTGTCATGTCCAAAGTTGTAGCTGTTCCTCTAACATTTTCTAGGTCTGCCTGCTCTAGCACATTTCTTATGGACTAACAGCCTCTGCCACTCACCCAGATCTAAATACTACCCTGGACAGAGCTCATCCATGAACCGACCTCCCCTACTCTGGGTGAGAGAACTCTTTGGAATCTCACAACTTTACTAAGTAGGGACCTCAGTGGCTGCCTAATTCAACCCATACCCAAGAAGGAATTGCTCACTCTACCATATCCAATAAATGAACATCCAGCTTCTACAAAGACACCTCCAATAGGACAGTCGATTCCACTTTTGCATGGCTCTAATTGTTAAGATGTTTTTCCTTCTATTGAGCTTAAATATACCTCTTTACAACCTCCACCCATTAGTCCTGGTTCTGTTCTCTGGGGCCAAATGGAAACAAATCTCATTAATCCTTTTTCCACATGACATCCCTTTAAAGTACTTCCTCCCCACAGTTTCTATTGGTCATATCTACTTCATGAAGATCATAAAAACTGTTTCTGTAGGAGTTTATGAAACAGAACCATCAGAAAAAGGGTTCATCAAGCTCTCTATGTCCCCTACCAGAGCACTTGTTCTGTTTAGGAAGAGTGAGTGGGAAGGGACAGCTATGTCATCATCATAGAAATCTGAATGCCATTACCATCTGGGACTGGTATCCTGTATCTTCAGTAAACGACCTGCTAAACCAATTGGCATGGATGGTGGGATTCATTTAATTGGACCTCTGAGGGTCATAAAATCTAACATAGAAATGAGGAGGTTAATGGAAGATGGCCTTCAAAGTATGTGACATCTGGCCCAGTTAGGAGACCTGCCTTCAAATTCTAGACCTACCATTATTAGCTATGTGACCCTGGACAAGTCACTTGATCTATTTGAACCTCACCTTTCAACTCTAACCTTCTACCATTTCAATTTGTCTTCCAGTTTATGTAATTATGACCTTTGGTTTATGTAATTTTGCTCCATAATTTTTACAAGGTTCAAAAACTGGATATTTTAAAACCTCCTAATAGACAGAGTAAGGGTACAAGTACCAATGTTTTTAAAATATATTCTCATTTAGTCTTTGGACCTTATTAAGCATGCTGTACTGATCTAGGCTGTCCTCTAGTATTTATATCAACACTGGTTACTTGTATAGTTGTAGAAATGCCAATTCAAGGGGAAGATGAGTTTTTTGAAATATATAATGGGTTAACAAATAAATATGGATCCATATAAAATGGAGGCCTTACTAAAATGAGTCCCCTATCACAGCAAGAACTTTGCAAAAGTTCCTTGGCTTTGTAGGACACAGCTGTCACACCCCTCAATGTCCTCCAGGATAATCAACCTAGAAGACACAATTTGTAACCTTGATATCTGGTTTATTTTAGTATTCATCTTGATCTTTCTGAACCCATGGAAACTAATGCATTCATGAGAACTATCTTCTCACAGTTTATTCTACCCTATACCATACCCCTGTATGTAGAGTCAATCCTCAACTCTCTGTGGGGGTGGGGAAGGGAGAGAGGCCAACATTCCTAGAAAATATGCAAAAGTCAAAAAGGAAAATGTTGATATATTGAGCCTATGGGAAATAGGGGTAGGTTCCCGCAAGCACTAAAAACTATCATTTTTCTTTAGGGATTGCTGAAAATACACTTTTCTATATACAATTCTTCATAACAAAACATTAATTCTTTTTTAAAATTTATTTTATTTTTAGTTTTCAACATTCATTTCCACAAGATTTTGTTACAATTTTTCTCTCCCTGTCTTTCGCCTACCCCACCCCAAAATAGCAAGCCTAACTGAATACCCCTTCCCCCAATCTGTTCTCTCTTATATCCTTCCCCTTCACCCCCCTAACTTTCTAGTATGGCAAGATGGGTTTCTATACCCCAGTACCTGTATATCTTATTTCCTAGTTGCATGTAAAAAAACCAATTTTTAAACATTTGTTTTTAAAACTTTGAGTTCCAGATTTTTTTCTCTTCTTCCCTCCTCACCCACCCCCACTGGGAAGATAAGCAATCAATATAGGTTGTACATGTGTAGTTATGCAAAACATTTCCACAGTAGGTATATTGTAAAAGACTAACTATATTTCCCTCCATCCTATCCTACCCCCCACTTATTCTAATTTCTCCTTTGACCCTATCCCTTTTCAAAAATGTTTGCTTCTAACTACCCTCTCCCCCAATCTGCCCTACCTTCTATCCTCCCCGCTCTTATCCCCTCCCCCCTATTTTCCTGTAAGGTAAGATACCCAATTGAGTGTGTATGTTATTCCCTCCTTAAGCCAAATTCAATGAGAATCAGGTTGTCCCATTCCCTTTGACCTTTCTGCTCTTCCCCTCCATTGTAACAGCAAAACATTAATTCTGATAACACGCACATTTCTTAACATGGTAACCATGAAATAGCGCATAAAATGCAGGAGAGAAGAAAGGCAAGATGGGATGGGGAGGGGCAGTGATGTCAGAAGAACCAGGAGGTAAAAAAGGGAAAAGGGCAACCTGGATCTTTAATCTCCCTTTTGGTTCCTATGGTTGAACTATTACAGGAGTAATACGACATTGCTCCCTACCATGCCAGCTGGGACACTCAACCCTGTGCATGGCAGTGGGTAGGACTCTACTGAGAGGGTGAGAATGACCATGCCTGGAACATAGTAAGCACTATATAAAAATTAGCTGCTGTTATTATTAAAACAAAAGAGCCCCTGTCTTCAAGGAGCTTATTCTCCTTGAAGACACATCAAGTTTGAGGTGATATTAAGACATCTAATTGAAAATGACCAAAATGGGACTGGCTATCAGATGAAAGGACAGAATCAAAGAAATGTTTTGAAGCTGCCAACATAGAGGTAATAATAGGCAAAGCTATGATTATAGATAAGTTCATCTAGATAAAAAGGGTCAGTGGTTGGGCCTTGAAAAATGTTCCCATTTATGGCAGAAGTAGAAAGAAGACTGTGAAGGAAGAGCTTTTTCTCTATCTAAGGTGAAAGTTAACAAAAAAGCACAATGATGTCCTGTCATGAGGACACTGGGAGATTAATTAACAGGGTTCAAGGGTCAAGGAGAATGAATACAAAGCTAAACTTGGGAGACCCTAGGGGTTGGAAGTACTACAGTCTCTCCTCATTCTGTACCTATGCAAATGGTTTGGACTGTGGTAGTTCTGGGGGGACTCTGCCTCTAATAAGCTGACTTCCATGTGGTCCAGGAGAACTGGGAATAGTGATTCTGAGCATGGGCAATGGGATACCCCTCGTGACACAAAGAAAATGACTATAAAATTTTCAGAGAAAGATTTGTTCCTCTGAAGGTATAGGTATAAAAGAAAAAATAGGATAAAAGACAGGTCAGGGATTAGGATGGGGCAAAAGGGGTTGAGATTTCTCACCAAAAGCAGGTAGGAGAGAGTTCCTATGCAGGAATCAAGGTGGAGAACAGACCAACGAATGAACTGGCTTAGAATTGGAGAAACCAAGAAGTAAGGCCAGGGCTGGGTTAACATAAACAACAGACTCTCTAGTATCAGGCAAGGAGGTCTTTTTTCAAAGGCGTTTCTGTGGCAAATGCTTCCTCGTACCAGGAGGGGCAGAGCTTTCCAGGTAGCCCTGGCCTTTAGCAGAGAGAATTTCATTCCAGCTGATCCCCTTTGGACTAGACTCCAAGAAACCTTATCATGAGAAAATTTGTCTTCCTTTTAGTTTTAATCAACCTTGGTACTTAATACTTCATTAGGGGGCGGCCAGGTGTCACAGTGAGTAAGATTCCTAGGGTCAGGAGACCTGGGATCGAATCTGGGCTCAGATACTTAGCACCCACCCAGAAACACTTGGCCGTGTAACCTTGAGCAAGTTACTTAACCCCAATTGCTTTAAAAAAAAAATACTTCATTAGAACCCTCAGTAGCTCCTGCCCTCTGATTGGAGGTCCAGGCAAAGAACTCCTTTCAGAGCCTCCACCACCAACCATATAGAGCTCCGAGGCCAACAGTCTTCATTCTCTACCATTTCCTTTGAATTGAACTTTATAATGCCTCAACTTCTTTTTGTGTGTTTTCTTTTCCTGTTAGATTGTAAGCTCCTTGAGGGCAGGAGCTGTCTTCCCACCACCCCATGTTCATACCCGCCAGCATCTGACAAGGCATCTGTCACATAGCAGGCATTTAATAAATGTTTATTAACTAACTCCCTGAGACCCACTGTTCCATACCTAAAGGCTAGACTCCTGGCCTCCTCCATTCTTCTTTCTCTCTATTTGCCGAAGCCTTTTTCCCTACTCTTGACTAAACCTAATCTCTATTTATGCGTTTGATTCCATACCCCTGATATAAGATCAGAATGTTGCTTCCAGCATCCCCCCTTGGTGTTTTTATGTTCTTTCTGTTTTTATAATCACTTCTTAATAACTCTTTCCCATCTGCCTATCAAATGAGAGAATGTATTTTATAAATCTTAAGCACTATTCATAAATGAGCCATTATTACCTGCTTACACAATCCTTCCTCAAAGCCTTCCACTGACCCTTCTCCCCTTTCTATTTACCACCCCATCTCTCCACTACTAAATTAATTTTAACTATTGTCTCCATCTAATGCTTCCACTTCCTCATTATTCACATTTTCATCAGCCCCTTAATTTTTGGCTTCCATCTCCCTCCCCTTCCCTGCCCCCCCCCTCCCCATCTCTGAATCTACTGTCTTAAAGGTCAACAGCAATTGTTTGACTCATTCCTCTTTGGCATCTCTCACCTACTGCATCCTGGGCCATTGCCAGTCATCTTAACTTATGTCTTGCCACTGTGCTTAAATGACTGTGGAGAAGAGAGTGAGGCTGACATCTTTGCTCAACTCTTCCTCACTTAAATCTAATTCACGAGCAAGTCAAGACATCACTTTCCTAATGTCCTTGATTCTCAGAAAGAAGGATGAACAACATCCAATCAAGTCCTGTTGACACAACTTCAGCTTATACCTACCTGGCCAAGATCCTAGTATATAGGCCCTCATTACCATGAGCAACACACAAGCCTCCACCCATCGTCCTCTACCACTACCAGACTCATCTTCCTTATGCACTGATCTTGGGACACAAAACTTGCTCTGCTCCAAAATCCCCTCACCAGTCAAACTAGACTGCTCTTAATCTCCAACAGACTGCAGTTTCCTGGATCTCAGCCCTTTGCTCAGGCTTATTCCCTGTGCCCGAAATGTCCTTTTCCTCATTGTGTTTATTGAATTCCTACCTATTCTTTAAAGCCCAAGTCAAAAGTCAGTGTCTCCCTGACACTCTTCCTGAGTCGCCAACAGATTACAACATGTAATACCATGTTATAGTTTTCTGTGTCTTAATCTCTTACCATTTTACTTGCTCCATCAAGTTAGGAATTGCATTTTGTCAAAATTTTCTATCTCGTTCCCACATAGAGCTTGCCATATAGTAGATGCTTAATGTTTGTTGAATTGACTTGAGGACTAAGCTCTTTCAGATAGTATTTTTTTGCTATCCTACTCACAAATCTTCCTAGTGATAATGGGGGAGATGGCAGGGAACAGGGCCATATCCTCTGAGCAGTTAGAAGTTCTATTTGGTGGTGGGATTTGAGCATCTATAACAGGGTATTCTATTTGCACAGGGCCTTAACCTCTAATCTAATGACCCTAGACAGCTTTCTGCTTTCTAGTTTTTCCGATCTTTATTGCTCACTTCTCAGTGAGACTTTATAATAGCCCTGCCCACCTTCTTCTGTAAATTAGGAAAAACAAAATGTCCCGGGGAAAATCAATAGATGAAGATTGTTAAATCATTAACCTGAAGTAGGCGTTCTTAACCTTTTGTGTGTCATGAATTCCCTCAGCAGTCTAAAGAAACATTCTCTGTGTATCTTCATCAGAATAATGTTTTAATTAAAAAAAATTTTTTTTTTGCTTTTTGGATGGGGGAAGGCAGGGCAATTGGGGTTAAGTGACTTGCCCAAGGTCACATGGCTAGTTTTGTGTTAAGTATCTGAGAACACATTTGAATTCAGATTTGAGTCCTTCTGACTCCAGGACAGGTACTCTAGTCACTGCATCACCTAGCTGCCCCAGAGTAATGTTTTTAAAAGCATAAAATAAAATATATAGGATTACCAAGAAAACTATTGAAATGCAGTTATCAAAAAATTTTACAAAACAAGTTCACAGACCCTCAGTTATGAACCCTCATCTAAAAGTTTTAAGAAGCTAACCCAATCATATTTCTTCCAATTCATTTTTTAAAAAATTTATTAAGCATTTATTATTTGGAAAGCACCCTGCTCAGAGCTAGGAATTTAAGATAAAAATTAAAAGATCCATGCCCTAATGAGTTTATATTTTAGTAAGTGTTTTTCTAATACCTTTGTCCTGAGTTGGTTTCTTTTTCTAAGGAAATTCAGTTATCCTTCAAAATTATGTAACACATATGAAGATGAATAAAATTTGTAAATAAAATTTGTAAATAAATCTGTACATATGCACATATAGAGAGAGTTGTAATCTATGATGCACAGAGAGGTTAAGTGATTTGCTCCAGGTCATTTATTTAATTAATAAAATGATTATATTTTTTAAAAATCCATTTCTGTTTCCTATTCTGTTTACTACATAATGTTTTCTCTTGAGTGATATAATTACTCTTAAGTTTTATAATTAAGGATTTATATAAATTCAGAGGCATATAAACTTAATCATAATTTGTATTCATATGATGTTTCATTTAAGGCTATGGGATAATAACAATTAATATTTGATTTCTAAAACAAAAATGCATGCAATAAAAATAGATATTTTCAAACAAATAATTCATTTTATTTCATTTGTGCTAATCATGGCAAATAAAGTTATTTTTAAAATAACAATAGCTGTTTTGAAATGAATTTGAAAATTGAATTTGAAATTCAGTAGAATGAAAATACCTTGAGGACAGGGGCTGTGCTTTATTTTTGGTTTTATATGCTATATATAGTTTCTTGGTTCATAGTAAGTCCTTTAAAACTGCTTGTTGATTGAAATGTTCTTTCTTAGTTTTTTTTCCTTAATAAAAAAAAAACCAAAACAATAATATAGTGTTCTTCTCTTTTTGGATGCCCTTCTAAGGGGCATCAGACAATTTCTCTCAAATGTGTATTATCAGCATAAGGGAAAAAAAGGTGTCAAATCTAGGTCAAGATGGAGGCAACAATATTTGAAGCAATGCCACCTCAAGAAATGTTTTTGGTAGAGAATCTTTAGCATCAGTATGAATTTCCATTACGGATAAGTTCAGAGTTTATGCTATTTTATTTGGTCATTGCTGTGGGTACCTTATTTGACTTAGATCTTTTTTTTATTTCCTAAATTAATAGCGTCCCATGGTCTTCTTAGAGATTACAGTAAATAAACGGCCCATTGGAAGATTGATATTTGAGGTAAGAGATAATTTTTTAAATTACACCTTTCCCCCCCCAAATCTGAAATTTGAGAACTTAATTTTGCAAATTATCTTTTCTGTTTTTTAGCTCTATGCTGATCTTTGCCCCAAAACCTGTTACAATTTTCAGAGCTTATGCACGGGAAAAGCAGGGTTTTCTCCAAGCGGTTTAAAATTGCATTATAAAAATACCATTTTCCATAGAGTAGTAAAAAATGGTTGGTTACAAGGAGGAGGTAAGTTGTCCTTAAATAAATTTAAGTTGTATCAATAAATTGACATGTCAAAAATATTATTTCATTGAACTATGTGAAATTAATATTTGAATTGTGTGGTAAAGCTTTTTAAAATTCATAAAGAAAGAGGTTTTCCTTTTACGAATTCTTTAATGATCAGTGTTGGAAACATGTCAAAAGTATACCACCACATCTCTAGGGGAGTGCCTTAGGGACCTGTCCTTGGCTCCAAGCTGTTCAATATCTTTATGAATGACTAGGGTGAAGGCATAAATGGCATGCTTATCAAATTTGCAGATGACACAAATCTAATAGTGATAGACAACATGTTAGATGGCAGTTAGGATCCCAAAAAGTGTCTTGATAGGCTATGGACCAAATAAAATAAAATGAACTCTGGAAGAGAAAAATGTAAAATCCTACACGTGGGCTTAAAAAAAAAAAAATCACCTGGGGCGGCTAGGTGGTGCAGTGAATAGAGCACGGGCCCTGGAGTCTGGAGGACCTGAGTTTAAATCTGACCTCAGACACTTTACACTTACTAGCCATGTGACCTTGGGCAAGTCACTTAACCCCAATTGCCCTGCCCTTCCCCCTCCAAAAAACAAAAATTAAAAAAAAGATTTTTTTAAAATCACCTTCCCAAGTACAAGCCACCACACATGACTACATGAAACTCTAGTGACAAAGATGGTTTTAGCTGAATAGAAAGCAAGATAGTATAGTCATACATTACATCAATTGAGGCATAATATCTCCCAGGCCAAAGGAGGTGACTATCTTGCTATACCCTACCCTCTTCAGACTACATCTGAAAAATTGTATTTATTTGTAGAGAGCACATTTTAGGAAGGACATTAGCAACTGGAGAAAACCCAGAGGAGGGGAATCAGTATGATGAAGGGCCTCAAGATCATGCCTTACAAGAATTGAGGGTATTTAACCTAGAAGAGAAGACTTAGGTGGGAACACGATAGCACTCTTTGGGTACTTGATGGATTGTCATATGGAAAAGGGATGAGACGTCCTATTTGACCAAAGAGGGCAGAATTAGGAACAGTGGGTAAAAGTGGCAGATTTCGGCTTGATGTAAGTCTAAATTCCCAACTCTCTAAAAATGGAATGGGCTGCCTCAGGAGATAGTGGGTTCTACCTCATTAGATGTCTTGAATTGAAGACAGGATAACCGCTTGAAGATATTTATAGTTCTTGTTCAAGCACTGGTTGAACTTGATGGCAACTGAGGTTTCTTTCTTTTCACTTCAGGAATCTTTGATTTTCTAATTGTTTTATTCAGTGTTTCAAGTGACATAGGAAATTTGGCTGAAAATGTGTATTAAACTAAAACTAGGCAAACGACTTTAGGGGAAATGCTGGGTGCCAAAGAGTAATAAATGCAAGCTTTAGAAGAGAAAAGTAATGGAAAAAATCCTCCTCTCCCCAACCCCATCACCTTTTAAAAATCAAGGTGTTTATTTGGACGAATGAAAATTAAAACATATGGTGCTGAGTTAAAGAATTTCCTTCTTGATATTAAGTGCCTCCATTTTTTATTTTTCCTAGGCCTTTATTTTCTCACTCCACAAACCAAGTGCCTTAATAACAATGATAATAATAAAATTAAAATTTGAAAACATCTAGATAGATGACTTCCCATCAATAGTACTCATTAGGCACGACTGTCTACAGCTAATCTGAGTAATTTAAACATAATTGGCTTGTTGTGGAGAAATATTTGCTTACATTTGATGATATTGACATATACTTAAACTGTATTTAAATTCCCTTCCCCGCGGCTAGGTGGCGCAGTGAGTAAAGCATCCGCCCAGAAGTCAGGTTCCAGCCTCAGACACTTAACACCCACACACAAAAACTAACTGTAACTTTGGGCAAGTTACTTAACCCCAATTGCCCTCCAAAAGGCAAAAAAAATTTTTTTTTAATTAAAAATAAATAAATTCCCTTCCTTCTTATGTTCCCCCTCCACACATAACTTAGAGCTTTATTTTTAAGAGGCTGGGGGCAGTAAATGCAGATCAAGCAGCTATCCTAGGCCTTTTTTCTCATTCATCTTCCTGATCATCCAGGAATTAGCTGCAAGGTTCTCTTAAACATTTATACCCTCATATGGCCACCAGTCAGGAGACCTTGAAATAAGATTACATTTGAGAGGAATTAGGGAAATAAATGGGTGTGTCCTCCTGATCTATTAAGTCAACAGCATGATTTTTATACTATACTTATCACATCAAATTAGATCACATGATATTGTTTTCCTCCAATAAAAAGAATGCACAAACTTTTTTCCTGTGCAGAGTTCCCAGGCTGTCTTTAATATCTATCTTTGCTTTTTAAACATGATTGACTTTTTAAACATAACTTGCATCTGCATTTTACATAAAAGTTTGCCTTTGCTAGAGGATAGAGTATAAGAGATGAAAATAAGAATATTAGTAGTTTCCATTTATTTATATGAAAAGTAGGAGTAAACAAAATTGAGTAGACAGTTTATATGTAATTCTACTCGAACTTTAACACAATTACTTATTTCTTTAGACTTCTGAAGAATTTATATTCTAGTTCTGCCTATGCATTATGGGGAGGAGGAAATGAGACAGCACATTATTGTAGAGGGATCCCTGGACTTGGACTCAATAGACCCCAGTTTATATTCTGGCACTGCCATTTATTAATGGACAGGGGTAAAGACATTTTAATTCTCAGGGCCTCAATTTTCTTACCTGTTAAATGAGGGGTTTGTACCAAATGAAATCCCATTCTATAACAAGATAGTCTGATTCTGTGAAATTACTTTTTTTTTTTTGAGGCAGTTAGGGTTAAGTGTGTCAAATTTGAACTCAGGTCCTTCTGACTCCAGGGCCAGCACTTTCCCCTATACTTGTGCAGGCAACTCTAAAATTTATAGCTACTAACACTACAGGTTGCAGAGCAGGTACTGATCTGCATTTGTAAGAGGGCGTTTCCTCACTGGGAGTTCCCTATATTAATGAAATCACAAATCTGGTTCAAGAAAAAATGATTGTGCAATTATTATTTTAACCTAAGTGCAGTCACTTACCCAGAACTCTATTCAGTTTCTTATTAGATTCAGTCCTTCATTTAAGTCGTTCAAAAAGTTTTCTTTTTCTCTCCCACTTCTATTACCCTACATATTCAGTTATTTCTCCCAATTTTGTTTCAATCTGGAACTTGATAAGCCTGCCAGCTATTTCTTACTTTGAAACTGATTCAGATACTTACTAGTCATGTGACCCTGGGAAAATCACCTTCTACCTCCTACGGATGTAGTTGGGGATCAAATAAGATAATATTTGTAAAGTATTTGTAAATTTGTAAATAATTTGTAAAATATTTGCCCAATGCCTGGTATATAATAGACAGTATCTAAATGTTAGCAATGATGATGATGCTGGTGATGCTGTTACAGCTAGGATCAGATTTACAACTGTCATTATATTTTGACCTATGTAGTGTACATTCTTTTTCCATATCCTAATCTTTTATTTTTCATTGTGTATCCTACTCTATTGTTTGAAAAGAGGCACAATGATAAAGATGACATAGTGACTCAAATTCTGGGCTTGGAGTCAAGAAAACTTGGGTCCAGTGCCAGGTCTGAGAGTTAGTTGCGTGATCCTTGGCAACTTCTCTGTGACCCAGCCAAATCCCTAGGATTTACCCAGTAAATCACAGATTACCTTGGTGGAGGGAGCCACCCCTTGCTGACATCCCTGTCTGTCAAGCCACATATGCAGGTCAATTGCAGGCTCTTGTCGTTTACACCTCCATGGGACCTCACACATCTACCTCCTTTCCATGCCACCCTACTACAGGGCTTTGTTCCCTCTCTCCTGAACTATTGCAACAGTTTCCTAATTGATCTCCCTCCTCCATCTCTCCTCTGTGCAATTTACCCTCCATACAGCTGCCAAAATGACAATATCAAAGCATGTTATTCCCATGCTCAGTAAATTCCATGCTCTGCTACTTCTAGAACCAAATACAAACTCCTCTGTCACTGAAAGCCCTTTGCAACCTGGCTTCAACCTGCCTTTCCAAGTTTGTTACACATCCATCACCTTCAGTCCTCTGACAATCCAACCAAATTGGCCTTTTGAATGTTACTCATACACAATCTTCTATCTCGGTGTCCTTGCAAAAGCTGATCCCCATGCTTTACAATGTATCCTCTCCTTTCCTCCAAATCTTTGGATCCATAGTTTCCTTTAAAATAAATGCCACCTCCTCCTACACTAGACTTTTCCCTATTCTCCCCCAGCTGCCAGCACCTCCCCTCCTCCTCACCAAAAAAAAAAAGTCAGCTTGGATTTACTTTGTAAGTATTTTTGGTTCTCTTATAAGAGTACATATTGTTTCCAATGATAAAATGTAAGCACAAAATCTGTTTCATTTCTGACTTTGCATTCTCAGTATTTAGCAAAATGCCTGTTAGAGATTACGCATTTAAGAACTGTGATTGACTTATATTCACATAATCTTTTATTTATCTCCATCATTCAGATATCGACATGGGAAAAGGAGATGGTGGGGAGTCAATTTATGGACCAGTATTTGAAGGTACCTATATCGCCTATTATATTGAGGTTTTGATATTAGCAAAAATAAATATCAGACACAATTAGGCCTAAACCAAACTCCTAACCAACAAATGGATGCTGATTTTCTAAAGTGTCTTTATTTTGCATTTAAAAATAGTCTGTCATTAGTTGTGTCCACCTTATTTGTGGTTTTCTTGGCAAAGGTACTGGAGTGTCTTACCATTTCATTCTTTGCTCATTTTACATTTGAGGAAACTGAGACATAGTTAAGTTAGTCACACAGCTAGTAAGTGTCTGAGGCTGGATTTGAACTCAGGAAGATAGATGAACCTTCTGACTCCAGGCCCAGCACTCTATCCACTGCGCCACCTAGCTGCCCAGAAATAGTATGCACACCCACAATTAGGAAATGACAATTAGCTTTAGTATTTTACATTTTATCAGCGGTCTATAATTGACCATAGTGGGGTACTTGAGTCCTATATACTTATATTGTAGATTGTATATAGAAACTTACCTATTTTAAATGAAGGTTATGAGACAGTTATTATATGTATATATTTCTTATTATGTTTATACTAATTACATTACATATAATATATACATTATATGATTACATTAATATTATATATTACAGTTATTATATTTAAACGAGACAGTTATTAAGTTGAAATGAGAGGAAACATGTTGTAGTGGATAGAGAACAAGCCTCAACATCCTGGATTTAAGTTGTGTGACTCTGTACAAGTTTCATTTAAAATTTTTATGTTCTTTTGGCAACTCTCTAGGGTGCAAAGAAAGTGGCAACTTTCATTGGTACAGGGAGTTTCTTCACTTTGTAGTTCCCTGTACTAATGAAATCACAGATAGAGTCCCTTTCCCTATGGAACTGAAAAATTTATATTCAAGATAATTGTTAAAGAACTTCAATTTTAATATAACTTGAAATGAGGAAAATTTTAAATTCTCTTTCTAATGATTTTTAACTCACTTTTTTAAAAACAAACTCAATTTTAAAAATCCTGAATCAAGGTTCTCTTTTTCCTTGGGTAGGGCCTGCATGCCAATTTGCAAATGGACTGACACATTCTCAAAATGGCCAGTTTCAATACGTAGGTTTTAAGATTGATTCATTAATATTTCAGGTATTTAAACTTCCTATCTCCATATTGAGTTGTTTTAGAAATGTTGAGTTGGAGATGCCTGTGAGACATCCAGCTTTAAATGTCCATTAAGCAGTTGATGTAATAAGCCTACAGCTCAGATGAGAGTCTGGAGCTGGTTATATAAGTATGAGAATAAAAATAAAGACATTTTTTTCTTTTTTTATCTCTTTTTAATTTTTTTAATTTATATCATTCATTTCCATAAGACTTTGAGTTACAAACTTTCTCCCCATTTTTCCTCTACCCACCAGCCCAAAACAGCAATCCCACTGAATATCCCTTCCCCCAATCTGCTCTCTCCCATATCTTCCCTCATGACTTTCCAGTACTCCACAGTGGATCTCTATGCTCCAGTGCCTGTATATCTTATTTCCCAGTTACATGTAAAATTATATATACATATATATATTTAAACATTTGATTTTAAAACTTTGAATTCCAGATTCTTTCCCTTCCTCCCTTGTCACCCACCCTTACTGAGAAGATAAGCAATTCAATATAGGTGGTACATGTGTAGCTATGGAAAACATATCCATAGTGGATATATTATGAAAGACTGAATATATTTCCCTCCCTCCTATCCCACCTCCCACTTGTTCTATTCTCTACTTTGATCCTGTCCCTTTTCAAAAATGGGTGCTTCTAACTTCCCTCCCCCCCCAGCCTGCCCTCCCTTCCATCATCCCCCTCTCATCCCCTTCCCCCCTACTCTTCTGTAGGGTGAGATACCCTATTTAGTGTGTATGTCATTCCCTCCCTAAGCCAAATTCAATGGGAATACAGTTGACTCATTCCCTTTTGCCTTCCTGTTCTTCCCCTCAATTGTAACAGTTTTCCCTTGCCTCTTATATATGAGATAACTTACCCCATTCTGTCTCTCCCCATCTCCTCTCATTATATTCCTCTCTCACCTCTTAATTTCACCTTTTAAGCATCATCCCTTCCCATTCAACTGGTCCTGTGCCCTCTGTCTATGTATACCTGTACACATATATACACACACCCATATACCCTCATATATAGACATATATATATATATACATACACATACACACACACATATATACACACATACATTTCTATTCCCTTCAACTATTCTCATACTGAGAAAAATTTCATAAGTTACAATAGTTGTTTTTCCATGTAGGAATATAAATAGTTCAACTTTGATAAGTTCCTTATGATTTCTTTTCCCTGTTTACCTTCTCATGCTTCTCTTGGTTTTTGTATCTGAATGTCATATTTTCTATTCAACTCTGGTTTTTTCATCAAGAATGCTTGAAAGTCCTCTATTCCATTGAATGACCATATTTTCCCTTGAAACACGATATTCAGTTTTGCTGGGGAGGTGATTCTTGGTTTCATTCCCAGCTCCTTTGACCTCTGGAATATCATATTCCAAGCCCTTCAGTCCCTCAGTGTAGAAGCTGCCAGATCCTGTGTTATCCTGATTGTCTTTCCACAATATTCAAATTGTTTCTTCCTGGTTGCTTGTAATATTTTCTCCTTGATCTGGGAACTCCAGAACCTGGCTATAATATTCCTAGGAGTTTTCTTTTTGGGATCTTTTTCAGGAGGTCATGGGTGGATTCTTTCAACCTCTATTTTGCCCTCTGGTTCTAAAACATCAGGACAATTTTCCTTGAGAAGTTCTTGAAGGATGGTTTCTAGGTTCTTTTTTTGATCATGGCTTTCAGGTAGTCCAATAATTTTTAAATGATCTCTCCTGGATCTATTTTCCAGGTCAGTGGTTTTCCCAATGAGATATTTCACATTGCCTTCTGCTTTTTCATTTGTTTAGATCTGTTTAATAGTATCTTGATTTCTCACAAAGTCACTAGCTCCCATTTGCTCCAATCTAATTCTGAAGGAATCATTCTCTTCAGTGAGCTTTTGATATTCTTTTTCCATCTGGCAAATTCGGCTTTTTAAGGCATTCTTCTACTCATTGCCTTTTTGAACCTATTTTACCATTTTTTAAGATGTTATTTTCTTCAGTCAGGTTGTTGACTCTCATTTTATAATTTTCTTGAATCATTCTCATTTCTCTTCCCAATTTTTTCTCCACTTCTCTTATTTGGTTTTCAAAATCCTTCTTAAGCTCCTCTATGGCCTGTAACCAGCCCATATTTTTCTTTGGAAGCTTTTGGTGCAGGAGTTCTGACTTCCTTGTCTTCCTCCTGTTCCATGCTTTGATCCTTTTTGTCCCCAAAATAGGAGTCTAATGTCAGATTGCTGTGCTTGCTTTGCTTCCTTTGCTTGCTCATGTTGACACTCAATTACTTAACTTTTGAGCTTTTTGCCACAGTAGAACTCTGCTACTGGAGAGGAGAGCTTTGTCCCAAATCGCTGAGATTTTCACAGATACTGGAGCTATCAGTTGGCTGCCCTCTCTGAAGCCTTCACACGCTCTGGCAAACTGGTTCTGCACCCCAGGACTTCCACCCTAGACTTCAATCCAGATGCAAGGAGGTTAAAGCAAGAGCAATTACCCCTCAGACTGGTCGCTTAGTCCCCCTACAATCTGCAGGCCAGGAGCTCTGAAGCAGCCACGTGGCAGTGGCTTCATGGCTGCAGTGCCTCAGCTGCTTCTCCCTCCAGGGGGTAAAGGCCAGACTGCACTCCCAAACTTCCCAAAAGTTCACAAATTCCACACTGCACTGACCTCTCACTTTGTCCTTAGCATCTATGGGGTGATTATTCTGGAAACTGCCATAGCTCCTGATGATCTGAAGTCCCTCCAGCCAGTGGCTGGTTGTGGCCACCCTGAGGCTAAAGCCTCCAGCTCATGCAAGGCTGGGCTCTGCTCCCAGAGTGCTGCGCTGGCCCCTTCCTGCCAGCCTGCCAGGCTATCTTCAGTGGGAAGTTAGCTTCTTGCTGTCATTTTGTGGGTTCTGTAGCTCCAAAGTTTGTTTAGAGTCATTTTTTATTATTAACACACACACACACACATTTTATTTATTTATTTATCTATTTATTATTTAATTCTTTCATTTACATGAACTGGAAGAGGTGGAAGTGGGAGTTGTGAGGAAGTCCTATTTCTATTCTGCCATCTTGACTCCACTCCCCCAATAAAGACATTTTTAAAATATTGAAAAGAAAGTTCAAAGAATTGAAAATTACAAAGTAAATAGGTCCAGGCCTGGAGAGTCCAATCTTAATCAATATTCTGTGAATTATTAGATCATGTAAAAGTTGCAGGGAACAGCATCTGGGAATTGATTTAATCATACCCTTCTGAGTAGTAGTAAGTTAAGGAAATAAAAGTTACATTTTACAGATACTTATTGCTCAATAGATGTTTTTTCATTCATGTATTATTAATCTTATGTAACCATGTGGAGAAAATCATATAGAAATATACAAATTGTCTGCAATTTTTGTCACTGGATATTCATGCCATTTTGGTTCAGTCAGTCTACACACATATCAAATAAGCATGCAAAGCTCATCAAGATACAAGAATTAAGGATGGTCCTTATGAAAATGAAAACGTGATTTTTCCATCATGTAAATGAAGTTTTCTCACTGAAGTCAGAAAGGTTACATTTTTTACATAGAGTTGTATGTTAGAAATACCACCAGTTTTAACCAGAGAGTAATAACTGCCACATTAACATCCAGTTGTAAAGTAGCAAATGTTGGCAGGAACTTATGAATCATAGAAAATGCATTAATTAGGGTTTTGAATTTCTCTGAAGTTTCTTTCACTTTTCACTTTCAATACTTACCCTGATTATAAAATGGAATTATCATCATTATGTTGATTTATCCCAGTATCTAAATATCTTTTTTCTAAATCTTTACCACAAATTATTTAGCAATTTACAATCCAAAAACACTTTGTCAACACTAAAAATAATTATAAGATAGAATTTAGGGAATAATTACCAGAGAAAATAGGGAATTGACTGTATATTTATAGAAGGGGCTGTTCCTTGGAGCATGCATGGGGATGGGCTTTTTTAAAAAGAAGCCATATTGGGGCAGCTAGGTGGCACAATGAATAGAGCACCAGCCCTAGAGTCAGGAGTAGTGGAGTTCAAATCTGGCCTCAGACACTTAACACTTACTAGCTGTGTGACCTTGGGCAAGTCACTTAACCCCAATTACCCTGCCTTCCCTGCTCCAAAAAGACCAATAAAAAAAAGAATCACATATCATGTAGTGTCATTAATAATCCCCTTCCCTGGCATAGTCTGATTACCATGAAATGGCTCTATAGCATACTTTATTGTTATGTAACTCAGGTTTCCTTAGGTTATCTAATCATAGAATCATCACGATACATAGGGAAGGGGGGTGGCTATGTGACAAAGTGAATAGAGCACCAGTCCTACAGTCAGGAGGACTTGAGTTCAAATCTGGTCTCAGACTCTAAACACTAGCCATGTGACCTTGGGAAAGGCACTTAACCCCAATTGCCCTGCCTTCTCCCCTCCAAAAAGCTAAATATATATACAGATGGAAGCAGAACATTCCTTATTAGACCTGCTAGAACATTAAGGAATGAAGCATGCCTAGAATGCCCTCACTCTTTATCTCCTCTGGCTGCCTTCAAGTTCCAACTAAAATGCCATCTTCATATCCCAGCAGAAAGCCTCCCAACCCCCGCCTTCCCTCCCTTCATTACTTCCTATTTATCCTGTATATAGGTTGTTTGTATATATGTTTTTGTGTCTCTTCAATTAGATTGTAAGCTCCTTGAGGGCAGAGATAGCCTTTTGCTCTTTTTGTATCCCTGGTGCTTAACACAGTATCTGGCACACTGCCAGTGTTTAAAAAATGTTAATTGAATATTCTTGAGGTATCTCCACTCCCTGAATACAAGTTGTAATAGGGCTAAAGAATCAATGTCATAGTTCTATAGATGAAGCCTGGGTAACAGAAAGAGGAAAGAATTCACTCTCACCCCTCAACAGGCACCTCCTTCTGATTTTGCTATCTATGTTCATGGGTACCACTGGGTAGCTTGTGTCCTATTGTTGAAAACTCGGTATGATTCCATTCAATTCAATCAACATTTATGAACAGTTTTCAAGAAAATAATTGCAAAGTATAAAACTGGGTCTTATCTAAACTGTCTCTCTCCACCTATTATTTAGCCCAGCAATCAACTATTGGCGTTTATTTATTGAATGAATGGAAGACGGCAGGATGAACTTCCCACTTCTTGGGAAATGTAGATTCCTAGTGTAAGCATTTTTGAGGCTGGCTTACTAGGTGATTCAGTGCATAGATGTAATGTAATGCCAAGGAAAGGCAACTTCCCAAGGTTCAGAATACCAGCATAGGTGCTCTCCATTTTATTCAGTGACCAACCAAGAACAGAGAAGATTAAAACATGACATCATTCAAAATACAGCATTTACTAAGTGTGATTAAATAATCTCCAAGTACTACCCCACCCCAGGACCTTCCAATCATTCAATCAATTACAAAGTCCCTGTTCTAAATACTTCTCCACCCCTAGGCTATACCTTCATTTGGTCCACCACAAAACCCCTCTTCTCAAATGGAGATTAGTTTCCAAACATAGGTAAAGTACCTTCATTTGTCAATCACAGAGCACAATAAGGTCAAAAGTTCCCCACCTCTGGATCACAATTGAATCTACCCCAGAGTTACATCAAGTTTAAACACAGCACTTAATACCCAAATGGAGGTCTTTTCTTCATCTTGACACCAGGCAAGTTCTCAGCAATCTTAGTTCCTGGGGAGACAAGGCTTAGCAAGGCCATAAGATACATTGCCAGTCCCTTCATGAATTTATCCTCTGTCTGTAGAACAGTCCTAGAACCCCTGAACACATTAGCAAAGCCCTCTCCCAGGATTTCTGTAAACATACAACAAGAAAATCCTTCTTCAGGGCTTCTGAACCAACAGAAAGGCTCCCAGACCCCTGCAACAACAGCACTGTCCTTCACCAGTGGACAGTATTCACTCTGTCTGCAGGACAATCTCCAGACCCCTGCAACAACAGCACTGTCCTTCACCAGTGGACAGTATTCATTCTGTCTGCAGGACAGTCTCCAGACCCCTGCAACAACAGCACTGTCCCTCACCAGTGGACAGTATTCACTCTCTGTCTGCAGGACAGTCTCAGGGCTTCTTAGCGAACAGCCAGGTTCCAGGACTTCTTCAACAAAAGGACTGTCTTTCACCAGTGGACAAATCTGGCAAAACAGCATCAAAACAGACAAAGTACCAGCAAAACAGCCATGTCTCCTCAGTCCTTGGCAGCTCAGGGGGCAGGTCTCAAAAGTCCAGGGCAATTCAAAGCGGCCACCAGCAATTCTCTTAGTCTCTCTCTCTCCACGAGGTGCTGCTTCCAAAAAGAGCTTCCGCCTCTCTCTAGTGTCTCTCCAAATCTACGTCACCAGCTCCTCCCAGTTCAGGACTTTCTTTTCACATCAACAAGCCCATCCCACAGGTGGGATTAACAAACTCTGGGTTTTAACACAATCAATTTGAAAACCAAGCCAATACAGGGGAATCTTTAATTGCCATTACTATCACAATAGAGCACCAAACCTGAATTCAGGAAGACTCATCTTCTGGAGTTCAGATTTGGCCTCAGACACTTACTAGCTGTGTCACCCTGGGTAAATCACTTAACCCTGTTTGCCTCAGTTTCCTCTTCCATGATCTGGAGAAGGAAATGGCAAACAACTTCAGTATCTTTGCCCAGAAAACCCCTAATGGGCTACTCAGTGTCAGACAGGACTGGAAACAACTGAACAACTGTGGTCAGGATAGCCCCACTCTTGCAGAGTGAGGCGTTGCTGAGGGCCAGGTACCTGCTGCCATGTTATGCCAGTTGAATCCTGACAGTCTTATTCCCAGCAGAAAAGGAACAGCTGGCACTGAACCACAGAGGGGGGTTGGACCTCCTAGTCTCTTGAATATACCTCCCATCATACAATAAAGTCATTCATAGAATTTGGAGCTGGGAGAGCCCCTGGAGGTTTCTAGCTCTATCTCACATTCAGTGACTTTTTCACAGATTATAGACAGTAAAACAGGGTTGAATAGAAGTGTTTGGTACATGCTTATTGATTAACTTAACATAGAGACTTGTTAATCAGAGTTCTTTAATTCTGCAGAGTAAATAGTGTTTATCTTTAAACTTTAAATGATCATGAATTTTAATTAGTGGACCTGTAATTTCATTGGCATAGGAAACTTCTCAGTAAGGAAACTCCTCCTACCAATGCAGGTCGGCACCTTCTCTACAAATTTATGGTCTTAGAAGGTTACCCAGGTTAAGTAAGTGACTTGCCCAGGGTCACACAGCCATCACGTGTCAAGAGGCAGTAGCTGAACCCATCCGTGTCTTCCTGGCTTCAGGGCCAGCTCTCTATCCAGTGCACTACTTTCATGTAGCATGGAGGCTTTCTGGGAAGACTAGCAGGATAATACACTTGGTGAGACTATGAATTGGTCTCATTCTCCTGGAAAACAATTAAGAATCATCCCTAAAAGCCACTATTCTGTGTTGCTCCCTTTTATATGTACTTATTATATCGTTCTGCATATTAACTTGGAAGATAGTGAGGAGGGAAGAAGATTGGATAGGGGATACAAAAACACAGTATATGCTTCTCTGCTTTCAAGAAGCATATATTTTAACTGAGAGCTGTGCTATCTATAACATGTAAAATATACAGAATAATATAAAATCAATACAAGATTGTTTAGGGAGCAAGGTATATTTGGGGAGATAATAATTGGGGAGATCAGAAAAGCTTCCTGTAGAAGATAGTGCTTAAAGGAAGGGGTTCTTAAAGGCAGAGGGAAGTATGTTCCATGCTCAGAGAACGGCCAGTTCAAAACTAAAAAGAGGAAATGACCTTTAGAAAGAACAGCAAGAATACCAGTTTGGCCAGACTATAGAGCCAAGAAGGGAATTATTATATAATGAGGCAGGAAAGGTAGGTTGGGGCCATTGTGTGAAAGGCAGGAGTTTACATTTTCTTCTGAAGGGCAGTAGGGAGTTTATTGTGTAAGGAAGTGACATGGTCAGATCAGCACTTAAGAAAAATCACTTTGGCAGTTCAGTAACAAATGTATTGGAATTGGGAGAGACTTGGGGCAGGAAGACCAAAAAGGAAGCTGTTGAAAGACTCCAGGTGAGAGATGATGACGTCCTGCATAAAGATGATGACTATAGGAATAGTAAGAAAGGGATAGATACAAGAGATTTTGTGGAAGTAGGCAGATTTGGCAACTGATTGGTTATATGAGGTGAGGGATAGCAAAAGATAAAGATTTTGATCTGAGGTTGTAAAACTAGGAAACTGGAAGCATGGTGGTATCCTCAGTAGAAATTGTGATGTATTGAAGAGGGAGTGGAGTGGGTCTTAGGAGAAAGATAATGAGTTCTGTTTTAGAAATGTTGGAGATGCCTAAGAGACATCCAGTTTTAAATGTCCAATAGGCAATTGATGTAACAGGCCTAGAGCTAAGATGAGAGTCTGGAATTGGTTATGTAGGTATGTGAGCTTCTACATAGAGACCATAATTAAACCCATGGTAACTAATGGAGTCACCAAATGAGAGTATGTGTAAAGAGAGAAGAGAACAGGACCCAGGACAGAGTCTTATGGCATATCCACAGTTACATGTTGATGGGGATGAATCAACAGAATAGATTAAAAAGGAACAGTCAGAAAGGAAAAGAATGAGAAGGCAATATCAAAGAGAAGGTGGTTAACAATGTCAAGAAAAGTCAAGAAGTATGAGGACTGAGAAAGGGCCATCAGAAATGGCAATTACAAAGTCATTGCAAGGGAGAGAGAAATAGATTTTTATTCATTGAAAATAAATTTTTTTAAAAAAAGAAAGAGAGATCATCGATAACTTGGGAGAGAACAGTTTCAGATGGGGATGCCGGAAGCCAGATTACAAAGGGTTAAGAAGTGAATGAGCAGAGGAAGTGGAACCAGTGGTTGTAGATAACTTTTTTCTAAGACTTTAAGAAAGGGGACAATAGCTTGAGGGGATGGTAGAGTCAGGTGGGGTATTTTTTAGGATGTGGACAATTTGGGTGCATGTTTTATGTTTATCTGGAAAGGAACCAGTAGATAGGGAGAGACTAGAGATTAAAGAGAAAATGGATGATTGCTCAGTTTCATGTGTATCCTCTTGCCCTGCAGAGCACTGGACTGTGCTAATACTGGGGGAGTAGGGAATGAGGAAAGGGTGCTCAGTTGCCACCCGAAAGACTTCCCTTTCAAAGGCTCTCAGCAGGATTCCTCAGGGAATCCCAGAGGTGGCTATTATCCCAGTGTACTCAGAGCAGCAATGAGCTCACTGTGCATCCTCAAACTTTACTGGATCGATCACCTTCTGTGTCAAGTCAATAAAGAGAAGAAATAGCTACAGCCAGTCTCCTTGCCTACCTTATTGCATCATGCCCTGACACAGGAGGACACAACTATCAGTCTACCCAGGGTCAGCCAGTATTGTATGAAGATTAATTGCAATCTATTTGCTGATCTAAGTTCAGTCAGTCACTATATGTCCAGTACAAAATTCTAGCCAACAACCCAACCTATTTATACCTTTTAGAAATTAATTGATTTTCTTTTTACTACAATTAAGGAATAGAAAGAAAAAATCACAGATAGCAAAATTATGAGAAAGTTTAAATATAACAATGATTTTTCTTAAAACAGAATTGAAAAAAACAATAATCTCACTGCCTGAGAGCAGTGACAGATACCACTTTTAGGTGTTAATATTTAATTTTGGCAGATCTCCACTCACTGCAGTCTTCTGTGAAATGAATGGAATGTTTTTATATTCTACTGAAATGTCCAGGAATTAACACAGTTATGGAAAGCCATTTAAACTAAAGTGTCATTTTGCAACTCAGACAAAAAACTTCCAGTAAGAACCCAATGGTCTTTAGTTCTCAAGTCAACATTTAAAAAGTAACCACTTTAGTTATAACTGTTAGAAGTAGCTGGTGGCACAGTGAATTGAGGAATACCTGAACTCAAATCCAGCTTCAGAAACATACTAACTGTGTGACCCTGGGCACTTAACTTCTGTTTGCCTCAGTTTCCTCAAGGGGAGATAATAATAACACCTGCTTCCCAGAGGGGTTGTGAGGATCAAATGAGATAATGTAACATGCCTGCTATGTGTTAGGCGGTATATAAATGTTAATTCTTTTCCCCCTCCCTTCCTTTGAAAAGTTAATTTACTTCATTTTTTAGCATAAACTTTAAATAACACATTTAATTAAAACCCCACTGACAATTTCCACAAAGAATTTTAGAGAACCCAATGTTAAATCTGTATTGAATATCAGCTCAATTAATTATGTGGCCTGGTAAATGTGGAATGATAAACACATCCACATACAGTGATAACTAAATAAGAAGGACTGTGCCTTTTATTTATTTTGTGTGAGATGTCTCATCTAATAGGGGGATAGGGAGCCAGCCTCAAAGTCAGAAAGATTGACCAATCCACATGACTCCTGAGTAAGTCATTTAACATCTCATTGCTTTAGACAACTTTCCCAAAACTTTAACTTTCAGAGAATGTGCCAACCTGCATTGGTGGAAGATGTTTCTTCCCTGGAGAGTTCCCCATACCAATGAAATCACAAGTCAGGTCCCAATTCCTCCCCTCATATTTTGTATATACTTAGTATGTGTTCTATCTCCTCCAAAGTAGCCTTCTAACTGTAGGTCATATACTGGACATAACGCATTTTTCATCCATTTAGCTTGTCCTGTGTGAATTATAAGGTGATTTCTTCTGGTGTCTTTTAAAAAACATAAAACAAGTTGAAAAGGCTCAGAGTGTCCCTTATCTAGATATGCCACAAACTGTATGGAACTGAAAAGACCCTCTTTATGTCTCCAGAAAGAGATTTCAGTATAGACTCAAGGTTAAGTCTATCTGTGGGTTCCCCCTTTTCTTCCTCATTGTGTGGTTTACTCCTTTTTTTAGAAACCACTGACTCATAATGAAATAAAAATCAGCTCATCTTCGTCTGGAGTCTAGACACAAACCTATTATAAAAATATATGCAGCAAGTAAACACAGTTTATAAAGCAACAACAAGAAATTCCCAAGGAAGGCATATGTCTGTTTGCCAGTCAAGGAGAGTAAGTGGAGAGGGGATAAATTCACCAGGTTGGGACCTCCTGGGATAGCAGCATCAATCAGGGAAACCACAAAATTCTATCTAGGAAGATCACTTCTTAAGCAGGTCAGTGAGCTGGGCAAGGTTTCATCTGCTCATAATCATATTCATTTCAGGGTAGCAATATCCTTCACTTGAAATCAGTTGGCATATTCACAGCGCCCTCTCATCCTTCCCCTCTTCCCACACTTCCCATGGTCCTTTTGACCCACCTAGCTTGCACTTACTTATCCCCCTTGCACTTACTCTTGCATTTGTATTAATGAGTATCCCAAGTACATCTCCCATGATGTATTTATGTCAATAATAATAATAATAATAATCCTACTGTGAGCAAAAGAAGTTTGAAATTCATGACTTGGTAGTGTCCTGGAGCTTGATGAATATCTGTATTTATATCTATCTATATCTATCGTTGTTACCATCTATAACAAATATCTTTTCTATTTGAACCTTGCATGATACATACTCCATTACAGAGGCAAACACCATTGTTGAACATTATACCTCTTTGCTTTTCTGCCTGCCTAAATAATTTTCCAAGACTTAGAGTTTTATATTTATGGAGGAATCTTATAGGAGCTTAACAAAGGCATAAGAGATTCTATGTTAGGGTCAGCTAGGTGGCGCAGTGCACCAGCCCTGGAGTCAGGAGGACCTGAGTTCAAATGTGGCCTCAGACATTTAACACAAAAACTAGTTGTGTGACCTTGGGCAAGTCACTTAACCCCAACTGCCCTCCAAAAAGCAAAAAAAAAAAAATTAAGAGATTCTATGTTAGAGGAAGGCCTTTAGGTCTTTGCTTGAGGCAATTGATCAAATGCCCTTTTGTAATGAACAAAACAAGTTTTTTGTAACAAATGAAATTTTTGTAAATCAACAGAATAATTGGGGTGGGATCTTCTCTACTAGCACTTTTCTGTTAATTTTGTTTATTATAAAGATGTGATCTGCTGAGGATAACTGTTTTTAAAAGCCTTCCTATTCCCTTCTTATATTTGCATTAGATATTCTTACTTGACAAATGGCAATCATACTCCAAATAATCCCTGATTGAATACAGTTAATAAAAAGCAAAGTTTCATTACCAATTATAAATTAATTGGAGAGAGGAAAAAATACTTATACTTAAATTTTCTCTATGATTACAGAATATAATGGTGATTTTTCAAAATACAGTAAAAAAACCCTCCTTCAATACTTCTCCTAAGTTATTGACATTATACTTTTGATATAGTCATTTACTTAATACTTTGCCACCACCAAGAAACCTGATATCTTTAGAATGCTGTTTCTTTCATTTTTGTTTTTTTCAAAAGTGAGTTTCATCTACTTTACACTTGTCATGTTAGGATTATCTTTTGAAATATTAATTTTACATTTTAAAATTATATACGGACAACCACAAAGTTATCCTTGACCCAGATATTTTCGTTCTCATCCATTTTTATCTAAAGTAAACCTTTTTATTTCTAATTGAATTTTTAATTGAAGTTTTTAATCTTCCTCTTTTCTCCTACCAGAGTCTGACTGGCATTAATTTTGTGTATTATTTCTGTCTAAGTCATATCTTCACTTCCCATCTTCCCATTTATGACCTTTAGCCTCCTCTATTATGTCTGCATTCTCTGCCAGCCTCAGTTTTCTGCCAGGCCCCTTGTTTTGGTTAATCTGGAGCCACTCCATTTCAGATTGCCTGATTTATTTGCACAGAAGCAATTACTTACTGAGAAGAACATGTATTGCACACAGAAGTATGATGAACACAAGACATTACTCTCCACTTCTTTTAACCCACGCACCGGAAGCATGAGATCTTAGCCTGACCATGAGGTTATAATCTTTTTTTTTTTTTTTAAAAAGGCAGCTTTAAAAAAAACCTACTAAAATAAAGCATCCTTAGCTAAAGTGCTACTCTACTGCCTAACTGTGGTTTGGAGTTCTTAAAGGTAAACCAATGGAGTGCCAAGGTCTATAAGGCCTCCTAAAGTTTGAAAAGGCTTCTGGGTATGGGTCCAGGAACAGAAAGACTCACTTAGAAGACTAGTTTAGCTAAATTCCAAGAGGCTAAGCACAGAGACTGGCCAGCAAGTTACTGTTAAGATTATTATTATTATTATTATCATTTTGTCATCATTACTTTCTGCAGATTATTGTCATCAATGAAGGGAATGTCCAACCTAAAGAAATTAGTTGATTTATTACCATAAATGCTTAGGATCAAACCACATTCTTAGAAGAATGACTTGTTGGACAGTTCCTAAAAGGTTTTTTGTTTTGTTTTGTTGCTTTCAAACAGTATGGAAGGATAGTTTGATTTGTAGAAAAAACAAAAAACAAAAACATGAATTATAAAACATTCTCTAAGGAAATGAAGTTGTATTTCTTTAAACTACATATAAAAATATTGCTGACAGGAATAAGGGAAGAGAGGAACCAACTATAAATTTTAACTTAGTTTGCAAATACTTTCATAGATAAGAATCATGTTTAAACAGCAGACTGGTTGAATTTAAACACTTCCACTAAAGTGATGCTGGGAAAATAAAGAGTGTGTTGTCCTTTATTCTTAAGTAGCTTAAGCTTTCCTCATCTTACTATTAATTTCATGAGCAAACATCTTATTTACCACTAATCCTGAGATTAACTTCACTTTATATCAGAAACAGTAGAGTCTATATTAATGAGCTTTTACATCTATTTTTCTTAGAGGCTGTTTGGAAAAATGGAAAGCAATATGGAAATGAATCAAATGTTAAAAATTTGGTAATATACTCATAAACAATTACAAATGAGAATATATAAGGTGTTCTTTTTGTTTATTATTTATTACTGCCAATTAAGACAATGGAGTGAATTAATTAAAATCAGCGTTTATATGACCTACTGATCTTTCCTAGATGAAAACTTCTCAATGCCGCATGATAAAAGAGGTATTCTTGGTATGGTCAACAAGGGACGGCACACCAATGGGTCACAATTTTATATCACACTACAGAAAGCTCCTTATCTGGATCGAAAATATGTAGCTTTTGGGTATGTATAATAGGTTTGTTTATTTATAATTTTAAAATGTAAAACAAAGGCTCAAAAAGTCAGTGATAACCTGTAAGGTAGATAAAACTGACATTTGAAAAAAACAAAAAACAAATTTCTAAAAGTAGCAGATTTCTTGTATAAATGTATGTTTTAAACTATTGAAGCCATTTGAGTACTGCTTTTGTAATGTATCTAAGGCACATTTTAATCTGCCACTGTGAATAATCAGCCTTAAATTACTGTGAAATGCTCTATAATAGCTATTGTTTAGATTAGAATCACTAAATTCAAAACTTTGTGAAGATAAAAGTCCTTAAAGTGAAGTCATTCTTTTTTTTCTTTTAAATAGTATTTTATTTTTTCCAATTACATGTAAAGACAATATTTAACATTCCTTTTTTTTTTGCTTTATTTTTTGGGGGGAGAGGGGCAATTGGGGTTAAGTGACTTGCCCAAGGTCACACAGCTAGTAAGTATTAACTGTCTGAGGTTGAATTTGAACTCAGGTCCTCCTGACTCCAGGGCCAGTGCTCTATTTATTGTGCCACCTAGCCACCCATATTCATTTTTTAAAATAAAATTTTGAGTTCCAAATTTTTGCCCTCCCTGCTCCCTAAGAAGGCAAGCAATTCGATATAGGTTATATATGTGTAATCATGTAAAACGTATTTCCATATTAGTCATGCTGTGAAAGAAGAAACAGACCAAAAGGAAAAAAGTATGAAAAAAATTAAGTGAAAATAGTATGCTTTGATCTGCATTCATACTCCATGTTCTTTCTCTGGATGTGGATAACATCATGAGGCTTTTCGAATTATCTTGGATCATTGTATTGCTGAGAAGAACTTGTCTTATCACAATGGATCATCACACAATGTTGCTGTTAGTCTGTACAGTGTTCTCCTGGTTCTGCTCACTAAGTGAAGTCATTCTTATCACAATTCATTAAAGAGATCAAACTATCCAGGTTGCTAATAACATTAGGTTGCCAAAGGGTGATAATAAATACCGAAATATCTCAAATAACAATTAAAAGGTGCTCAATAGCAACATGCTATAGGCACTTAGACCTAAAATATTAATACATTTTACAACATTCTATAGGGCTTTATAAATATATGTATATAGCATATGTATACCTTGTATATAGAAAATTTAATTTGTCCTACCCTTTCCTACTTCCATGCCCTTGCTTTTCTCAGGTATTATTGCTTCCCTCCCATGATTGCCTCATCCCATAGTGAGGTCTTCCTCCTCTGCATTTTCATGGCACTTTTCCTCTTCCCTATGTAACTTTCAGATGTCAAGTGCATAGCATAGCTATTTATGTGCATCTTATTTTCCTCCCCAGTTAAATTATCAAGTGCCTAAGAAGGAAGTATGATCTTTTTTTTTTTTGCCTACTTCCTACAATATATGGAATGTAGTAGGTATTCAATAAATACTTGGTATGAGATGCAAAATGGTAAGATTTTGCTGAATAAATAGTGGAAGCTTAGAGCCCATTATAAAAATTTTTATAACATATTTCTTCTGAATGTGAAGGTATTTCTGTTTCATTCATGAGCTTGGTCACAGATCTTCCTGCAAAATTCCAAGGCTGCTGTGGTACTTCAACTTGTGATACAAACTGAGAAGGACTTTTTTTAGCCCAAGAGCACCTTTATCCTCTTTCTAAAATCACAGGCATTTTTTATTTACAGACCATTAGAAAAAAATAATCATGGTAGACACCTTTAGTTTATTATTCTAATATCATTGTTATATTATATATTATGTTATGTTATTTATATATTAATTATATTATGTTATGTTATATTGTTATATTATGTTATGTTATTATTGTTAGTTTATTCTTCTAATAAGCCTGTTGATCTGATCTTCCTTCTTGTTATCATCTCCGCCTTCCACAAAATGTAAAGTCTTTTTTTTTTTTTTAATTCATTCCACCCCACAGAAAAGATAATTGAAGGGAGGGAACAGAAAGGCTACAGGAAGTTGCTGTCAACTTGGGAGTATTTGCCAACATTCTATACCTCTCCTGAATCAAATCCTCCATGCAGATAATTCTGTATTTGCCAAGAGATTTTGCAATGAGGGCATTATCATGCCTTGGGCCTGGAATCAGGAAGACATGAATTCAGATCCAGCCTCAGATACTTATTAGCAGTGTGACCATAGGCAAATCTCTTCACATCTGTTTGTCTCAGTTTCCTCAACTGTAAAATGGAGATAATAATAGCACCTATATTCAAGGTTATTTTGAGGATCACATGAAATAATAATTGCAAAAAGCACTTATCACAGTACCTGGCACGTAGTAGGTATACATAAATTATTCTTTCTCCTCAGATTTCAAGCATTGTATTTCTTAGGGTTACCCAAGGTTAAGGTTCTGAAATCCTCAGCATTTTAATTAAGATTTGTTAGGTTTAACAAAAGTACTACTGAAGATTTGGCAAAGACCCTGCAATACTTTATGGCCCTCTGGGCTGACACCATTGATTTCTCTAATTCTAATCACAAAAACTTTGGGTTCAGCAAGTATGTGGTAGTTGCCGTGTTTTCACACCAGTCTCTTCAGTCAAACTTCACTAATGTATATCTACCTGTATCCTTTATGGTAGGTAAGCTTTAGCTCCTTCATGGATAACCTTCCTCCATATCTTCTGAAGTTTTTTTTCTTTCAGTAGTCACTTTCTTCACATATTTGGCCTTCAGTTCTGCAAAGGCCTTTCATGTTTTCAGAAGGGATTCTAGATCATCTAATAGCTTCCTCTTCCATATCTGCCATGGTTGTAGCCTGAAAAGAACCTTTTATCCTTTTTTGTTGAAGGGGGGAAGGCAAGATAATTGGGGTTAAGTGACTTGCCTAAAGTCACACAGCTAGGAAGTGTGTCAAGTGTCTTGAGGCAGGATTTGAACTCAGGTCTTCCTGACTCCAGGGCCAGTGCTCTACTCACTGTACCACCTAGCTGCCCCTTAAGAACTTTTTATCTTAATGCATTTTTGGATATTTGTTATATCTCTGACCTTACTTGCTCTTAAGATATTCCAGATCTTTGAAAATGCATGTCCAAATTAACCTGGGCACATAAGCAGCTAACATTAAACACTAATAAGCTTCCTAACCTTTTTATGCAAAACTAGCCCTTACTGGCCAAGTACCATGTTCCTGTGGAACACAGAAGTTTCTGGTGTGGTAGGCAAAGCTGGAATTCACAAGTTGGCAAAATGCTCTGTTTTTGTTTCAGTAGATGTGACCTATGTAAGCAGCATGCCATGTTACAGGTCAGGCAAGGGAAAGGAAGGGAGGGAATAAATCTTTCCATAGTACCTACTACATGCCAGGTACTATACTAAGTGCTTTTAACAAATATCTCATTTAATCTTCACAACAACCCTGGGAGGTGGGTGTGATTATTATCCTCATTTTACAGTTGAAGAAACTGAGGCAAACAGGCCAGTCACTTGCCCAGCATCCCATGGCTAATAAGTGTGTGATGCTGTATCTGAGCTCAGGTCTTGACTCCAGGCCCACCACTGAGCCAGCAGCTTCCTCTTAGGAAGGATCAACAGGTGAGAAATCATGGAGGTGTAAATGCTCTCTCATCTCATTAACAAAGTAGTATAGTCATAGGGTGGTCTCTCTTCTCCCCCTGCCCCATTCTTAGTCATTGATGCAACTCAGTCTTTAACAGGAGCTTCGGAGGGAAGGGGATAGGAGAAGATAGAAACCAGTCAGTATTTCCACAGGACAACAGATTACCTAGCATTAGCCTCATTTTTAGGCTTTGTCTTTATAGCCTAAGCCAGGGGTGGGGAACCTGTGGCCTTGAGGTCACATGTGGCCTTCTAGGTCCCTAAGTGCAGCCTTCTGACTGAATTCAAAGATTTGTTATGTAAAATTTGGATTCAGTCAAAAGGCTGCACTTAAGCATCTAGAAGGCCACATATGACCTCAAGGCCAAAGGTTCCCCACCCCTGGCC
Source organism: Petaurus breviceps papuanus (assembly GCF_028583685.1). NCBI lineage: Eukaryota > Metazoa > Chordata > Mammalia > Diprotodontia > Petauridae > Petaurus > Petaurus breviceps. Next base: position 43,307,239 of record NW_027187391.1, read on the forward strand.
TAAGCTGTTCTGAAAATTTGACCCTGTTAATCCAAACAGCCTTCATAAATGATGGTCTTTGGCACACTTGAGGATTAGTGTGAAATCTCTGCAATGGAGAAAGTTTAAGTCACTCCCCAAAAAAGCCCAACTTTTTTGAGGTTGGAAAGCCAGGCAAATGAGCATCACTTTGATCTTGGGGCTTTGTGACTAATGCTCCCTGGGTTTGGTTTGAGGAATAGTCCCCAGTTATATTGAGCTCCAGGCCCATATCATCAACTGCCTGCTAGATACCTCCATTTGGATGTCTCACAGACATCCCAAATTTAACAAGTCCAAAACAGAATTCAGCATCCTTTCCTTCAAGTCAATCCTTCTTTCTAAAATTCCTATTCCTACTGAGGGTACCACCATCCTCTTCTATTCTCTATGTTCTTTCTTGATAACTTCATCAGCTCCCTTGGGTTTAATTATCCTCTCTATGCAGGTGATTCCCAAATCAATATATCTAGCCCCAGTCTCTCCCCTGGGCTTCAATCCCAATCCACCAACTGCCTATTGAATATTTCAAACCAGATGGATTCCAGAGGCACATCAAACTCAACATGTCAAAAGCAGAATTCATTTTCTTTTCTCCAAAACCCACCCATTTGTCAAATTTCCCTTTCCACCCCTCACTCTTCCAGTGTTCTGGACTCATAACCTTGGTGTTACCTTCTACTTCTCATTCTCCATCTCATATGGCCTTGCATTTTTTAAAAATTTGAATTCAACACCAAATAAAATGAGAATTTCCATATGCAAAGCAAACCAGATAATGTAGATGGTATATATACTGTGAATCTCTATTACATACAGCTTGCTTTAAGTGTCTGATAAATTCAGTGCATTAAACTCAAAACTGTCCTATTAATCTTTTTCCTTCTAAACTTCCTTGTCTTCCTAACTATGCATTTTAAAAACTTCAGTGACCTTGTGCATACATATATTATTGCTTATCACCAGTTTGTTTTTTTAAGGAAAGACAAAGCTTAAAAAACAAAAACAAATACATCTAATTAAACAAAACAAACCCACACATTGTTCATTTCCAAAAAATGTTTTTCTCATTCTATAAATTGAGACCATCTCGTGAGTCGAGATTGCCCCACATATCAAATCAGCTTCCAAATCTTTCCATTTCTACATCTGTAACACCTCTCACATCTAATTCTTTCTCTCTATTCACATAAACCACCACCTTAGAAGAGTCCCTAAAATCCTCTTACTGAGACTGTTTTAATGACTACTAGCTAGTCTTCATTTGTATCCTACTCTTTGTGACCCCATTTAAAGGCAGGAAAATGAGTTTTCCTGACTCCAGGCCTGGCCCTGTATATATTGTACCACCTAGCTGTCCACATAGGGGAGGGCAAGTAGGTGCTGTGGTAGATAGACCACCAGCCCTGAAGTCAGGAGGAGCAAAGTTCAAATCTGGCCTCAAACACTTACTAGCTGTGTGACCCTAGGCAAGTCACTTAACCTTGTTTGCTTCAGTTTCCTCATCTGTAAAATGAGCTGGAGAAGAAATGACAGACCACTTCAGTATCTTTGCCATGAAAACCCCAAATGGGGTCACAAAGAGTTTGACCCGACTGAAATGGCTCAATAACAATAACTAGTCTTCATACCTCACGTTTCTCCCCACTCTAGTCCATCCTTCACAAAGCTGCCAAAGTGATTTCCCTTAAACAGTGACCTACCTATATCATTCCCCTGGTCAGCAAAATCATTCCATCTTCAGAATAAAATATAAAGGCCTCTTTATGTAAAGCCCTTTATAACGAGGCCCCAACCCATCTTTCCAGCTTTCGTGACAGCTTCCCACTCCACAAACTGTCATCTAGACGAGCTGGCCTTGGCCTCATCTTTGTTCTCACCCACCGCATTCCATCTCTCCCTCCACATCCCTGCTTCCCATACTCCCTCTTTTCCTTCAAAATGAAGCAAAGCACCAACTTCATCCTTCCAGTTCCCTATGATATTCATTTTACATTTATTCATTATTTACCCACATAGGAATATGCTGTATCTCAAGAAAGAATGTTGGCTCCCTGAGAGTTGAGATTGTTTCATATTTTTTTTGTATTTGTATTCACAGTGCCTTACATGGGGCCTGGCACATAGTGGGCCCTTGAATATATATGTTCATTGATTGATGGATCTATCCTTCTCATCACCCAGGATGTGGAGACATCTTTACCAAGTTTTCTTGGTCCCTACAAAATCTGCAACATCCAGTCCCTTCTCTCCACTTACACAATCACTACCCTGGCTTCATTAACACTCACCTAGATTGTTGCAATAACCTCCTAATAAATAAGTTCTCCTTGCTTTCCATTTTCTCCCCTCTCTAATGCATTCTACACACAGTTGCAAACCTGATATTATAGGATTGCAGATTTAGAGCTGGAAGAGGCCTTAATGATCATTTAAATCCCCTGATTTTACAGATCGGGAAACTCTGACTCAGCAATATCACTACTAGGTCTGTTTCCAAAGATGATTAAGGAAAAAGGAAAAGAACCTATATCTTCTAAAATGTTTATAGTAGCTCTCTTTGTAGTGGCAAAGAACTGGAAATTGCAAGGATGCCCATCAATTGTGGATGGCCGAACAAGTTATGGGATATGATTGTGATAGAATACTACTATGCTATAAGAAATGATGAGCTCAGTGATCTTAGAAAAACATAGCCTTGCACAAAATAATGAAGAGCAAAATTAGCAGAACAAAGACAACACGGTCATAGCAATATTGTTTTAAGAGTGACTTTGAGCAAATAAGTCATTTTGAGTATTATAAACATCTAGATTAACTATAGAGGGTATATAAAGTAAGACATTATCTCCATCCAGAAAAAGAACTGATAAATAGAAGTTTACGTAGAATAATTTTACATACACAGACACACACACAGACACACACACCTATTTGAGTCTAATGGTAGCCATCTCTAGGGTGGAAGGGAAGGAAAAAAATAAATTTACATGATAGCTTTATTATATATTTAAAAGGAACAGCAAGTTGTACATATTAGATTTGTAGTTTCATGTGCAATCATTGTTTTATTATACTGTTAAGAAAATGCTTATTTTATTCCATAAATTAAAACTAAAATAAATAAACACACACAGAAAAAAACTTTAGGTGGGTTAAATGACTTGCCCATGGTCACGCAGGGATGTATATGAGATGTGATTTGGACCTAGGTTTTCCTAGCTCCCAAGTTCAGTAAGGTATCCACTACACCCACTCTGTGTCTCATATAATAGTACTGAAACACAGAGCAGATCATGTCACTCCTCTGCTCAATAGCTTTGTCCTTCTTGCCTCTGGCAAGTTCTCATTGTTCCTTGAAATACAAGTTCCTCATTTAAAAAAACCCTTCATGGGGTGGCCAGGTGGCTCAGCGAGTAAGAGCACTGGCTCCAGTGTCGGGATGACCTGGGGATCAAATCCGGGCTCAGATACTTAGCACCACATCCAGAAATAACTGGCCGTGTAACCTTGAGCAAGTTACTTAACCCCGATTGCTTAAAAAAAAAAAAACCTTCATAATTTAGCTACCTTTGCCAACTAATTTCATACCATTCCCCCTCAGACTAGGGGTGACCCATAGAAAGATCCTAATGAAAATCCTGGGTCTTTATTGACAGGGCACTCATCTGCATATTTTCTCATGAACCTCTGCAGTCTGAGTGTAGGAATAAATGTCTGGGAGCCCATTCTCATGTGTATTTTTAGATAGGTGGCCCTCGTTTGTTGCATCCTTCTCTTCTGCTCTCTTCCCATTTTTTCCCTCCCCTCCAACTAGGTCTAGAATCCATTTTTACCCTATCTTCTGCTTAAAAAAAAAACCTTCCTTTATTAGTAAAGGCCCAGGCAAAAGCTACTCAACAAATTAAACTTGTATATTTAATTGATAAAATATAAATTATCTCAAAAACAAAAACAAAAAAGACCCCCTGACTGTTCCCCATGCACAACATTCTATGTCCTGCCTCTTTGCTTTTGTATCATCTCTCTCCTATCCCTAGAATTCTCTTTTCCTCACTTTTACCTCTTGGACTTCCAAGCTTCCTTTAAGGCTTGGCTGAAGTGCCAACTCTTATAACCAGATCTCTCCCTTCCCTTCTAATGCACTGCTCTGTGCTGGAGAAATTGCCGTGTACTAATTTTGTATACATTTTATATTTACTTATCTCTGTACATTTTATGAGAGCACATAAGGCCCCTGAGAATCAGCCTGTGACTCTGGCACAGTGCTTGGCCCATGGTACAATTACAATGCTAATTTAATTGAACCGAGTTAAGTCAAATGGCACAGTAGAGGGCCATACGAGAAAATAAATGATGAAACTTTGTAGTTTAACTGATTTTTACCATTTTTTTTCTCTCTAGGCAATTGATCGAAGGAACAAGAGCTCTTCAAATACTAGAAGTAGTAGACACAATGAATGAAAGACCAGTGTATTCTTGTAGAATTATTGACTGTGGTAATTATCACTGATAACATAAAGAGTGACATTTTCTCCTCTGGTTTACTATTTTCTTATTATCCCTTGCTAGATTTCAATAAATGATTTTAAAAAAATAATAAAACTGAGAACCAAATTTATTTTAGAATCCCCAAAATGTCCACCCTAAGTAAATAAGGCATTCTGTCATTTGTGTTCACTTTGAGTTTACCTTTATTAAACCTAAATGAAACAGAAACATGGCAGTATACAACCATAGGCAAGAAAAGCATTCAGTTAATTTTTAGTTCCAGGGGAGAGTCTTTGAGTGTTTGCTTATACCCAGAATGAGCTCAATTAAGAGGAAGTCTCTAAGCTATCCCTAAAAAAGTATGTTATTTATAAAAACTATTTTGTAGAGCACTATATAAAAAAACCCAGGTGTTCCTGGCATGATTCATCAATGGCAGAAAAACTTGTCACTGGAGAATATGCCTGACATTAAACATGTGTTTTTGTTATTATGAATGGACTAATAAATTTGCCCAGGTAGGAAGACATTTGAAGCTAATTATTTGGCAGTTTTAATACAATAGCCAGTTACCCCCAGTATGCCTCATATTCCTTGGTACCTGCTCCAATTTTGTCTTTTCTTTCTGTATAGAACTTTTAGCTATTGGTTATTATGAGTGGAAAAACAATTCACATGACCATTTAGAAACACCCAGAGTAAAATTTCTATCTAGTAATGATTTTTCTATGTAATTTGAAGAAATTAGTTTTTAAAACACAAAATCTTAAATGTCAAGAGTACCTGCTAAAGTTTTATTGATAGGAAAATATTCTTATGAGCCCAAGATAACTTCACATAAAAAGGTCCTATAATTGCCGTGAGCCCCCCAAATATTTCAGTGTTAATTTCTAGGGAAAAAATCTACAAATATGAAAAGTAAAGGATTCTAATGATTTATAGATAATTTCAAGTTTCTCAAATTCTAATTAATGCTTTGGTTACTATACTGGCTGCAAGGAAGGAAGGGACTTTTTCCTTGATCATAAATTATACATTGTGTACTCCTTTCTGGTGGCTTACTAGGATAAGTTAGAAGACTAAAAGGTCTCAGGATCACAGAGGCCATATAGTCCATCAGTCCCATTTTATAGAAGAGGAAAATAAGCTGCAAGGAGGCTAAGACCAGAATCCTCTGACTCAAGGGCAGATGCTCTTTCCATCATACATGCTATGTTGACACAACATACAACATACATGCTATGTTAATGAAGACTTGTGACAGCTTAACTGTCACTGAGTTTTTGAGGGTTTAAGATAATTCTCAACTAAATGTTTAAAATTGCAGCTCAATTTCCCCCCATTCTTCAGGTTTTACTGACACCAAGTAGAAACTACTTTGAGGCAGTAACTGAGCAGACAAGCAAATGAATGAAAGTTGTATCCCTTTAGATTAAAAGATTTCTTAACTAAGATTTTGCAGTCTTATTAACTTTTAAAACACACATTATCTGTCAACACATAAGGGAATTAAATCACATTTTAACCACCAGGGGGCAATGATGCCCCAATCTGATAATATTCAGTCTAAGAACCAAGCACTAATAAGTCCAGGGAGAAATAGTCCTTATGTTCTCCCCCAGAGGGAGCTCTCCGAAAAGTGCCAATCTTTATGTCCATATTTACCATAAGGGTGAATCCCTTCTTACTGACAACCTCTTTCTCCCAGCTCTGCCTCTTTCTGAATGGTGGTACTTGTCTCCACTTAGTCCAAGGTGATAGTTCCCAATGTTTTCTTTGTTCCGTGAACCCCTTTCAACAATAACAAAGATGTGTTGTGAACCCCAGAGTAATTTAATATGCTATTCATAATGTTTTTATATTTATTGATTAATTTCTTACAATAACTACAACAATAATTTTTGCATACCCAACCACTCCAAATTGCTATGGGAGCATCTTATGATACTTCAAATATGTATCTTCTGTTTATCACAGAGGGGAAAATATATTTGCAATGTATTTGATGAGGTGCAGGCTCTGGGAACCCCTTTGAGTTCCCAGAGCCTTCACCTTGTCATATTTAGGCAATTATTTACTGCTTAAGGTGCCATTAAAGAATTTTTAATTTGACCATCATTGTGAAGCTCCAAAGGTGTCCAGAACACAAAATGGGAAACACTGCTCTAAGGAATAATCATTGAAGTTGCATCTAATCAGAATAACTCCCAATCCCAGTAAAATTTCTCCCTTCTCCCTAAATCTGCTGAATTTCACTGAACCTTAGTCACTTGAACAGGGTATAATGAAATCAACCACTCAAGAAGCAGAATTACATGCCGCTATAAACAGTTTTCATTCACAGACTAAAAAAATCAACAAAAGAAATAAAATCTATATAATATCACCTCTGGAATACTCTGTTCAATTTAGGCTCATGGGTGTGCAAATTGATTCCCAAGTAGGGTGACTATTTCAAAGTTCTAGGTGTAATTCCTTGAGTTTTTACTTCTAAAACTCTGTGGTTCATAAACTTCAACTGGTCTCTTTCCCATTAATAATTATTAACCAGTGGGCACAATTAGCTCTTTTTTAGCAGGCATTTACTAAGTAGTATAGTAAAATAGATATTTCTACAAGATTCCTACCATCATCCTGTGGTATACTCTCACACAACTACATATAGCATCCATGGAAAGAGTGGGCATAGCACAGTAGTAATGAGGCACAAGTATAGTATGTATGACAAAGGTAACCCGTAACCCCTACTGCAGAGCCTAGAAGTCCTTTCTTTCTTCATTGGTCTTCCCACAGCTTTCCTTAGGCACAGCATCTTGACTGTGCAGATTGCTCCTCAGGATTCCAGGGACTGCTCCTCTCTTGACTGGCAGATCTAGAGACAATTGGCTCTGTTCTCTGCTTCCAAGTTTCCAGTGTCAGCTTCCTCAAAGTTGCTTCCTTCCTCAACTAACTTTTCTGCATCAGACTGTGTATCTGCTCCCGCAATTATTCCTTGAACTCTCTCAAACTGACAAATTCTCTAACATCTGAATGATGTGTCCCCCTCTTGGCAAGTATTTATTAGATGCCATAACTGATGGGGAAGAAGAAGAAAATTCCCTCCTCAACCCTCCTTCCCCCTCTTCACCCTAAAGAATCTTACTCCACAACCACTCCCAGCCTTTACCTCCATGAATAAAGCTTCCAGGGGGTGTGGCTAATTTTTGTTTAACCAATCAGTTCCCTCCTCACTCAGTCAGAAAAGTGCTCACACCTTGTAGAGGGATAATTAGGAAAGGGAACAATTTTACAGTTAGTTCAAGACCTTTGGCTAAAACCTCATCAGCTGTTTCTAAATCCTGTGACTACATTAATGTAAGGGAGAGAAAGGGAAGATTATATCCTATTTATCTTTCTCTCTTTTTAAATAAGCCTTTATTAAGCAACTAACGTGTCAGACACCTGTGCTAAGTGTTTTACAAATATCTCATTTGAACTTCACAAAAACCCTGGGAGGTAAGTGCCATTGTCATCATCATCCCTATTTTACAGTTGCGGAAACTGAGGTTAAGTGACTTGCCTAGGGTTCTACAGTAATTGTCCCAAGGCCAGATTTAGCCCTTGGTCTTCCAAACTGTGGACCTAGCACTCTGTGCACCGCATCACCCAGCTGCTCTTCCCCTATACTGACAGGAAACAAAAGTGTCCATGTAGAACAGTCCCCAAAAGCTGTCCCTTTCCCCACCTCCTCAGTGCCTGTGTCCTTGAAAACTCGCAGCACCTGCCAGCTTCACCGATGCATCTCTGTCATTTCTAAGGCTCGAGCTACCCTCTGGCTCTTTGGCATCTTCCTTTTGCGTGCAGCCCCCTCCACAGCTGCAGAGACTTAATGAGCCAGCATCAGCCAAGATGTGAAGCCTACCTGTCAAATGATTAATGTTTGCCTATTACAGCAAATTTAGAATATTAATGCGAATAAATGATCTCCACTTCTGAGACACCATGCCTCAGGAACCAACCTAGAACAACTATAATCCCAGCAGTCACCACCTTACCAGAAAGGTATCATCTATAGACATTGCCTGAGACCTGCTCCCCCAACCCCCCCAATGGTGTTCAGTATGCATATCCTGGTAGGGTAGAAAGATTCTAGAAGGCAGAGTCAAAGCACCTAGGCTCAAATCCCAGCTTTGCCCCACAAGAACTATGAGACCTTGGACAAATCTTTTCAGCTCTCTGAGCCTGTTTCCTCATCTGTAAAAGGCTGCTAACCACTTTACAAAATTCAAGGCTCAAATGGATTAATAAGCACTTGGTAAACTGTCAAGGACTATAGAAATGGGAACTATGCTGGAAAAGACCCCCCCCCCCCAGCTATTTTTACATTCTTCTTTGTTTCATTCAGTTAATTCCTCCCTACTTCAGTATTTCAAGGATCTGTGTTTTGTTTTTTTGTATTTTGCTTTTTGGAGGGCAGTTGGGCTAAGTGACTTGCCCAAGGTCACATGGCTAGTTTTTTTTGTGTGTGTGTTAAGTGTCTGAGGTTGGATTTGAACTCAGGTCCTCCTGACTCCAAGGCCTATGCTCTATTCACTGGGCCCCCTAGCCACCCAAGGATCTGTTTTGAAATAGTGATGGGGTCCCACCCCTGATTCATATTGTAATCCCTAGTCTTTGAGAGTTATTGTGGTTGAGTCAAATAAATAAATGTTTATTAAGCACCTTCTACTCCAGAGATACTATGCTAAGCCCCAGGGAAAACAAAGAAAGTCAAAAGACAGTCACCTGCTTCTCAACATAGCCTCTGACTATCTTTCCTGCCACTGCCTCTCACCAAATAAGAGTGGCACTCTATAATGGGAAACCCTTTCATAGCGTTGGCCTACACTTCCTTTACACATTTTATGCACAGCACAATAGTAGTAAAACAAAAAAAGTTTCAAAATTTTTAGAAATTATAGTATTTTTTAAAAATTGGAGGATCATGGTTGGGGTATTTGTGTCCATCTGAAATGGGCTGACTATAGATAGCCAAGAAATTCAACCATGGATGGAAATGTCAGGGCAGAGGGAATCAGGAAACACAGAAGCATGAGTAAAAAGAAAATTTAAAAGGGTTGGGGTTTGTTTGGGGTTTTTTTTTTAGGTCTTGTTTTTTAAACTGAAAACTTAGAATTCAGTCAAGGCAGGAGATTTTTTTTGATAACACTTAAAGTGAGGTCCTTTAGGAAGATTTTTGGGTGTGGAGGTAGAAGAAATAGAAACTAATTTGTAGCATCAGAAACTGAGAAAGAGAAACTCAATCAGTTTAGTCAAACTAAGTCCCCAGAGGGTACTTCCCACCAGAGGAAAGAGGGAGTGCAGACACAAAAACACCTAGAATAACTGATGAATCCAATGGTATAATAGCTGAGCACCTGAAGTTTCTTACCAACTCATGTGTGCATCTTTGTCTAATTTACTAATGATTTTTTTTTTATCTCACTCAATAAATTTGTAAAGGGCCCCACTTCCCTTTGTTACTATTACATTTGAGTGAAAGAAGTGAAAACTTCTCAGACTATACTCTAAAATCTAGTTAGGCTTTTCATGGGAAATAGGCCCAAGTTCCCCTTCACTGGAAATCACATGATTTACAAGGACTCAAAACTTAGAGCTGTAGGGAGTTAGACCCCTCCTCAGTGACACCTCAGTATAACACATGCCAAATAAGGACAGAAGTGCTTTCTCAAGTGTACATTGGGTGGTCACTGTTTCCTTGTTCCAGTACCTGAGGTATACTGTCGCACTTAGATTGTGCACCTGACTTCCAGTCAATGGAAGAAAAGAGTCAGCAGGGGGGTGAGGAAGAATTCCACATTAAGGCTTTATAACTTCGCCATTTCCTTTTGTAAATTGCTTCTTTCCCCTGACCATTTGTCAGGAGGGTGGCCCTTTCTCAAGATCATAATAAACCATTCTTTTCTGCTTCCTACCTTGTTCTAGAAGCCTCTGAGTATTATTTGGGTAAGGATCTCTGTTGCACACAGTTTTGGGGTACACACACATATAAAGCAGAGAGCTGGCATGGCACATAGAGGGCTGAACCAGCAATCAGGAAGACTCACATTCAAGATCCATTTCTGATACATACCACATATAAGTTGACGGCAAGTCACTTTAGCAGTAGCCCCAAGCAGCTTTTTAAGATTAGAAGTTATTATATATTATATTTATTATATAAATTAGTAGGGTATTTGCTCATCTACATTTTCAGCCAGCCAGCTAACATTTATTAAGCACCTACTATCTACCAGGAATTGTGCTAAGGGATGGGGGTACAAAGAAAGGCAAAGAACGGTCCCTATTCTCAAATTTGATCGCTTGCAGTCTCATAGGGGAGACAGTGTGAAGACACCTAGGTAAAAACAAGACAGATAGAGCGATCATGATAATACGTAATACATAATATATAAAAATATATAATGATAATACATGATATATAGGAGAGAGAGACAGACAGAGAGAATATTGAGAACAGTCTTAAAGGGAAGGCACTAAGATAAGGTACTGGTGAGGGCTTCCCTGCAGAAGGTGAGACATTTTGGCTAAACCTTGAAGGAAGCCAGGGAAACTAGGAGACAGAAATGAAGAGGAAGAGGAGATGAGGGAAGAAGATGTTATAGATACAAGGGACAGCCAATGAAAATGCTCAGAGTTGGGAGATGATGGAGTGTTACATGAGAGGAATAGAAAGGAGGCCAGTGACACTAAGCACTGGAGGGGAGTAAGTGTGGGGCAGAAAGTAAGGTATAAGACTAGAAAGTTAAGAAGGTGTCATGTTATCAACAGATTCTCAACCCAAGGATGCCCCAGTGGGTGTGGAGTTGGAGCAGACCACAGAGCCTACCAGAGGTAAGTAAGCAGAGTGGCTAAGACTTCTGATGATGTGGCTGGCGGTTCTGGGCAAAGCAATGGGTATGGAGTTAGAACAGAAGGAAGGAGAGAGGGAGGGAAGGAGGAAGAGGAGGAAGAAGGGAGGCAGTTGTGACTTACTCATAGCCACACAATTAGGGAGTATCTGAGATTGAATGCTAATCCATGTCTCTCTTTTCTCCCAACATCGATATAAGATTGGTCTGATATTATCTCAGTTGAGGAAACAAGCTCAGAGAAGTTGTGAGTTATCTGTGGTCACATTCTCCTAACAGAATTCAAGCTCCTTGAGGACAAGGACTGATTTATTTTTCTCTTTGTTTCCTGCTTCCTAGCACAGTGCCTGGAAATATAGTAAGAACTTAATAAGTATTTTCTGATCGATTGTTGTTTAATAGTAAATAGTTGAGCCAAATCTGAAATCCACTTATTCTCGAAGTCTGGTGTTCTCTCCATTATTCGAAGCTTCCTCTCACTAAAGGAGCACCTACTTATTTAAAACTAATTCATAAACATTATAGGCAAGAACTGGATGCTTTTAAAGAGGAAGAAAGATTACTTTTTCTTTCAAGAGAGGGAAATGATACCCTTCTTATGTGGAAAAAGCCTGTCACCAAGGTTCATGCAAAGATACATCTACCATGAGTATAAAAGCATGGTCTCTCTGTTCCACAACTTTCTGAAAAGCAGGTGGAGAGAACACAGACACCAGAAGGGAGAAGTTTCACAACTGTAATGAACTCTAACAACCGATCCGTTAGGCGCTAACTAGGGGTGCTAGAGACAGCTCAGACCAGTTCCTAAGAACTGATTATTAAAATTTTAGGGTGAGCATTTACACCACAGACATCAGAAAATGCTGATTATCTAGACTTAGGAAAGTGATGGAGACATAAAAAAATTATGCAAGTCACTATTGATGTGAGAAATACAAATTAAAAGAACTCAGATACCACCTCACACCTCTCAGTTTGCCTAACATGATAGAAAAATGGATGTTCCAACTCCATACCCACTGGCACCCTTAAGTTAATAATCTGCCTTTCCTAACCTGGCCCCTTCTTAATTTCAAGAGATGCTAGAGGGAATGTGGAAAAATAGATACATTAATCCACTGTTCAGGGCAGTTAGGTGACTCAGTGGATAGAGTAGCAGGACTTGAAGTCAGGAAGACTCATCTTCCTGAATTCAAATCTGGTCTTAGATGCTTACTAGCTGTGTGACCCTAGGCAAGTCACTTAACCCTGTTTGTCCCTGTTTCCTTATCTGTAAAATGAGCTGGAGAAGGAAATGCCACTCCAGTGATCTCCAAATAGGATCATGAAGAGTCAGACATGACTGAAAAATGACTCAGCAATAATGCACTGTTGGTGGAACTGTGAACTAATCCAACCATTCTGGAAAACAATTTGGAACTATGTCCAAAGGGGTATAAAACTGTGCATATCTTTTGCCCCAGAAATACCACTACTAGATCTGTATCTCAAAGAGATCATAGCAAAAGAAAAAGAACCTACAGAAACTAAAATATTTGTAGCAGATGTTTTTGTGGTGGCAAAGAAATGGAAATTTAAGGGATGCCTATCAATTGGAGAATGGCTAAAGAAGTCATAGTACATGATTGTGATGGAATACAATTGAGCTATAAGAAATGATGAGCAGTATAGTTTTAGAAAAACCTGGACTTACACGAACTGATGCAAAATGAAGTGAGAAGAACCAGGAGAACATTGTACAAAGTGATGGCAATATTGTAACAATGATCAACTTTGAAAGATTGAGCTACTCTGATCAAAACAATAATTTAAGATAATTCCAGAGGACACATGATGAAAAATGCTGTCTAATTCCAGAGAGAGAATCGATACCTCTGAGTACAGACTGAAACATACTTTATTTTTCTTGGAGTGTGTGTGTGTGTGTGTATGTGTGTATATGTCTTTGTTTTCTTTTGCAACATGACTAACATGGCTAATATGTTTTATATGACTTCACATATATAATCAATATCATACAGCTTGCCTTCTCAAGGGATGGGGGAGGATAGGGTAGGAGAGAATTTGGAACTCAAATTTTTTTTAAAAGAATGTTAAAGGTGTTTTAAATTTAATTGGTAAATATTTGATGAAATTAGTAAAACATATTTTTAAAAAAGAATGATGAAGAAAACATTAATAATACAGATTAAACCTACAAGTGTGCCCTAATGTGTTTTCCCCCTGGAGAGTTGGTTATTAAACATTTACTAGCAACCCCCTGCCCTAACCATAGCTTCTCTGGAAACTGTGTACCCTAATTAAAAGCAAAGAAACTAAGGACTGTCTTTTGAGTGGTAAGTTGGTACAACCAACTGCTTTAGTCACTGAAAATGAACCTATTTCTTTAGAACATCAATCATTTTGAATTAATTTCTTTTGAAATATAGTCCTTGGTCTAGTTTCAGAGAGATATAATTTTGTTACTGAAGATGTTAAGTGACCATACATTGTCTACTAAAGTCAATTTAAGTAAAACTGAAGCATGTCAGTGCTAAGGGCAGCCTGAAGGCCAAAGGGAAATATGTAGTATATAGACCTCAGAGAAAAAAATAAAAAATAAATGCCAATCCTTTGCTGCTTCTCTGGCATGAATTCAGCACACAGCTTTCATTCTGCCCTAATAACCGTGTGATCTGTATCCCTTTTCTATGATCTCTTTGGGATACAGACCTAACAGTGGTATTGCTGGGTCAAAAGATAGGCAGTTTTATAGCCCTTTGGACATAGTTCCAAATTGTTCTCCAGAATGTTTGTGGCCAGAATAGCCATGTAAGCTACTGATACTTTCTTCAACTTTTCAGGTGGCATTATGTAATTTTTTAGACTTTCCATGACAGGGAGGGAAGGAGTGACCCCCATCTTGGCAGCATGCTGCCTACTCCCATATGACAGCTAGAGCAGAGAGGGCATTAGGTAATTACTGAACCTGCATCTTGGGGCCCCTTTTCTGCTTAGTTTTCTGTCCTGAGTTTATGAGAACAAACAGCAATCTTGAGATGGATGCATCCACTCTTGGAAACAACGTTTTGAGTTTGAGAGGTCAGAGCTCTTGGGTTCCTCAGTTTTTGATAGGGAGGTGTCTCCTACATCTAGAACAGTCTTTCTTGGATGAAAAAAAAAATGACCCCAGACAGGAAGATGAGCTCAAGCACTAGCCTGTCTTGTCAGGATGTATGCACCTGGAAGAAATTATTTGGACAGGGCAATGCTGAGGTGAAATGTAGAATGCCTTTTCTTCAGTCCTAGAAATGGCATTCTCCTGGGAGAGTATAACATTACTCCGGGAGAGTAGTTACATTGCTTTGCTTTTGCTTGGTTAAGTTTTTTGATCAGTGCATATTTATAGGTTTTGTGTGTGTTGAGAAAATTAATATCTACCCTATCCCTGAAAAAAGTAAGAGTTACTACCTCCTGGAAATACCCCTTATCGGCAGTCATGATCATCAATCTAGAAGAGACCTCAGAGACAATCTAGTCCAAGCCCTTTCATGTTACAGATGAAGAAACTGAGATGCAGTGTGGCTAAGTGAATTGTCCAAGATCATATAGGCAGTAAGCATAAAAAAAGTAGAATTTGAGCTAAGGCCCTTCGACCCTACCAGCCAGCCTTCTTTGCACCAAATCCCACTGCCTCTGAGATAGGTTAGAAAACTGGTGTTAGAGGGCCTAAGATGAATGGAGCTAGTAGATAAACTAATTCAAATGGTAAGTCCAGGAGGACATGAAAGCAAGGCTTTCTTGCTCCTGTGAGTGAAAGGTAAGAATGAGGCTAACATTTCACTAAAAATGGCAGACCTGATAGTACAAGATGGTTCTAAATGGATGTATACAAGCTCCAGATTTTAAAGGTTCTGATCTAGAAACTGTGAACAAACTGGTGCTTTAAGATGTGAGATACTTTACTTATTATTTAAGAGACCTGTTATATTATAACTTGTTTCCAGCTGATGTCAGCTAGATATTTAAGGGATACTCTTACATCAGCAGTCAGATCCTCAATGTCTGTTTTTATTAGCATATACACTCCCATTAAGGATGATCACCCGTGGAGTGTTTCCCGAAACACTGTTGCTGGCATTACATCTTTTTTTCTAGGAAAAGTTTAGTAGAATTCTCTTGCTAAGTAGTCCAAAATATTTCTGAAATTGATTTTTAAGTCATTTTGTTTACATTTCAATTTTCATTTATTTAATGGAGCCTAGGATATTGCTTGGCATTACCAAGATTCCATTTTGTTCCAGTAAACTCTGACGTGATTAATTTCTGCCATACCCATCCAATAAACCTAGCAGATGGTTTCCCCATTCTCCAAATGATACATAGCACTGTCCCCAGTAAGGAAATAAATTTTGATACATGCAAATAAATTCCAATCAGTGAAATTTAATTGAAATGTGTTTACTATAATGGTAAAATCTGAGCAAATAAATATTGATTTATTCAAAATGCAGAAAATTCAAAGAAATTGTGATTCTCCAATTTATTACATACCTATTATTCTTTAAGGAAATATACTCAAAGTAAAACTATTCAACTGGCAGCCTAATTTCTTCCTGATGCTTTTAACTAAAAATTAATGAATCATTTACGTATATATCTTTCTACTTGGCTGGAAATTTGCAAAAAAAAAAATAGGCCTTTTTTCCATCTTCTGCTTAAGTTCTACAAATCATAGTATGGCAATTACTTAGGGTTCTGGAAAGCTTTTCTACCTCAGTTCAAACTCAGGCAGATTCTTGTGAGTCTGAGTTATTGCCTAACTCAGTGAAAGCTCCCTCACAACAGTCACTCCCAGCTGCCTCCTGACTATCTTTGTCAGCCCCACCCTGTCTCATTCTTCCTCACCCCTTCAGTGTGCTTTCTGGAACATGTGTTCTGGTGGTAAACAAATTGTCCTTCATATTTGTAAGGATTTAAGCAGCCTCCCAGCTCTACTAACTGAAGGAAACACCAGGTCTAGACTCCAGGATCTCTCCTCCAATGGTGATCCTGCTGGACTTGGATAAGAACCCTACACAAAGCCACTGAGCTTTACTGGTTGGTGGTACCAGTCTTTAAGGATCTGACTTGTTTCCATCCTTCCTGA
This sequence comes from Petaurus breviceps papuanus, assembly GCF_028583685.1. Lineage (NCBI taxonomy): Eukaryota > Metazoa > Chordata > Mammalia > Diprotodontia > Petauridae > Petaurus > Petaurus breviceps. The sequence continues at coordinate 43,323,766 of NW_027187391.1, forward strand.
CAGTCCTTCTTATTGTTTTTCCCCTAAGTAAAGATGACTTGCTTTTAACTTTTTCTCTGCTGAATCCCATCATAGTCGTGTTCTGCCTGAAGGTGCTTGGCTTTTCCTTGAACTATACCTTGGAATATGAAACCATAGACTTCATTAAGACAATAAAAAGCCTGGGTCCCCCCCCCAATTATTTGTATATATTTTGTATTTACTTCTATGTGTACATGTTATTTTCCCCAATAGAATGTAAGCCAGGAATTGAGGCCAGGAATTCTTTCACTTTTGTCTTCACAGATTCTGGCTCATCATAAGTACTTCAAACATATTTGTTGAATTAAATTGAATATGACCAATGCTTATTTCCAGTTGAATATTGAAAGGGCTTGAATATGAATAGGCCTGGTCTTAGACTACATACGGATACATCCTAGGACCAGCGAAGGGTTGGAGATGAAAATTTTGGTCCCCTAAACTCACAGATCTTTTACAAAGGCCTAGAAGAGCTATAAACAACATGGTAGCAAAAATAGAACCTACAACGATAATACCTGCATACACTTAGGCAAGTTATTTAAATTCTCTGGGCCTCAGTTTCCTTGTCTGCAAAATGAGGCATGGACTAGAAAAGTTCTAGTACAAGGGGGGTAGACTAGAAAAATTCTCAAACTTATTTGGTCTCAGAACCCCTTTATCCTTTTAAAAATTATTTAGAATCATATTCCTCCAAGATATTTTGTTTATGCAGGTTATAACTACCGATACTTACCATATTAAATATTAAAATGCCTGAGCATTCTTATGAAAATAGTTTTAATCTCACAGATCCTCTGAGAAGGTCTTGGGGACACCAAAAGGGCTCTGAGCTACTTTCAGAACCACTGGTCTTGAATGATCTCTAAAGTACGTACCCCTCTAGCTCTAATTCCTAAATCCTAAAACTCTCATAGCAGCAGTAGGAGTAGGAGTCGGATTAGGAGGAGAAGGAGGAGGAGGAGCACTTATATAGTGTTTAATATTTAGAAAGGATTTTATAAATATCATTTTGTACTAATGATAATCTTGTGAAGTAGGTGATATTGAGTTCCGGGGGTACTGACATGGTTTAGGGATACTAGTACCCTGAGAATGCCAAGGCAGAGTTACCTGGAACAAATTCACACACTCAAGCCTTCTCCTAGACAAGTGGCAAGGTTTATTGTAATGCCAATACAAGCAACAAAGGTTCTTAGGGAACCCTCGAGCTAGTGAAGATGGTGCTGGGGCTTTTATGGTAAAAGGGACAAGGGAAAGGAATGCCAGGGATGCCAATTAGGTAATCTAGGGGCCCAGGTGTCTTTGGAAGCCATGGATGGGAAAATGCAGGGAGTCTACAGAGAAAAACTTTGTTGATACCAGACACTGAGGGAGTTGTCAGAGGTATGAACCTTGGGGATCTTATGTGAGGGAGAGTCCTTGGGCCAGCCAGGAACAAAAATCCTTGACCCAGGCACCCCTCTATCTGTTCTGATAAAAAGAATGTGTTCTGTAACAAGAGAACATTTTCTCATAGTGCAGGAGCCTATTGAGAATCTGGGAGGCTTCCAGGGACATGATCTTAGGGCTGGGATTTGAGTACCCCTTCATTATGGTCCCCATTTTGCCAATGAGGAAACTGAGGTAGAGAAAGGTGAAGTGACTTGCCCAGGTCTTTCTTATGTCAGATCCAGGTCTCCAACCACTACACCACCCAGCAGCCTCTTAACTTCCACAGCTCTGGATCATCCCCTTTCTATATCACTCAAATTCAGACTCAGAAATGGACTAGCTGTGTGACCTTGGGCAAGTCACTTCACCTTTGTATGCTTCACTTTCCTCATCTATAAAATGAGGATCATAATGGCATCCACCTCCCAGGGTTATGTGAGGATCAAACAGATAATGTTTGGACAGCACTTTGTAAAAAAATTCAATCATTATATAAATACTAGTTATTATTACTGTCATTATTAGTATCATTTAATACTTATTTAAGCTCTACCACAAACAGACAAGAGACCAGATTTCTCACCACCATGCCAAACAATAGCTATCCAGTCAGAGAAGTTTTAGCATTCTTGTATCAATTGCCAGGAGGATAATCATTGGTTGCTGAGTGCTGCACAAAGGCCAACTTCCCCTTCCAGCTGTCTGCCTTAGTAGATAGAAATGATAGATAACAGATCTGATATTCAGTCTTATTGACTGTGGTTGCTTTGTACAGAAAAGCAAGCCTTTACCTCTTTTTACGATGCATAAATTTAATACATTGCACCTTATTGTCAATGTTGGCATAGGTTTGGGCAAGAAGGAGTATGAGGAGAAACATAAGAAGAGAAGGGAGTAGCAAACAAAAGATACATTTAAAAAATTTTTTATTATAAACTTTAAGATCAACAAACAAACATTTCAACATATAAAAAGGGGGGAAGTGAATTGTGTATGCAACTGTGAACCACAAGAATTTTTTAAAATAGTAATAGTGAGCACTTATATAATACTTTAAGGTTTACAAAGCATTTTACATACATTATCTCATTTGATCCTCAAAAAAACATGCTCTGGGATTTGAAAGCAGGTCTTCCTGACTACAAGGCCACTAACTACTCTGTCCACTAAACCACCTACATGTTAAATTTAAAACAATATCAAAACTGTCCTACTTGTCAATGTCCTCTCCTGAGCTTCTTCCTGCTCCTTTCTGTTTTAAAAATATTTTAATGATATCCTCTCTTTTTTTGATAAAATTATCACTACCCATCTACTTCTCCCCAAAACACTAACTCGTAACAAATAAATTTAGTTATGGAAAACAAAGGCTCTATTAGCTAAGTCTGAAAAGCAACTTTCTGCATCTGCAGTCTATGACTTCTCTTATCAAGGCGTGGAAAGCATGCTCCAGCCTTCTGAACTCATGATTGGTCATTTCATGGATCAGAGCTCTGAAGTCTTTCACAATTTCTTTTACATTATTCTCTAAATTTCTTTGAAGCTGTTCCTTTGGTCCCTTCTTGTGGCATAACAATATTTCAACAGATTCATAATCTATAATTCATTCATTCTCCAAATTCCCACCCGCTTTGTTTCCTGTACTTTGTTACAGTAGAAAGTAATTCTGTAAATTTTTTTTGTACATAGGGATCCATTCCCTTTGTAAAAGATAAGGGTTTTTTGTTTGTTTGTTTTTTAAATTTTTTTTAGCTTTTTTTGGAGGGGGGAAGGCAGGAAATTGGGGTTAAGTGACTTGCCCATGGTCACATGGCTAATAAATGTTACGTGTCTGAGGCCAAATTTGAACTCAGGTCCTCTTGACTCCAGGGCTGGTGCTCTATTCACTGCACCACCTAGCTGCCTCAAGGCAAGGTTTCTTTGAGCAGAATATTCCAGAAGTTTTCAGGGATAAATTTTCAGGGATTATTGACTGTGGTTGGTTCACACAGAAAAGCAAGCCTTTATCTCTTTTTACAGTGCATAAGTCTAATACACTGCACCCTATTGTAATGGTTGATATAGATTTGGGCAAGAAGGAGTCTGGGGAGAAATGTAAGAAGGGATTGATCTGAGATCTAGCAAGGGAATGTTATAGTAGAAAGAAAAATATCTAAACTTGTTCAAGAATATTTTGGCCAAGTTAGCCTCTCTATGAATAAGTAAAGTTTGAATGCAAAATACAAACATTGCAGGAAAAAAAAAAGGCAAGACCTTCCCTTCATGCAGAGGCTGCTGACTAGGGAGGGACTTAACATATTGTTTATGCTGCCAACTACAGTTAATGTACTGGTTAGTTTTATTGAACTGCTGGGTTTCTCACCTCTTTCTTTTCTCGCAGCAGAGGGGGCAAGGTACATTCAGAAATTAAAGGAAAAGGAAGGGAACAAGCATTTATATAGGATCTGTGTGTCAGGCACTTTACTATGCATTATACAAATATTACCTCATTTGATAAGAAATGAATGTGAGGCAGCTAGCTGGCATAGTGGGGAAAGACTGCTAGATTTACAGTCAAGAATAACTGAGTTCACTTCCTCCCTCAGGCATTTACTAGACCTCTCTCTCAGCCTCAGTTTTCTCATCTGTAAAATGGGGTTAAAAATAGCACTTTCTTCAAGGATTGTGAGGCCCAAATATGATGACATTTATAAAGAGCTTTGCAGATTTTAAAGACATACATAAGTGCTATTTTAATAATAGTAGTAGTGATAATGAAAACAAGTGGTGTCAGTAAAAAGAACAAATTTTTAAAAACAAAATGCAAAACCTGATTACCTGAATGAGAGATGCAAGTACAACACACATTTCCCTGAGCTGTGAAGAATCTATATTCTTAATAAGAATGTGCTCTTTATCAGAAATATTTCTTTTTTTTAAATGAAAAAAGGGCTTAAAGGTAAAAAAAAAGGTGAAGAATACTCTGAAGAGGCAGAAGAGATACAGATATATGACGGGAAGCTGAAAGGTAGAAGAATGGGAGGGAAGAGAGGGAAGAAAGGACACTGACTACTAGAAGCTAAGCTACAAATATGAACCCCTTCCATAAGAGAAATGAGCTAGAGCAGGGCATCTTTAACTGGAGGTCCATGACCTTTTAAAAAATACTTTGATAACTATTTAATAATTTTATTTCCTTTGTAATTCTATATATTTTAGTCTAGGCATAAAAACAAGATTCTGGGAGGGGGTTCATAGGCTTCACCAGACTTGTCAAAAGGGTCTATGACATTTTAAAAAAAGGTCCAGAACCTTTGACTCTCTGAAGAAGAAGAGTCAGCTGCTTGTCCTTCAAGGAATTATGTCATGCTCCACACATGCTGTCAGATGACCAGGGGTCAAAGGAAGAAGAGAAGAATAGTAGTGGGTGGTTGATGATGCCCTGTAATGGGCACGGAGGCAGTGGCTAATTGATTTAAAGATTCTGATGTCTTCCCAGGGCATTTATAAAGGTTGTAACAAAGAACTTTCTGGGTCAACTGGAACTTCACAACTACTTTATATTTTGAAATGGAAGAGTGGGCAAAAAAAGGGAAGCGGTGTGTGTGTGTATGTGTGTGTGTGTGTGTGTATACATACACACATATATACATATATGTTAGCGATCCATTGTATATATTAAGAAGCTAGTCTTTTAAGGAATTTTAGTATGGGGGAAGTGTCAAAGAGAGTATTAGGGTAAAGATCTTACAGAAACAGAAGTGATAATATTACCAAATTATACTATAGGCCCAATGGGCAGAAAGAGGAAATAGAGGAGGAGCTGGGAAACAGATGACCAGCCTGGCAAGGCTTGATAGAGCAATAAAACAGGATTTCAATTCATTTGAATTCAGACATCTGACAAAAGCAGAACAGACAATAATTTCTCAACTTGATGATTAATTTCATCCTTTACAACTGTGGAGGGAAAAAAAAAACGCTTGTTATTATAATGTGCCATTTTGACTTAATTAACTCCCCATTTTGCTACAGACTAAATAGCAAAACTTAACTGAATTGTTTTCCCCTCCTAGTCTGCTATAGACTATATAACAAAACCTGGATTAACTACATACAGATAGAACATTTTAGTGTTTCCTATGTACCAGGCACAGTACTAGACTCTAGGAATCTGGAAATAGAAATAAAAGCAAGACCAGGCCTGCCTCAAGGAGCTTATATTCTAATAGGGAAAGAAACAAATGAAGGGAAAATGTGAGGGGACAGGGAGTTGTATATGACATAGCTTGGAGATAGCTGGGAAAATGTTATTATGAATCCCCGAATCCAGTCTGAATAAGCACAAAGTTGTCGAGGATGGGGTCAAGAAACCCAAAGTAGAGAATGAGCTGAGACAGACTAGGAGTGCTAAGGACAAAAAAGATTTTGTTATTATTGCAGCTATTACTGATTTTACCTATTTTAGGGAAAGAGAAGGATTAAAGAATCACTGTTTAGGGTAAATAGGATAATGATAACTAAAGGTGATGAGTTAGTCAGTCAATGGTCGGCAAGCATTAATTAAGTTCATACTATGTGCCTAGCACTATGCTAAGTGCTGGGAAGACAAAGAAAGACCAAAAACCAGTCCTTGTTTTCAGGGAGTACACAATCTACTGAGAAGACAGCACACAAACAACTATATACAAGTAAGACATATATACAGTTAAATTGGAGATAATCCACAAAGGAAGGCATTAGCATCAAGATGGATTTGGGAAAGTTTTCTTGCAAAAGGTGGGACTTAAACTGAGACCAGAAGGAAGCCAGGAAAGCCAAGAGATAGAGATGAAGAGGGAGAGAGTTGCAGACATGGGGCACAGCCAGTGAAAATGACTAATCAGGAGATGGAGTACCAATGTCAGTAGATTGCAAAGTACATGGAGGGGAGTAGGTGTAAGAAGATTGGGAAGGCAGGAAGGGATAAAGTAATGAAGGGCTTTAAAAACCAAAGAGAGGGCAGTTAGGTGGTGCAGTGGATAGAGCACCAGCCCTGGAGTAGGGAGGACCTCAGAACAAATTGGGCCTCAGACACTTACTAGCTGTGTGTCTCTGGGCAAGCCACTTACTCGATTACCTTACACATCCCCTCCAAAAAAAAAAAAGTCAAATGGAGGATTTTATATTTGGTACTGGAGGAACCACTGGAGTTTATTGAGTGGAAGGAAAGGGGGTGACCAGCACTTTAGGAAGATCAATTTGACAATTGAGTTGTGTTTGGATTGGAATAGAAAGAAACTTGAAACAGGCAGAGCTGATAAGGTGGTTGGGACCTGAAACTCAAAAGCCCTAAGATAATTTTTCTAGAAGCAACATAGAATCCTACTTTGCAGCTTGGCTGGAAGACTGAGTGCATGAATTCACTACAGGCAATGCTGCCCTGTACCCTGACATCTTGAGGGTCCCAGCACCCCTTAACTGTGTCAGCACCCCTAAACTGAATCAGACCTACCGGCTGACTATGGCAATAAGTCTCGGTATGAGGTAAGCACCTGTATCAGGGTGATGGCACTGTCAGAATGTGGTGTATATAAGTGATGTTTGTAAGGTGGAATGAACAGTTCTTGACAAAATTAACTCTTATTTTGTTTCTGCTTTTTCTTCCTAGGAGAATAATCTCTGGAATGAATGAAGCAGAACAAAAATGGCTGATTTGGTGTTGAAATGCCTAGATCTTGAGGTTTTAGTGGAACATGAGTCAGCAGTGTGATGTGGTAGACAAAAAAGTGAATGTGGTTTTGGGCTGAATTAAGAAGGGCATGGCTTCCAGGAACAGGGAGAGGACAGTTCCACTGTGCTCTGGCTTTAACAGACCTCATCAGTGTTCGTTCTGGCCATCATGGTTTAAGAAGGACTTTGATAAACTGGAGGATGTCCAGAGTGGTGAAAGGGCCTAGAATTCATGACAAAACAGGACTGGTTGAAAGAATTGTGCATATTTAGCCTAGAAAAAAGAAGACTCTTGGGAGAAATGGGAACTACTTTCAAGTATTTAAAGGGGCCCTCACACAGAGATTTATTATGTTTGGTCCCAGAGGGCAGAACCAAGAACAATGGTTGGGAGATATAAAGAGGCAACCTTCCCCCCCACCCCCACCCCAACTAGGCAATCAGAATTAAGTGACTTGCCCAGGGTCACACAACTAGTAAATGTCAAGTGTCTGAGGTTGAATTTGAACTTAGGTCCTCCTGACTCCAGGGCCAGTGCTCTATTAATTGCACCACCTAGCTACCTCTAAAGAGACAACTTAGTCTTGATATCAGCACAACTTCCCAACAATTAAAGCTGTCTAAGAGTTGTCCCCAGAGATGGTGTATCCCCTTTCCTTGGAGGTTGTTAAGCAGAGATTAGACCACCGCTTGTTGGATAGATCCTTTGGTGTATGAATTGGAATAGGTGGCTACTAAAGGTCCTTCTGACTCACAAATTCTTTGATTCTGTGATTGCGTGAAGAAAATTAGGAAGAGTAATAATAATAACTGATGTTCATCTAGTACTTTAAAGGTTACAAAGCACTAAACACACATATATCTTCAGTAGATTCTTTAAAAAAACAACCTTTAAAAGCTGTAGTTATTATTGTCCTATTTTTACAGATGAGGAAACTGAGGTTGAGAGGTTAAATGACTTGCCCTGGGCCATACATCAAATAAATATCTAAGACAGAATTCAAATCCAAGTCTTCTTGACTTCAAATCCTGAACTTTCAGATCCATTGTGTCACTTTCTCTAACAGTACAATAAGAAAGATCAGGCTGCTCCCCAGGATCAGGCAAATATCATGGTCAGATGCAATTGATGAGTTACTATCAGTGATCTCTGATAGGTCATCAGAAAGATAAGAGTGCTGCAGTATTAGAACAAATGTTGCAAGCCTGGAACAAATGTTTCCTTTGTCCAAAAAAAAAAAAAGGAGCAGAGTGACTTCTGCAATTAATAGGCTGGGGAGCCTGATTTCAGCATCCCATCAGGACCTCAACAAGAACAGGTTGGACCAGGCATTCTTCTGTATTATTGGTGGAGCTGTGAATTGGTCCAATCCTTCTGGAAAACAATTTGGAGGTAAGATTTTTTAAAAGTTTAAAAAATGTCCATACTATTTGACTGAGAGATCCCAATGGTACTCTTATACTCCAAGGTCAAGGACTGAAAGAAAGGCCCCATATACATCAAAAAATTGATAGTAGTACTTTTTGTGGTAACAAAGAACTAGGGAAAAAATAAAAGTAGGCACAACACTAATAGTGATACATAAATTGAACAGAATATTGCTACGATCAATCAATAAACATTTAATACATACCTACTATGTTCCAGGCACTGGGTTGGGTGCTGGAAAGGTTATCAGGAAGTCAGAGAAACATGGGAAGATTTATGTGGTTGATTTATGACAGCAGAACTAGGAAAACAATTTGTACAATGACTGCAACAAAACCAGCTGAAGAAGGTGTAATTATAATAACTGAAAAGAAAAGAAATTCTCTGCTTATCTTCTTTGCACAAGTAGGGGGCTAGTGGTATGGGTCATTGCATACTGCCAGACATGGTAAGGGGTTTATATTTTTTTCCAATAGGCAACTAATGAAGATCTTTGGACAAGGGAATGACATGTTCAGATCTGCACCTTAGGAAGACATGAAGGCATGTATTTAGCAAGTACTTAGGCAGTACGTGAAAGATGGAATTGAGAGGGGTAAAATTGGAGGCAGAGAGATCTGTTAAAAAGCTACAACAATAGTCTAGGTATAAGAAGTTATATGGGCAAGTACTAAGGGTGTTGGATATTGTGTGGAAAGAATAGGATGCACATGACATAGTGTGAAGGGAGAATCAATAAAACATGGCAATTATTTGAATTGCCAATAAGGGAGGAGTAAGATAGGGAGGGTGGCTAGGTGGCACAGTGAGCACCGGCCCTGGAGTCAGGAGGACCTAAGTTCAAATTCAGCCTCAGACACTTAACATAAAAACTAGCCGTGTGACCTTGGGCAAGTCACTTAACCCCAATTGCCCCCCCCCCAAAAAAGATGAGATCTAGGGAGGGGACAGTTCTAGGGAATGATGAATTGCACGTTTCTATAGGAAACGAGAGGAGATAGGGTCAATAATACGTGTGGAGGAATTAGCTTTGGCAAGGAAAAGGGTTACTTTATCCTCTGAGACTGAAGGGAGAGAATGAGTGAATATATGGAGAGGTTTTGCAATGTATGAAGGAATTGAGGAAGCTTATATTGGGTGGCTTCTTAGAAAAGGAGGTGAGAGCATATATTGAGGGGGGAGGAAGTAGTAGAGTGTGGAATCAAAGTTTAAGGAAAGAAAAGATGGGGAATGGATGCAATGTTAAGTGTGGTAGGAAGCTGAATAAGTGAATTACTGTGCAACAGTCAAATCCCTGTTGAAATTAGGTCATATGACTGTAGTGGATCCATTCTGTTCGGTTTCAGAACTCCCTCCACCTGTATTAAGCATTTTAGAAATAAGAGTGAAGAAGGTAAGAGGTAGAGATTGGTGGAAGGGAATGACTTAAAGTTGTGGATTAGCAGGGTTTATAGAGGGACAGTGCAGCAAAGTGTTCAAACGTGGAAACCAATGCTTTGTTGTTTGTGCTATGACTGCATAGGGAGGAAGATGAAACCAGAACAGAGATGATGCAGTGAGAGAACAGGGAGGGATAAGGGAGGAGAAATCATAATGAAAACAAAGAACAGGCTATTACTCAAATTGGGAGAGATGGAAGGACAAGAAATTTTTTTTTTTTTTGCTTTTCATAGGGGCAGTTGGGGTTAAGTGACTTGCCCAAGGTCACACAGCTAGTTTTTGTGTTAAGTGTCTGAGGCCGAATTTGAGCTCAGGTCCTCCTGACTCCAGGGCTGGTGCTCTACTCACTGCACCACCTAGCCGCCCCAGGACAGGAAATTTTGTGAGACAGGAATTTCAGAGTTCAGAATCTTAGAAATGGAATGGTGAGAATGGCTAGAAATGGTGAGGTCTTGTGTAGTGGTTGAGATGAAGATGAGGTTCTGGGAGCTGAAGGGGTTAATGAATTAAGTAGAAAGCAACAAATTAGTCTATGGGTTCCCTTAAAAATAAGTGGAACCGGGGCAGCCAGGTAGCACAGCGAGTAAGAGCACCGGCCCCAGTGTCGGGATGACCTGGGGATCAAATCCGAGCTCAGACACTTAGCATCCATCCAGAAACACCTGGCCGTATAACCTTGAGCAAGTTACTTAACCCCAATTGCTTAGGGGCGGCCAGGTGGCTCAGCAAGTAAGAGCAACGGCTCCAGTGTTGGGGTGACCTGGGGATCAAATCTGGGCTCAGATACTTAGCACCACACCCAGAAATAACTGGCTGTGTAACCTTGAGCAAGTTATTTAACCCCGATTGCTTTAAATAAAAAAAAAAAAATAAGTGGAACCAATCAAATATCAGTATAGAGAACATCAGTTAAGGAAGTGGCAGTGGGAGTCAGGAAGACCTGAGTTTGAATCCTGCCTGCTTCAGAGTATACTCTGCAGTTTTGTGGCACATGGCAAGTCCTTTAAACTTTCTTGCCTCAGTTTCTTCTTCTGTAAAATGGGGGGGGGTGTTGTTGTAAAATGCTTTGCAAACTTTAAAATTAGCTATGATTGCTATTGGTTTCTAAAGTAAGACAGAAAAGTAAGATTGCTTAGTGTAGGCTAGAGATTCTTCACATAAAATGAGATCAGACCATTAAGTTGCTGATTCATAGAAGAATTTGGTGTGTTTACACTCAATGAATTTAATTTGGTTATAGCAATACCATTATAATAAAAATAGCATTTAGTAGACCTATTCAAGGTACCACAATAGGCACTGGGGGTACAAAGACAAAAATGAACTAGTTCCTGGCTTCAAGGAACTTGTAAACACCCTTAGAACCACAAAAACCTACCAGTGGTTCCAGTCATCAGTCTGTTGCTCCTGGGTTAGGACTAAGACTCCTGCATTCCTCAAACTTGGAAATTTGAGTATCCCATGTTCTCTTAAGAGCATATTGATTGACAGAGACATAATGTCAGCTTGGAGTGAGACATATGATCACTAGTTGTGCAGAAATGGAACCTTAATGAGAGCACTGGTATGAAACACACTAACCAGGAACTTTAAGAAAAGGGGTAAGTGGTTTGTTCCTAAAGGGGTTGATGTTTATATTGTTGAAGAGTCAATAAAATTTGATTGCATGGATTGGTGATTGTAAATCTTAGAGTATTGTCCGCCCTAATAAACATGTATAATAGTAAATTGGTTTTACATGTGCACTGTTAATTGAAGGATATAATAAGGAGTTAAAAGGAATTCCATCCAGATGATAACTCAGTTAAGACTTTAGACTGAGACACCAGGTAAAGCAACAGAAGAAAAAAAATTCAAAGGATATAATTTAAAATGACTAAGAGTCACATGTGAATGTGGCTGGCTGGGCCTTCATCACAAAAGAGCTCAAGACAGCTCTAAGGTGAACCAAAAAAGTAGCAGACCACTTGTCCTATGGGAACAAAACTGCTCAGCTGTAGGGATGCCCAACAAAGAAGGCGGTATCGTAAAGAGAACAGCAAGGGACTTCTGCTCAGTGGAGAAAACAGCCACCTAATGACATTGGCAAAAGATATTGTTGCTTCTTCAGCATTTGATGTGTAAGTTCCATTGACTATGTGTGTGACCTAGTGTAAGGTAGATTTTGGTGTAAGGTAGATTTAAGTGTGTGTAAAGTAGATTTTTGTTATTTCTTAGAGTTCAGTTTCCCAGGATCCATAGCCATAACAATCTCTTGATCCCAGGTATTAGATACACGTTCTGATGATTATGGTTCAAAACATCTCCACCATCCTTGAGCAGCATTATATAATGATAAATAATATAAACATTTGTGCTTACACTGCAAATATCTACTGTCTGTGCAGTGAGATATAGGGATGAAGTGATAGAAGCATGTGAGGCTATTGCTAGCAATACGCCTTCTTTGTCTGTTGCCCTACAAAGCAAGTGGGCAGTAATCAAGAAGTGGGGAATCCTTAGGGTTGAATGTACAAGCTGGAATGCTGTGTGTGCCTTGATCAGTCCCCATCAAGGCTTAAGGGGAGTCTATTTGCCTCAACCAGCCCCCACTGAGGTTTGAGGGGATTTAGAGGAGTGGACAAGCTGTGCCTATGTCGACTGACCCCACTGAGTCATAGGGGTAGTTGCCCCCCTTCTCACTGGCCCCTGCAAGAGGGGTAATTAGGGAATGCTGTAGGAGTTGGTGCTCCCATTATCAGCAACCCGTTGAGAAGACTAGACTAGAATAAAGTAAGATTATTAACTCCTTAGAAGCTTAGTCTTTCCTGTCTGACTAGATCGAGTGAACCTGTGCTGGCAACCCTCCTGTATGCTAGTGTTTATCTTACACCTAGCCATATGTATTCTTCTTCACAGATATTTCCTGTTTGCATATGCCTTCACTTGCATGTTCTCTGATCATATGTTCCCAGCATGTATCCCTTCCTCCCACTAATGGTTTGACAATCTATGGAAAAGTATCCCCTCCAGCAGATAAGAGAAAGCATTTCTTGTAATTTATTTTGTTAATGCTCTTGGATTAAATAACTTTTACTTTGAACTAATATCCCTACTTTACAGTTAAGGAAACGGAGGTTAAGTGATTTGTCCAAGGTCACACAGCTACTAAGTGTCTTAGGTTAGATTTCAATTTAGGTTTTCTTCACTCCAGGCTCAAGCACTCAATCCATTAGTCCACCCAGCTATCACTAGTCAAAGCTTAGTACAACAATGAGGGCTGAAGAACTATAGTTTTGATTAAATACTGACCCACCAAAACCTGGGGTAGTCCTTTGGGGCTTCTTGTAAGAGGGGAGCTCATAGTGTTACAATAGCAACAAGCTCAATTCAAGTTTTACTTTTTATGGAACTTCCCCTGACCACCTACCTCAATTCAAAGTGATCTCTCTTGTCTCTGAAGTCCAATCCAAGACCAATCATTTGTCACTTAGCATGGACTTACAATGAGAGTTTCCCTCTCATGTGTATATTATACTCCCTATTAAACTACACTTTTTGCTGACAGAAGCCAGTCTTGGCTAAGACTTCCTAATTTTCAAGGTGTCACAAAAGTCTTAGTGCAGTTTTAAACTATTAAAACTTAAAATTAAAGCTTAATTTCAATAGCCTTAAGCTATTTCAAAATTGCACTAAGACTTCTGGAATACCTTGTATTCCATTTACTGAAAGGTGTAAACCCAACAATTCTGGGAATTTTAAGTTTCTACTATGTGTTATAGGCAGATAGAGATATGACAGTGAACATTTAAGTGCTAATGGTATAGACCACAATGAGAATTGTGCTTTTAAAGTTTAGTTAAGATAGGGCTCCTGTCTTCAAGGGGTTTACAATCTAGGAGAGATGTAACACCCCAGCGCAGACGGTTATACTACACAGTATTACATGATAAATACATTAGAGACTAACAAAACAAAGTGCTATCCGCATTCTTAAAAGTAAGGTCTACCCGAGAAGGCACCGACTCTTTCATTATTTTTTTTTTAAGCAATTGGGGTTAAGTAACTTGCTCAAGGTTACACGGCCAGTTATTTCTGGGTGTGATGCTAAGTATCTGAGCTTGGATTCGATCCCAGGTCATCCAGACTCTGAGGCCAGTGCTCTTACTCACTGTGCTACCTGGCCGCCCCTCTTTCATTATTCTGATTAGATAAAGTAATAGTGTTGAGGTAACAGAAACTACAGAAAATCAGATGCTATTTTATTTCCTTTTCTTATTGGTCAGTGATCATATGATCCATTTGGCAATAAGTCATCGATTCAACAAACATTTATGAAATCTTTAATGTTGCCCATTTCCATGTTGATTTAAAAAAAGAGGAAGACAACAAGAAAACTTTTTTCCTGGTTATGTTTTGATTAGTAGTAATAGAAAACAGATAAATGAAGACAGCAATTTAAAGGCTTTAAAAATTTTATATCTTTTGTTTTTGTCACCTTCATTTCTTCATAAGTCATTCCTTTTAACAAAAATTTTTTTAAAGGGGAAAAACATAGTTCTGCAAAACTAAGCAAATTATCAATATTCCAAGTTCCACACACTTAAACCCTTACCTCTGCAAAGGGAGAGAAATGCATTTTCTCTTTTCTTCTCCAAGGTAAATAAAACTTGATCATTCTAAAGCACTTAATTTCATACTTTAATTCTTTACATTTACACTGTAGCCATGTATATTGCTTTCTTGATTCTGCTTATTTCATTCTTATAAGTTCTCATAGCCTCATGAATTTTTCTGAATTAATTCCTGTATCTAGAAAAGTGTCTGACACAGGACATGCACTTAATAAGTGACTTCAGGCTTGATCAGATATTGGTTCACATGAGGGACAAGGGGTGGGAGGTCAAATCTATGAATGATCCTGCTCAAATTTGGAAGAATATTGTTAATGAGCACCTAGATATGTTTTTCTATTGAAATGGAGGGTGGAAGCTACATCTACTTTTTTTTTCTAAAGCAATTGGGGCTAAGTAACTTGCTCAAGGTTACACACCCAGTTATTTTGTGTGGGTGCCAAGTATCTGAGGCCAGAACCGATCCTGGGTCTCCCGACACCAGCCCGGAGTCTCTCTTACTCAATGCACCACCTGGCTGCCCTGGGAGCTACATCTACTTGCTAATGGTAGGATGATATTCATGCTCTCCATGCTCTGGTTCAGTAAACCTTTATTAAATTTCAGACAGTTTATGAGGATCTCATTTTGTACCAGTCCTGCACCTGAACCAACCTGAGTAGGTCTTGACCCACAACACAGGCTATTGTGCGATTGATGGACATTTAGCAGCAATAACTACGACTATCAATACCACTAACAAAAGCGTTTCCACTTTCTCTCATGAGAGTGGATAAAAATTCAGGTGGGCACCAAAGAATCTATGATGTAAGTTATACTGAATGATGCAATTTTGAAAACTGAGTGAAACAGGTTAAAATGCATGGAATGAAAGAACAGTACATTTAGATAATACATTACAAATAGAGCTTATCAGGTGGGACACAAAAATAATATCATGTTATTGTAAATAGGAAAACAAACTACTAAATATCTGAGTTGTGATAATATTTTGGGATGGTCAATTTTAGAAACAGAATCTATCTGATGGACACTGAGGCTTTCAATACACCTATGTTGAAGAGAAAAAAGTATATTTCATTCAGTAAGTCAGTCAACAAACATTGCCAGGTACTGTGCTAAATGATGGGGATACAAAGAAAGAGGGGGGGAAATACTTGCCCTTAAGTAGCTCACAATCTAATGAGGGAAGACAACATATTAAAAGTTGGGAGAAGGAGTGAGGGTACCCAGCCTCATGAAGTCCTGCAGCTGATCAGAAAATTATGAAATGGCTCCCCTGGGCACCCTCCTTAAATAGATGATCTGGGAGGAGCTCTCCAGATGTCTACCCTTCACCTTCTCTGTCAGGGAAAGAGAGAGAGGCCCCAGGGGCAGGAGGTACTAAAGAGGTCAAGATTTTCATTTGATGGACTCTTTCGGGAGTTAATGGAGATAACAATGAAGTCAGGGTGAGCAGACAAGATGGAGTTGTTGAGTGATTAAAATGAAGGGGGGAATTAAAAGGAAAAAGTGTAATGAGAAGCAAAACAAGAAGACAATGAATTGTTTCTGACATGTTGAATTTGAGATGACTGCAGGACATCCAGTTGGAAATGTCTAATATGTATTTAGTGATATGAGACTAGGGCTCAAGAGACTGAAGTTGAATAAACAGATCTAGGAACAGTCTAAAAAAGATGGTAACTAAACCTATGTGAGCTGGTGAGGTACCTTAACATTTAAGAGGAAGAGGGCCTAGACTTGGGGTACAGTACAATTAGTGAACACATGGATGATGAATTAGCAAAGGAGACCAAGTAGTAGTCAGACAGGTAGGAAGGGAACCAAGAGAGGAGTGTCACAAAAACACAGAAAGGAGAGTATTCAAGAGGAGAAAGTAATGAATAGCATCAAATTCTATAATTCAAGGAGGATGAGGAAAGGCCATTAGATTAGGAGATCACTGGTAACTTTGGAAAAAGCAATTTCAGTTCAGTGATTAGGTCAGAAGGCAAAATGCATGGTGTTATGAGTGCAGTGAGAAGAAAGTAGTGACATCAAATTTAGACGGCTTTGTCAAAGAACTTGACTAAAAAAAGATTTAGAGTGATAGCAGAGAAGGTAGGACCTAGAGATGTTTTTTTTTTCTTTTTAAGGATGAGGAGACTGTAGGCAATAGGGAAGGAACCATAAGTGAGATATTGAAGACATCTTTAACAGGTGGCCAAATAGTCTCCATTTGCAGATTACTGATAAGAAATCTATCAACTGCAACCAAGTATAAAAGATGTTGGAAGAAAGCATCTAGCCTTTGGGGATAAATGGTTTATTCCAACTTCTCACTGGGGGGGAGGGGGTAGATGCAACAATCTCCGGTGCTTTTGTGTCCATACATTAGCCTATAATTTAAAAAGTATAGCATCATTAACTCAACAAGTACAACTGGTCTGGTCCAGTTATTGGACTGTAACATCCATGCCAGTGAACTCCAGTAAAAGGTTGTTTTGGGAAATAGTTGTTATGTAAGGTTCATTATTTAGTCACAGAAGCTGAGACTTCCAAACCTTAGAGAGATGTGCAATTGTTCCAACTTTGTGATTCTGTGAAATGTCTAATTTGTATTTAAGGAGGAATCCTTTCTACATATTGTATTGGACAGGTGGAAATCATGCCTTGCTTGAAGATGCCTCTCTTCTAGTCAGTGTTTCTATCAGACTTAGACGAAGACACAAATGTCACGATTATCAAATTTTTGAAATACCTGAAGCTGAGGGTAGAATTGGCATCCAAAAAGACTAAGAAAAGCTGGTAGGTTAAATTTAACATGATGCAATATATGGGAGGCAGCAGTGTACACCAGAAAGAGAATAAGATTTAGAGTCAAAGGAATAGGATTCAAATTCCCTAGTCAAGTCACTTCAATTCTATTAGTTTCAGTTTCCTCACTTGTAAATTGAACTGGATTACCTCTTGGGTTCCTTACAGGTCTGTCTAAATATAAATAAATAAATAAAGTTCTACCCTTGAATCTTAAAAAATCAACTGCAAGTTAGGCAGGAGACATAGACAAGAATTCATGTGAAAACAACATGGGTATTTTGGTGGACTTTAGGCTTGATGGGAATGAATTACCACCAGTGGTATAGAGAAACAAAAAAAATGAATAGTCTTAGTTTGTGTTTATGGAGAATATAGGAATGAGTGATCCAGAAAGAGAGAAGTGACTTCCTTCTGCCATAGTCAGATCAAAGGTGTTTTGTTGTATTCAAATATAGTAAAGAAATATGAGGATTCATTAAATTGTATGAATATTCATTTGTTGTATGTTAACATGGCTATGGTTTCTTTAAAAGCACTAGCAACAAAATTAAGAAGCTAGATTATATCTTTTTAAAAAGTAGATAAATGAAAGCATATAATAAAAATTCGAAACTTAAGTATAAGATTTCTGAAATGGTAGGAGCTATAATTCTTGAATATACTAACAAGAAATACTGGATATGAGTCAGATGGCAGCCCAAACTGTCAGCAACAAGGAAACTGAATTTAAAACAAACAAGGCAATATCTTGGTTATACTGGCTCTTAAAATCCCGGTTCTGCCACTTTCTCAGGATGCAAATCTGGCAGACCAATTCCTTTAAGTTTAGAGGTGCAGAATAAGGAGGAACTTGAGAGGTCCTGTGATCCAAACCAGCTCACATTTCATACTGGAAATGGAAGCTGAGAAAGGGTGGGGTGACTTTCCAAAGTCACACTGGTAGGACTGAACAGCTCCTCTCTCACTTTTAGTCTCCCCTTCCAGATCGAAGATACCAAGACTTAGCCCCGGGAGGAGGGGGGGGGGGTGCTTTGGTGGAGGGCGCTGTGATTAGGTTCCGGTCAAGTCTAGAAGCATTCAATGAGAAAGGCAGCTAGACTGCATAGTGGATAGAGCGCTGGACTGGAGACAGGAGAGATCTGAGTTCAAATGTAGCCTTGGATGACCACCTCAATGTCAGCCAAAACCAAAAATAGCATTTTTTTTTTTTAAATTAAGCGCTTATTATGTGCCAGTAACTAAGCTAAGAGCTGGGGATGCAAAAAGTACCCTCCTTTGAGAAGCTCGGCACCCAGGGCGTTTCAAGATTCTAGGCGCATTTTTAACCTTCTGGGGCATCCTGCATAACGGAGGGTGAGGGCGTGCATTGCCAGCCAAGTCTGAAACCCGAAGCTGTAGCCTCTTTGCCCGGAGGGGCGCAGTGTGAAGGAGGCCGGCGGACGGGCGGGGACGAAGAGCACCCGCTTTCTATTTTGGGCTCAGCCTGACTCACAAGGTCGGACCAGCTGGCCGGGCAGCGAGCCCCTCCCCCCAGCTGTGTGACTCAGTTTTCCCGCCCGAGGAAGGGCACTCAGAAGGGAGGCGAGGGCCTGGGAGAAGATGCTCGCTCCACTCGGCTCTCTAAGGACCGCGGGTGGCAGGGGGTGGGTGCAGTTAGTTACAAACTCCACAACAGCCCCGAGTGGGACGAAGTTGGTTCAACTTCGGAGGGGGCGGGGCCTCGAGCGGCAGAGGGGCGAGTCCGGACTCGAAAGGCAGGAGCCCCAGAGATCACGTGGGCGGGCGACACAAGCTCAGGTGGGCAGCAGAGTGCAGGACCTGCTCCTCCATTCTGGGAGGAGACGTATCCCCCACAGGGCAGACACAGAGGACGAGAGGGGCCCCCGAAAGAACTGACTCCCCGCGTCCCCCGCTCGCCCGCCAGCTACCTCCACCGCGAGCCCCGCCCCAGCTTCCTCTCCCCGGCCCCACCCCACCCGGTCCTGGTTGGTCGCTTCGTGCCCCGCCCCCCTCATGCCGAGGTCCCCCACGGCCCTTCACGTGACGCCCGGGTGAGCCAGAGGGAAGTGGAGTCTCCGAGGCGGCGCCGCAGGGGGACGGAGCTTCTTCCGCAGCGGCAGTACGTCGCCCGAGCACCAGCGCCATGAACGGGATGCGCGGGCCCTCCCGGCCGCTCTTCTGGGCCGCCGTCGCCTGCCTGGCCGCACTGTGCGTGCTGAGTGCGGCTGAAACCACAGCGCCTGCGGCCAACTTACCTGAGTCCTCGGCGGTGCCCACGACGGAGCCCGTTCCCACCTCCACGACGGAGCCCACTCCCACGCCCACGACCAAGCCCCCTCCCAAGCCCACGACCAAGCCCACCCCGACCCTGACTCCGGCACCAGGTTGGGGCGGGGCGGCGATGGTTTCTCCTCGCGCGCTGGGTCGCGTGCGCGTGTGTGGTTGGCGGGGGTGGGGGGGGCAAGGGGGGGAGGGTGGTTAACTCTTCCGGCAACATGGCGGATGATCCCGGGGAGTGAAAGTCCGGACTGCTCGGTTTCGGGGACCAGGACGTTAGAGGGAGGCGGGGACGAGCCTGTGAAATACATTTATGTGTGTGTATGTGTCCGGGACGCGGGAGGATTGGGCGCCGTGACCCGTTCCTACCTCCCTCCTCCAAAAAAGAAAATCTAACTTTATCCAGATGGAAACAGAAGCCCTGACTCTGCAGAGGCCCAGAGAGCCAACGTGGCTCCCCCCCGGCCCGCAGGGGCAGCGCGTGTGTGTCCTCGCTTGGGTGCCCGACTCCCCTTCCCCCACATCCTTTATCCCGACCCCGGGAAGCACCCGTGAAAGACTTCGAAAGTCCCGGGTGAAAGGTGGCTTCTCGCTACCTATAGATGTAGACTTGGTTGAGACTCAGCCCCCGGGAAATGCGATCGAATCCCGGAGACTAAAGACGCCTCCCTAGCCTGGAGGGGCATTGGCCTGGGGGCTTGCCGAGTTGACTGTTGATTTGGTGCCTGGTGTAGGTGAGGAGACCCTCCTGTGTTAGATTTTTGGAGCTGTCTGAGGGGTGGAATCGGAAAAAAAGTAATTTTTAAGGTTACGGTGTAAAGTCATCTTTGTATACCGGGCTCTTAGCACAGTTCCAGGCGCACAGTAGGCGCTGAGTAAATGCTGATTGAATGGTCAAGAGAAAAGGGCACGAAAGGTTAACGGAGTGTGTTAACCAGAATACTAACTACACGTTGTGGTGTGCGGGTGTGTGCGCGTGGCCTCCTCGCTGTCCATGTGCTAAAACACTTAAAATCATTAAAATCAGAAACTAGGAAAGAGAAATGCCCAGTGTAACCTCCTCTCCCGGGAGGCCGTGTTAGTGTAGATTGTGGCTTTTAATTGTTATATTATTAATGCTAAACCTTTAAAAGTACTTTTTCAGAGAAGTTTGGAAGCTCCAAGTTCGTTACCCTTAAAGATGTGACCTAATGCATTTAACTTGAATATTGCAGATTGAGTTCAGTTTCCATTTCTAGACACCCCTACGTGTATAAGTTTCGGTTTGGGAAGCTAAGGCCTTGCTTATTCTGAATTAATGATGTATCCAAGATCATAACTGTTATTTCCTCTATATTTTTCACTTCTTAACTAAGCAACTATGTGGTAAGGCACGAATCCACATAAAAGTAGCTAATCCCAGAATATCAGAATCAAAAAGAATCTTAGAGATAATCAGTTCAGCTCCCTCATTTTAGAGGTGAGGCAGCTGAAACTGAGATGAAATCTTTTGCCTAAAGTCACAGAACTATTAAGTAGCAGTTTTGGAATGTTAAGTCTTGTGATTCCAAATCTAGTGCTTTTCCCCAAGTACTGTTGCTACGTGGTAGGATGTTAACTGGACAAGTAATGTATAGTGGAACAGTTCTTAATTTGCTGTCAGATGAATTAATTCCCAGTCTGACTTAAGAAACTTGATTTTTTTATACTCAGAATTGTTAATAATTTTCCTTAAATTTAAAGTCTGAATGGCTTTTAGAATAAAAAAAAAAAACTAAGAAAACTGTAGCCAAAGATGTTCATGAAAGCCTCTTTGAGTATTGAAATACTAATTTTCATTTGTTTGAAAACTTTAAAGAATACTATTGGGGAAATGGTACATTACAATTGAAAGGATACTGGATTTAGCATCAGATGACATATTTCAGAAATTTCAGTAAAATTCTGTATTACAAACATGAGAACTACAGTGCACAGTACTCATATCTACATTTATTATAAAATAAATAGTTCAAAATTAATTGTCCTATTTTGATAGAAGTTGAAATAGCTGGATCTGGGCAATTTGGTGAAGTACTTAAATTTTTTCTTGGCTCCTATCTCCCATAAAATGCACAGTGCTGTTAGATTTCTGTTCAAAATAAATTGAAGTAGATAGAAAACCAGCCCCAAAGACCTGAGTACAAATATGACCTCATACACTTCATAGCTGTGTGACCCAGTGCAAGTTATTTAATTTTGTTTACCTCAGTTTCCTCATCTCTAAAATGAACTGGAGAAGGAAATGGCAAACTACTCTGGTCTCTTTGCCAAGAAAGCCCCAAGTGGGGTCAGGTAGAGTGGGACTGGGGTGTGATTAAAAAAAGACTCGACAGGGACCTTAGTTGAATGCCACTTCCTACCTGAGACCTTAGGCAAGCCACCTCATGTTTTTGGGTTCAGTTTCTTTTTCTGTAAAATAACAGAGTAGGAATAAGTGATTTTTAAGGTATGTATTTGCTCTAAATCTTATTAACTTCTTGGAAGGGAGAAACTTAAATAAATTCCCTTGTACCTTATAGCCTGGCATTCACTAAATATCAGTGATTCCAACATGTGAACTGTGTTTTATCTTTACAACCCTTATTTTGAGCTGATACAGGATAGGTGGTAATATTTACTTTTTTTCTTTTTCTTTTTAAAGGCAGAGTTGTATAATGGGTGGACAGCTGACCTTGCAGTCAAGGAATTCCTGGGTTCTAATCTTGCTTCTGACAAATACTGTTAATTTTTAGTTTTCTAAGTAATTATATGCCAGGCACAGGGATCTATTTCTATTTGAGTGGTATGGCACTGTTTTAAGTTACATATGGATTGCTCCTCTGGTCAGGTGGAAGAAATTCCCATGTTGAGAGTTCCATACACAACTGAAATCACATGTCTTGATTGAAAGTTAAAATTATGGTAATAAGATCACATATTTAGGGCTGGAGTAGGGCTCAGAGGCCATTGAGTTCAATTGTCTCATTTTATAAAACAGGAATGGAGGCCCAGAGAGAAAGGACTTGCCTAGGGTCATAGAATTAGTAAATGTCTAAAGGAAATTTGAACCCAGGCCTTCTTGACTTCTAAGTCTAGTACCAGTTATGCTACCATGATATCATTATTTGCCCAAGACTGCGTTTTCTAGGAATATCTAGATTTCAGTTCTGGCTTTAAACATTTAGCTCTAATCATTTTTTTTATTTGCTTAGGCATGTATTTGACTTTGACAAACTAGTTATTGATCAAAGGGCCCTGGTATAGGCTTATCTGCTTTCTAATCTTAAAGGCCTCTGAAACAGGTGAGTCATTAATATGGAATGAGTCCAAAGCCTTACACTTACCCAAAGTCATTTTTGGGATGGTTATTTGGCTAACCCTGTAGAACCTAAATTAAAATTAAAAATTACTGCTCTAACCTTAGTCGTCTTCCATGGCAGCAATTTCCAAAATTTTGAGGTCTTAAAATAATGTATTCATGCCCTAAGTGTATAGCAGAGGTATCAAACACCAAAGTGCTATTGAGTCAAATTAAAATGTAATTTGGAAATATTTAACAAAATAAATCATAGATAATGTTAATAGATGGTTTTCTAAGTGTGTGCAGGGAGAGGTACTTATATGTTTGGTTTAGTGGGCTTGGTTTCTATTTGACTTTCTTCAGTCTATAGGATAAAACAGAAAGCAAATACCACGAGCCTGATTTTCTGTCATGAAGTGCCTAGAGATGCCTCATTGATAACCCTGTGATTTTATGAATCTATTTGAAAATGGTTCCTTTTGGAAAAAAGATGACTTTATATTGAGTATTCCAAAATAATACAAATAAAACTTATACTACTTCTAGTAATATGCTTTTTTATAAAAGGATCTTATATTTTTAGAGATGATTTAACCAAATCAGTTTGACTTTTATTAAAAATAGTTAGAATAAGCTGTTACCTAACTTCATATTACTTATCTTTTGATTCCCCTTCCAGTAATTGCAGAGTTTTTAGCACCAAGTAAAATGACTTCTTTTACCTGTCAAATGTTTGGAAAGATAAGCAGAACTGAGTGTACATTAAGAATACAAATTGAGTTGTTGCTCTAAACATTTTATTTCAGAAAGCTGTGAAGTACACACTAACTGCAGTTCCTGTGTTGAGAACAATAATGGCACGTGCGTTTGGACAGTTTGTGATGGTAAGAATGTCAGCTTGTGTGAAATAGACAATATTGTCTAATAAATATACAGAATACATATCCCACTGAAAGAATATTACTGATAATAAAAAATGAAGTCAGTGTAAACAGATCACTCTAGAGAGTGTTCTTAAATTTGTGTGTGTGTGTGTGTGTGTGTGTGTGTGTGTGTGTGTGTGTGCATTGTGGACTTTCAACTAGTAAAGCCTCTGGACCCCATAAAATAAATAAGATTACAAAGGAAACTAATCATGTTGAAATTCAGTTATCACATTTTTTAAAAAGCAAGTTCATGGGATTAAGACCCTCTTGCTCTAGTGTTCTGTTTCTTTTGAGACTTTGTGTTCCTTTATTGCTCTAACCTTAGTCGTCTTCCATGGCAGTAATTTCTAAAATTTTGAGGTCTTAAAATAATGTATTCATGCCCTAACTGTATAGCAGAGGCATCAGATCCTTTAGACCATGTTTAAGGTCTGAAGGATTAACTTCAACTTTTTTTTTTCTTTTTGCCTTTTGGAGGGCAGTTGGGGTTAAGTAACTTGCCCAAGGTTACACGGCTAGTTTTTTTGTGTGGGTGTTAAGTGTCTGGGGCTGAAACCGAACTCAGGTCCTCCTGACTCTGGGGCCAACGCTTTACTCACTGCGCCACCTAGCCGCCCCAACTTCAACTTTTCTTGTTTCTATTTCATGGATTATTCCATTTAGATAGTCTGTAGGCTTTGTTAAGCAAGAGAAATTTTGGTAGAATTAAGGAAACGCTTCTTGACCTTTAGGATTATAAAAATACTAAAATGGGAAGTCGTGGAGTCTCTGTACAACATAGAACATATTGATTAGGAAGCTGATGTCCAGAGAGGTGTGAAGTGCTTCCATATAGTTATCTTTATAGATAAACAGCTAGACTATTCAAGGAAGATTAGCATATCTGTAGATTGAGAGCTGGTAGTATCTTTTCTAAAGGGCTCTTTAGCTTCCTGATTCTTTAAGGGGTAAGATAAGGAAAGCAGGAACAGTCACTTTTTTTCTTCCATACTTTGAATTATGAATTGGAATTTTAAACCAATTGACATGTGAGAGAAAAAGCAGTAAGATTCTGTTAACTTTTAGTTAATTTCTAAAAGTTAAAAAAAAAGCTACTGTCAGTGCTATATATTAGCTAACTAAATGAAATGTAATGTTCTCTTATTACTACACTTGTTATATGTACTATGTTAGTTTTAAGATAGACGTGCAATACATTTTTTAAGATCTTATATGGCATAGAATAGGGATGAGGGTAGTGATTTTTGATGACTAAATGATATAGTCTCTTTGAAAATAGGGTTGGGGGGTGATGTGGCTGCTTCTTTGACTAGAAATTTATCTGCTGTTCCTCCAGGACAACCCAAAAGGATTATAGGGGGGGGGGGGTGCTACTGTGCTGGTATAGGTCTTAGTATTTCTGATGCTCAGTTTGTAGGAGATATTGGTCCCTTTTTCTCTTTGCTTTGGCTATTATCACTTCACCAGGCATCTGTTCTGTGCAATTATTCTGGTGGATATAACAACATAGAGGCTATATCTTGGTTTCATAGTATTTATTTCAACTTCTGTTTTTTTCATTAGATAGACAATACTGCTCTGAAAATGCAACAACTCCAAATTGTACTTTTGTTAACAGCTCAAACAACTGTTTAGGTAAGTAACTGATAGTAACTAAAACTGGTTTTAGTTTGTTCATTGCTGTTGAGAAATAGCAACTGGGGACAGGTTGGTGGGGTAAAGGCCATTACCTCCAACAAAGACAAGGTTTTTCAAAAACCAAACGGATTATTCTGATACTATCTAAATTGGGGCTAAATCCTTTGTCAAGATTATGATTTTAACTTTTGGTGTTACCCTTGGGCAAGTCATTTGACTTCAGAATCTCAGTTTACTCCTCTGTAAGATATGGATAATTATACTACCTGAGAGACATTGTGGAGCAGTGCAGTGGAATAGGGTTAGCTTTGGAGTCAATAAGAGTTGGATTCAAATCCTACTTCTGATATTCACTAAAAGTTTTTAGTGTTTTATACAACTCTTAAGAGTGTAAATTGCATATGAATTGCTAAGCTGCATTGATGGAGGGAATTTTGGCATCAAGTGTACCTTTACTTTAGTGAATTCATCAATCTGGACCAAGAAAAACATCTGCTCTGCATATCCTACAAGGTGATTGTGAGGATCAAAGGATTTCATGTACTATATAAATCACTTTGTAGCCGTAAAGCACTCTGGAAATGACTTGTATTCTTGTTTTATTGTGAAGTGGCATAGCAAAGTTTCAACTACCAATTTCTTAGTAGCACCTCCTATATTCTCATTTTGAAACTAGTGCAACCTGTGATCTTATTGTTGTGTAATAGGTTTATAAAATTGCTATAAAATGTCAGAACTTCCCCTATAGAGCCAGACTAAATTAGCAAGGCAGACAAACATAATCTTCCTTTCTCACTGAAATAGTTTGCCAAGTTTCACAAGTAGACCAAAAGAGTAGATGCTTATGGAATGAACAGCCTTGGATGACTATTTTCAGTTATTCAGTTATGGTAGCTTTGATTTAACCCTTAAAACTAAGGGATCTACTCATTTAGATCTTTATATTTTAAATAACTTTTGTATAATTTTGTTAATGTATGTGTCTGCTTTTGTTTTCAATAGGACCTACTACCAGTCCAACGCCAACTAATTCTACAGGTAATTTAAGATAAGTAACTATTCACTAGTATGGAGTTTCAGGGTTTTGTCATAACTTTCTTAGGGTAGCTTTCTGGCATTTGAGTATCTGAACAGTTATAGATTTGGTTAAAATAATATAAAAAAAAGATTGCTCAGTCATACCTCAGTACTTGCAAATGTCTATGATTTCATTGTGGTATGGATTATCTTTTCTTCAATGGACATTGCAACCCTTTAGACATTATACATGAATTACTATAGCTGACAACATTTTATTAACGGGTGATAAGCTGCAGTGAATTTACCTAGACTCCTCCAATCTTTTTTTAATAGGTGAAGGAATTGCTACCCATTGTGCTCTGCAAGCACAGCCTTTAAGAAATCCATTAGCATCAGCACACAATAGTGAGGCATCATAGATTTGAGTGGAAGTAATAATTTGTATTGGGCACAAAATAATATGCTCCATAAGGAATAGGGACTATTACTTTTTATTTTAATCTTTGTATTTCATCTGTAGTATAGTTAATTATATATAGTTAAAGAGTATGCATTTAATAAATGGGTTTAAAAAATGTATTTGTGAATATCATATATGGTCCTTACAACATAATGTATAATATTCCAGCTAAGTTTGGAATGGTTTATCTCTACTTTGTCACAGGGTCATAAATTGTTTGGTCAGAATCTCTTGAAGACATTTTGTGAAATTGTAGAGGATCTTTACATTATTGGAGAGAGAAACCATACAGTAAGATCTTGGGTCCTTGAAGTACTGAAATGTCTGTGAAGATACATTTTTTGAAAAAATTTAGTCATTTTCTTTCAATATTTCAGTCTTCTATCTTCTTAATTACTACCATGTTTCCCCGATAATAAGACACTGTCTTATTATTATTAAATTTTTTTGGACAAAAAACATCAGAGGGCTTATTTTCAGGGGAGGGCTTATTTTAATGAACATTGACAGCAATTTTAATAAACAGGTAAATGTGAACAAAAAAATGTACCAGCAAGCAAATCACTGGGGAAGAACAGGATGACACGCTCACTGCTGCAGCTCTGATTGGATGCAGTTCGGAGCGCGGCGTGCGTTTCACGGGGGGGGGGAAGGGGTGGTGGTGCATACAGAGGTTACCGTAATGTAGCGTGTAGCGCGTAGCGCAGGGGATCACCTTCACTACAGTAGCAATCTCAATAGGGCTTATTTTCGGGGGAGGGCTTATTTTAGAGGAATCTTACACAGTAAGGGGGCTTATTTTCGGGATAGGTCTTATTATCGGGGAAACACGGTAGGAAATCAGAATAAAATTACTTCATTGTTACAGTTTAATAACTAAAAGATAGAGACTAGGTTTCAATTTTACCACATGCCTGAGAGGGGAACCCTTCTCCTAGGCATCAGTCAATTTCTGGCTGTGCTATCTATTATTTTTCCCTACCTTAGACTCTTTAGGAAACATTTGAGCCAATTATACTAAGAAGGAATTTATTGTATTAGATGGAGGGCATTAGTTAATTTGGGGGAAAGTGTAGTTAGGAAACATTTGCTATTAAGTATATGATAAAAATATTGCGGTGGTCCCCAGTAGCTCTGGGCCTTCCTACCAGAGCCTACCGGGGGCCACCTCATAAAACTCCACTTCTTCCACTCTTCATTTCTTTCCAAAGCCATCACTCCTCCTTCCCTATATTGACCCCTTAATTTTAACTCTAAACTATCCTCGTCTTCTCTCAGGTTCTTGCCCCCTTCATGTTATTGCTAGCTTTTGCCCTGTCAAACTTCGGTCTTGGATTACTCTGGTCATCTGCCTTCACTCCTATTCATGTTCTATAGAAAGAAAAATCATAAAACCATGCTGAGTCCAATACAAATTTACATTACCTAATCTTAAACTCGACCCTTACCATGGTAAGACAGTCTTTTTACATCTCCCTAATTGATTATCACATTTACTACATCTCCTTTTCATACTTTTTTTATCCCTCACACTTCCCATGGCTCTCCCTTATCCTCTTATTTGAAAACCTTGCTTCATATATTGCTAAAAAAGAAAATTGAGGCCATTTAAAGCCCTCTTTTCTCCCTTCCTCATTTCATTTAGATGCCATCCTCTCCTATTTGTTACTTCTGTCTCAAATGAAGAGTTGGCCAGTCTCCTTGTCAAGGCAAATCCTGTTCTACATGCGCAAGTGATCCCAGTCTGTGCCATCTTGTTAAGCATTGTTTCTTCTATTTTAATCTCTACCTTTTCACGTAACTTCAGTTTGTCCTTGTCTGTTTACTGCCTCTCTAATGCCTACAAACATGTCCGTGTATCTCTGATCCTCAGAAACCCCTTAATTGATCTGTCTATTCCTACTAACTATTGTCCTATATATGTCTAACTTTTTGTGACTAAACTTCTTGAGAAGGCCATCTGGATTAGCTGCCTCTACTTCCTTTTCTCCCAGTCTCTTAACTCTCTGTTAGAGAACAAGGCTTCTGACGTTGTTCAACTGAAACTGCTCTCTAAAGTTACTAGTGATCTTTTAATTGCCTAGTCTAATGACCTTTTCTACATTCTCTTTCTTGATGTTGCTGTGTAGCTTTTGACAGTGTAGGTCAGTCTCTCCTCCTTTCCTTGAAAGGCACTTCTTGAATTTCTCTCTGGATTTTCATGATAGCATTCTCTCCCTATTCTCTTCCCTATCTAGTCTTTCTCAGACTACTTTGGTGAATCTTCATCCGTTTCATGCCTCCTAACCATGGGAAACTCTCAAGGTTCTGTCTTAGGACTCTCTTCTCCCTCTAATACTGTTTCACTTAGTGATCTCATCACCTCCAATGGATTTAGGTATCATTTCTCTTTAGGTGGTTCTCAGGTCCAATTTATCTAGTCCTAACCTCTCTCCTGACCCTCCAATCTTATGTCACCAACTGCCTTTTGACCATCTCAAACTGGATGTCCCACAGATATCTTAAACTCAGTATGTTCACAACTGAACTCATTATCTTTCTTCCCAAACCCTCTCTTCTTCTTTAGTTCTCTCTTACAGTTAAGGGCGCCACCATCTTCCTAGTCACCTATTCTTGTAAGCATATCCACGGTCATACCATGTCCAATTGGGTACCAAGGCCTGTTGAGTCTTTCA
Organism: Petaurus breviceps papuanus; assembly: GCF_028583685.1. Classification (NCBI taxonomy): domain Eukaryota; kingdom Metazoa; phylum Chordata; class Mammalia; order Diprotodontia; family Petauridae; genus Petaurus; species Petaurus breviceps. The sequence goes on from NW_027187391.1 coordinate 43,353,493, forward strand.
CACCATTTCTTGTAAATGCCTCCTTTCCTCTAATATTGCCACCACTCCTGTGCAGGCCTTCATCACCTCATGCCTAGACTGTTGGAATAGCCTTCTGGTTGGTTACCCTGCCTCTCATCTCTCCCCACTGCCATCCATCCTCAATTCAAGTGTCAAATTGATCCTTATAAAAAAAGTCAGTTTTAACATTCTCCGTCTTCCCATTCAGCATACTCCAGTGGCACCCTATCTCTTCCAGAATCAAATAGAAAATCCTCTTTTTGTGTAATAAAGCCCTTAGCAATCTGACCCTGTCGTATAGTTCAGTCTTCTTACATTTTATTTTCCTCTTCATATACTTTGCAATCCAGTGACACTGGCCTTGCTATTCCAGCACATGAAATTCCATCTCTTGATTGTGTTTTCACTAGCTATCTCCTCCTCCCATGCCTGGAATTCTTTCCCTTCTCATCTCTCTTTTCTGGCTTCCTTTGAGTCTAATCTGAAGTCTTACCATCCACAAGAAGCCTTTTTCCATGTACCTTAATGTTTCTTCCCATATGAAATTATCTCTAGTTTACCCTGGATAGATCTTGTTTGTACATAGTTGTTTGCTGTCTTTGGCCTTTCTTTGTATCCCTTAGCATAGTTCCTGGCATGGAGTAACCACATAATAAATGTTTGTTAACTTGACTTTATCATCAAATGGTAGTTGAACACATGCTACTAAACTCACAAGACATATCTTTGTGCCCTGGAACCTTAATAATGTAAAATTCTAGATGTTACACACAAGATAAATGTGACTATACAAACAAAAACAAATATTGCTATCATACCATAATGAAAGCAGATTTGATAGAGGAGGCTGGAATGCTAGTGCTATCTTTAGCTCTTTACGGAGAGGAAATTTAAATATTGATCATTGCTGTCTGGCCAGAATTTAACAACTGAAATCTCAGTACCTGAATACAAGAAATATTTTTCAATTACTAGCATCTGAGCCAAGGTTGTATGGTTTTGTGATCTTTTGGGGGCAATTAATTTTATGTTTTACCTTTTCTTTGATTCAGCCAAACCTTCACCTACAGTCCCAACCATCCCAGATGTTACCACAGTTGTCACATCAGGTAAATTAACTCAGTGTTTAAATTGTAGGAATGAGATAGAATGAATGACTTTTTCCAAATGTATCCTGGTATGATTGTGAATTGAGAGTCATCTTCCATCCTTTAAGATCAGAGTGAGAGCACTGTTAAAGTTTTAGTGTAATAGGATTTGCTACAGAATTTTGTCTTGTTTTCTAATATTTAGTTAGAATTGTCAGGCTAGACAGTTCAAGTAATGAATTATTAAATCGAATATTTCCCAGAATGATAGTATCATGATAGTCCCTTGAATAAAATTTTGTAGTTAATGTCTAATTGTAGTACTTGAAAGTTTGAAAGTTTCAATGAGTTTTTATTTCTGCTCTCATTCTGACTATTAAAAACTGAATCAGGAATACATTTTTTTCTTTTCTACTGAGATGAGAGACATTGAGATTAAAAGGAAAAATGATTATTTTCTTTTTTCCTTTATGAGTCAAGCTGCAACACATTAAGGCTGCTACAAAGCCTTTTGTTACTATGTAACATTCCCTCTGGGAAACTTTAAAATATTTGAGGGGCACATTTGTACATTCCTAACTAGGTAAGGCTTTATCACTATAGGATTCCAAATAAAAGGTCTCTACTTTTAGAAACATGTTAGTGAAGTGAAAGAGTGGTAAAGAATCAGGTTCTTCAGCTGGTCAACTTAAATGTTGTTTTGAAGTTGAGAACTATCTTAATCAAATTCTTTGTGACCCATAGTTTCTTTACTAAACTACTTCTGTCTTCACCAAAACTGAATGAAAAGTTACTTTCCATCTTTACTGGAAGGACCTCAAGTTTCATACCACCAATTTAAAATCTAGGTGCCATAATAGAGCAATTACTATTTTTTCCTATAGTTTAAAAATTGAGAAAATTTTTTTAAGATAAAGTTTAAAGAAAGGAATCTTTTGTATAAGAGCCACAGTTTTTAATTGTGACTGGGAATGGTATCTCTTTTATATATGACCTTTTTTTCCATGTAAAAGTTCTAAATCTCTGAAAAGGACCTCAGATTGCAAATTTAAAAACTTATATGTATCTTTTCATTACTGCTCTCTATATGTCACCACATTTTTTTGGCAGACCAAGGGTGACAGGTCTTTGGGTAATGCAAAGGAATAAAACCTATGAGTACCTAAATTTTATTATCACATAATATTAGATATAAATAGAATTTAAGAGTACTTAAGTTAACATTAGCTGTAGATTCTTCCCAAAATTCTAATTCGTGGAAATAACTAAAAATGCATTTTCATTCATTTATCTGATAACCCAGTAAAATTTACTATTGAGCCAAATCAATGTAGATATGATTATTTTCTCCATAGTAATTTGCTAGTATTTCCTGTCCTTGAATTTTTCCAAGCCCTTAGAGTAGCATTTGGTACCTAGTGCATGGACATGTGTGTTTATTTAATAAATGCTTTTTGAATGCATAAGAAGCAATTAAGATCTAACCTAGGTGCATAAAAAAATCTCATGAAGCTGCCAGAAAGTCCACACTTATATCTAAGATGCAATTTTAATAATCTGAGATTATTAAATATTAATAATCTTAATTTTAAAATTTAATAATTTTTAATTTTTACAGATTGATTTAATTAAAATTAATATATTAAAATAAATAAATTTTAATTTAGTAATCTTAATAATAAACATTAAAAATAATCTTATTATTTTCTTATATAAAAAATGATAACATGAAAAATCTCTCTGGGTAGAATCTTCAAAAAAGGTTGAATGTTAGAACTTATTTTCTCACCTCAGTGTACATATTGTTTTACTTTAGCTACTTGAAAATTGACCTGATGTGAAATGTTCACAAAGAATCTGATGGAAAAAGAATTTTCAGATGGATTTTAATTTTAGTATCATGCTAATGTAAGACAAGTATCCTACTTTTAGGAGGGAGGTTGAACTAGCTGACCTGAACTGCTTGCCAGTGCCAAAATTCTGTAATGGTTAAAAACAGGTTATACTATGTTGTAGAGAAAACTGTGTGAAAGACTCAAAATCTCTATAACCTTCCGTTAAAGCTATTTATTTCTTTTTTATCTTACCTAACAGATGCACCAAACACTACTGTGATTCCCACCCCTTCTCCGAGAAAATCTACTTTTGATGCAGCAAGTTTCATTGGAGGAATTGTTCTCGTGTTGAGTGTGCAGGCTGTAGTTTTCTTTCTCTTTAAATTTTGCAAGTCCAAAGAACGAAACTACCATACTCTTTAAGACACAACATTATAACATGGACTAGTAGTTTATTTGTGTAGTTTATTGAAACCAAAATATTACCTTTTGAGATGTCCTACATGGAAGACAGTGTGTCAAAATCTTTGATTCTCCAAAGGATGCATATAGGATATTTTGGAGCATCTTCCTTGAAGAAAAAGCAGTTCAATCACTTGTACTCAACAGGAATACTTAAAATATTCTGCATGAATCCTTGTGGCTAGCTGTCTTTAATTTTAAGTGGCTGCTGCTGTGGGATTTTTTTTTCCTCTTACCATGTCATGCCTAATACAATTTTTTTGTTGTGTTTCTTTTTTAATTTGGTGGACTCACTGTCTTGAGCTGACAGTTTTATAACTGCCAGCAGTTTAAATTTAGTCATTTTAAAGCCTAAAAACTGCATTATTCCCATTTTCACTCAGGATGTAAGTTCATAGATTAAATTGTGAGAAGAATGTGCCAAATAATCAGTTGGTGGATTTTTGACTATTGGTCCAAAAGTGGAGTTAATTTGTGGGAAAACAATACTCTTACTGTATATCCTTGAAGTGGAATTTAGTGCTTGACAAACCTGTATTTTTTTTTTCTACATTAGAAATAAGATGCCATACAGGAAGTTACATTCCAGATATAATGCAAAGGGTACAAATCATAAATATGTAGCAGGTTATTGTCCATTCTTTAAAAGCACCTTTTCATTGGGAAAACAAAGAACAGTGCCTTAAATTAAAGACAAGACAAAAACAAGGTAGACTATAACTTTAAATGTTTGTGTTATTTGTCAGTTTTTCATTAAGAAAGGTAACATGGGCTTAACTTTTTGATCAGCAGTAATGTGCACTCAAATTTGGTAGAAACTCAGCAACATACTATTATATAATTTAAAAGTCTCAGCTACTTAATTTTGAAACTAAAGAATGTTATAGGAAGTTGAAAGCATTCATAAGTTAAATTCTTCAATATTTTTGTGTGTATCTGCTAAAATATTTTTATGAGATTTTATTTTTAAAGGTACAGGATAATTTTAGGGAAAATATTAGGCATATCTTGCTTTACATTTATTTTCTAAAAGTTCTTTGTAGCTGCTGTACCTTTTAAGCATTCCAATTAAGTTTTCATAGAAATTTTTAATTTGCTTTATAAGGCAAGGAGGAAACAAGTACTAGTTTGAGAATCATTCACAAGGTCATTCCTTATTTTAAAAAAAGACAATCAGTTTTCAGATGGCGGATATGACTGGTAAAGTTTCAGGAAATGCCAGATTTGGGGGAGGGGGGGTGTTTAGATCAGATTCTTATAGATCTTGGAATTCTTTCATGGTGATTCCCCTGGAGATGATTTTTTTAAATCCCTGTATATATAGGGGAACACATACGCTTTGGAATATCTTTCATCAATTACAAATTTTTCCAATCTCAGAACAAATCAGTGTTTTTAATAAAGGTTTTCCTTACAGTCTTTTTCCTCCATTGATACTTAATTGGATTTAGCCAATAAGAGGCTTAAGATAGGTTTTATTTTTTTTTTCTAGTTCATTCTTATACTTGTCATTTGGTCCTTGGTGGCTTGTTTCTAGCAATACCTGCAGCAGCAGATGGCATTGCATCGATTTATTTTTTTGATGGGCGTGGTAGAACAACTGAAAACCCTTGCCTCCAATTAATTGAATTACATTAAAGGTTTCTAAAATGAAGTTTTACTGTTTTCTGTGTTACTTGCTGGTACAGATAAGTTTGTTTTACTTGCACATTTGTATGCCTAACTTTTATCAAGTGCCTTAATTGTTTGAAATCTCTGGCTTCAAAGTTTTTTTTAAAGGGAAAGGTTAGGATGGTTTACCTGACTAAATTGTGAGTTTATTGTCATGAGTAGAAGCAAATATTTTGGGGTCCATGAGTGTCAGGATTTTTATGTAAGTTCTGTAAGACTTGATAAGAAAATGTGATTCAATTCCATGTTTACACTGGAGAAGGGAGTAAAAAACTAGCAGGAACCATGGGTACTTGTTATTTTTAAAACCTCTTAATACCCTTGCCTAAAAATTTTGGCTTTGCCACATAAATTATCAGCGCTAAATGTAGCAGCTTAATAAAACTAGCTTGGTTTGAAGGACTTGAACTCTTATTCTGGGTACTGCTTTGATTAATAAGAAACCATGCAAAAATTAGTTTACAAAATAGCTCTTAGTATAGAGCTTTGCCTTTCTAAATCCATTTCCCTCTCCATTTAACAGTTCAATATTCTCTTGAGTCATCAAGACTTTGTAATTTTTTTAATTTATAAGGTATGCAGTGACCTTTTCAGACTTTGGTTTTGTTCCTAAAGCCAATTCAAATGTTTTCTTTCCCATCAGACCTTGTACTTAACATTTGTTTGTTGCATAGGCAGATTGCTGTATTTTGAATTTCAGTTTCGTGTTTTCAGTGAAGACAATGCTAAATCAATCTGTAATCATGACCAAACTGACTTATAATAAATTCACATGTTGAATTGATTGGCTTTTATGATTTGATTGTGAAATTAAAGACAGGCAGAGTGGAATGACAAGAAAGGTGCTAGATGTGGAGTCAGACCTGGGTTCAGATCTGGTTGACTGTCCTAATCGGTATGAGGCTCAGGGAACCTTTCAGTCATAGAAGAAACACCGAGAGTTCAAGTGCCAAAGAAGTCACATGTCCTTGACATGGTATGCAGTGCTTATGTGATTTTCATTTTTGGTTTTAAGATGAGTTGTACATCTCAACTATAACTATTTTTCACTAATACTAAAACCTTCCTGTGATTTTCTAAACAAGGCTGGTGAAACATTCTCTGGGAAACTATAGCTCTGTATTTAGAGGGTCACAAGATAAAGATTTCCAAGAATAATTTTGCTCTTTGGGTATATAAACATTAAATTTCAGATTGAATGCAACAGCTACTTTTACCAGGCCTGTTTCAATGAGGGTAAGATTTAAAAGTGAAATTGGGCTTCCATTTTGGAGAATTGTTGCATTTTCCTCCCCCTTTTTGAGGAAACTAAAACTATTAATTTTATGTAAGCCAATTTTCTGTTAAAAAACAAAGTTGGGGTGGCTAGGTGGCACAGTGAGTAGAGCACCAGCCCTGGAGTCAGGAGGACCTGAGTTCAAATCTGGCCTCAGATACTTAACACTAGCCGTGTGACCTTGGGCAAGTCACATTCCCCCTCCAAAAAAAATTTAAAAAGTGGTCCGACTTTAGTCAAAACTCAGAAAAAAAGAAACTAACTTTGGTTAAGGATCCCCTATTTAAGAAAAGAGACTATGTCTGAAATTTTTGGACAAGAATTCATTTACCTTTGAAATACTGAATTTGAGTTTCCTACCAAGCTTGGTTATGGCCAGTTTTCTTAATTTTGTACAGATCTCTTATATCCCTAAAGAACAGATTCTCCAAAAACATTGCATTCAGAAGATGTAGATGAGATGGCTTCAGTACAGTTTTTTTGGGAGAGGACGACATTTTTGGAATACCATACCTACTAAAGTCACAGCTGCCATTGGTAGGCTTGTTCCAGTCTTTGGAAGTGACAGAGATGAGCCAAGGGGATGGCACTTAATGAAGCAAATGTTGTAAATGCTTTGTATCAGATGCTTCCAATAGTAGATCAGGAGCTATACACTTAGCAAATTGGTATTTTCACTTTTCATTTAGACTCTGCTGCATGTCTTTTTCGTTTCTAGAAATTTGCAAACTCCTAAATCATTGTTAATGCCCTAACTAAAGTTCCTAAAACCCAGGGGACAAGTAGCATTTCCTGCAAGGTTCAAGTTAACTATCCCAATAGTTTATGCACTGTGGCCATATTGCTTATGTGTTCATAAACCTATAGAACTCATTGCTGCCTGTAATGCACCTCCTGATTGATAGCAGTTTTTAGCAGCTCTGTTAATGGCAGTTGATAAATTGGGTATGCCTGTCTCTAGTTTTGGCAGGTCACTGCTAGGAAAGAAGTAACTCTACCATATCTTAAATGCTGGTGCCAAACACTTTTTTGTTGTCTGGCTGTATTTGCTGTTTTATAGCAGTGGTTCCAACAACAATACCAAACAGAGTTGAAGAGTTTAATATAGTAATGTTTTATAGCCATTTTTATTCAGTAACTTTGAAGCAGGGGAGTAGTTAGTTCCTCTTAGAAAAACTTGAAAAGAGTAGCTGTGACTACCAATGTGTAGGCCTGAGCAGGGATGTGGGTTGCTGAGCAGTAGGAATTCGAAAAGTTGCTGGCCGAACATTATCGGTCACATTGGGTAAGCAAGATTCTCTTCCTCTTCTGCATTTAATGGGTACCTAGAAACGTTAACTAGGTATTAGTATTTTTTCTTGAGTAAGTTCGTAGACCATTTTTAAGCCAGCATTATCACAAGTTTTGCTAAGAAGTCTAGGGTTTAGTTCCTCTGTTGGCTACTTAACTTGGCTTTGGCTTTTAGCTTCAATTCTGTCTCTAGCTCCAGCTAGTATTATTATTAATGCATTCACATTGGTCACAACGATCCGGCAGAGAATGTAGATGATCTAATGTAATAAAATCAGCACAACTCCTGGTGAAACTAGTGTCATTTTTGTACATTTTGAAGACTGTAGCAAGAGAAATAGTCAATTATGTTTATGGATTATCCACAATAAATTTTTGCTTCTGCTTCTCAGTGTGCCTCTGAGACATTTAGATGTGATGAAATCTATTGCCTCAAGAAACTCCATCCATATTGTATTCCAAAATTGAATATTTTGAGTTAGTTCTATTAGAGTTAACAGGCGATTTGTTCTACATCTTAAAAAGACCTTTCCCCCAATTGAGAATGTTTTCAAAAATCATTTATATATCATAATAACCAGAAATTCACCAACCCAGACTTAATTCGGTTATTTCCTTGCCTTTTGCCCAAAAGTAAAGAAATGGGGTTGGATAGGATTTTTAAAAGAGAGACAAAATGGGGTGGCTAGGTGGCACAGTGAATAGAACATCGGCCCAGGAGTCAGGAGGACCTGAGTTCAAATCCGGCCTCAGACGCTTAACACAAAAAACTAGCCATGTGACCTTCGGCAAGTCACTTGACCCCAATTGCCATCCAAAAAAAGACAAAACAATTTTATTCAGCAAAATTTAGGTGCCTACTATTTGCCTAGGTGCTAGGGATAAAGACAAATAACAAAGTTGCTGTCAGGTATCTATTAAATGTCAGGCACTGTTAGGCATGTATGAGGATACAAAGAATGGCAAAAGCCTCTCTAACGGAATTTAGTCTCATCAGGGAGATAACATGCAAACAACTCATGTACAAGGAAGATCTCAGAGGGAAGGAAGTAGCCTTAAGGGGAATTCAGAAAAGGTGGGAAGTTTTCTCTGGCACCTCATGGAAGTTAGGAGGCAGAGATGAAGCAGAACATTCTAGGCATGGAGGGGTGGGAGTGGAGACAGTCAATGAAAATGCTCGAGTTGAGAGATAGAGTGCTGTGTGCCAGAAACAAGGCAGGTGTCAATCAATGAATTGCAGAGTTCATGGAGAGGTGTAAGGAAACTGGAAAGGTAGGGCAGGGCCAGGTTATGACGACCTTTAAAAGACAAATAGGATTTTCTTAAGGGGATGGTAGGGAGACAAGGTCAGATCTGCAACTTTGGGAAGGATGATCAAATTTGACGACTAGAGATTAGACAACTGGGGAAAAGACTTGAGGCAGAGAGACCAACCAGAAGAATACTGAAATGACTCAAGCGGCATGAGGTGGTGAGGGCCCACATTATAGTGGTGGCTGTTTCAAAGGAGAGAAAGGGGGCAATATATAAAAGTGTGGCAGTAGAATCCACAGGACTTAGCAACTGATTTGCTATGGGGAGTGAGTTGAGGATGTCAACCCAGCCTGGATGACTGGGAAGATAGCAGTGCTTTTGACAGTAAATGAAAAGTAAGGAAGAAAGGAGGATTTGGAGAGAAAGACAATGAGTTCAATTTTGATTATGTTGAGTTTGAAATGGCTATTGAACGTCCAGTTCAAGATATCTGATAAGCAGGGGCGGACAGGTAGCACAGCGAGTAAGAGCACCAGCCCCAGAGTTGGGATGACTGGGAATCAAATCCGGGCTCAGACACTTAGCACCCACCTAGAAACACCTGGCCGTGTAACCTTGAGCAAGTTACTTAACCCCAATTGCTTATTTAAAAAAAAAAAAGATATCTGATAAGCAGTCAGAAATGTGAGACTGGACGCTGGATTAACAGATCTGAGAATTATTTGCATAGAGATGATTATTGAATCTGTGAGAGCTCATGGGATAACCAAAGGAAGTAGTGTGGAGGTCCTTAGCTGGGAGAATATATAATGTGCTTACAAATAAATAGAGTCTATGGAAAAGTACGGAGGGAGAGAATAACAAAAGGATGGATCAGGGAGAACTTTGTGGAGGAGGTACGACCTGAGCTGACACAAGGAGGTGAGGGCTTATGTGAATGCACATAACTGTAAGGCTGGATAAACAGTTAGTAGTTCGGTTTGGCTGCAATCTAGAATTCCTCAAGCAAAGTAGTATGCAATAAGACTGGGAATGTATAGTGCTGAGCAGAGGAATGACATTGTTAGACCTGTGCCTTAGGAAGATTATTTTGTCGAAGCAATTGTAGAATGACCTAGAGAAGGAAGCAGGAATATCAAGAGTTTAATAATCCGAGATGAGTGACGAAGGCCTGAGCTAGCAAGGTGGCAGCGTATGCAGGCAAAGGTTCTTGAAAAGGTTCAAACATGTGCACAGTAACAGCAATATTGATGTTGATAATGCAATAATGATCCAAGACAACCCCAGAAGACTTATGATGGAAAATGCTATTCACATCCAGAGAAAGAACTATGGGCTTAAAATGTAGATTGAAGCATACTGTTTTCTCTTTTTGTTGTTGGTGTTTGTTTTTCTTTCTCATGGCTTTTCCCTTTTGTTTTTATTCTTCTTTCACAACATGATTAATATAGAAATATATTTAACATGACTGTACATATATAACCTATGTCAGATTGCTTGCTGTTTTGGGGAGGGAGGAAGAAAGGGAGGGAGGGAGAAAAATTTAGAACTCAAAAGTTTTTTTTTTAATGACAATTTAATATATATATATGTATATATTTTTGGAGGGAAGTTGGGGTTAAGTGACTTCCCCAAGGTCTCACGGCTAGTTAAATGCAAAGTCTTAAAAAATGAATCTGAAAACTTTCTTTGCATGTAATTGGAAAAACTATTATTAAGTGCAAAAAAAAAAAAAGGTTCAAATAGAGAATGTGTGTGGCAGCCCCTTAGTCTCTAGCTAGATCCAATAATACTTAGGACCATTGCCCAATTTGTTTAGCTTGGCCCTAAACCTATGGACATACAGGTAATTTCATTATTGTGTAAATTTTATTGACATTGTTAGAGTTGAAAAACAATTCATCCTGCTAAGTTAGAGTTGAAAAACAATTCATCCTTTTTTTTTTAATCTCTCTATACATTTTCAGGTTCATTACTTACAGTCCTTGGCCTCTGAATCCTTTTTATTTCACTGCTTTTAGGATCAGACTTTAAAAGGTATTGCTGAGAATATCTGCATGGAGTGGAGACAGAACTTCGAGTATAGTTAGCCCATGATGTAAGACCTGCAATGTTTAATATGACACAGATTATGAATTGGCCTCATGCTCATATGCATTTACCAGTTTCAGACAGAGCACACTAATTCACCAGGGCAGGATGGGAGGAACCTCTCCCTTTCTTCCTCCTCATTTTATAGATAAACTAGAGGTTTTGACTTGCCTGGGGGTTATCAGTCAGTCATTAGGATTTACTGATTGCTGGGGATGCAAAATAAAAATGAAACCATCCCTGATCTCAAGGACTGAAGATCAATGTGTATATATGCAGAATACATATAGACAAGCTAGTTTTGAGAGGAAGGGAATTAGCAGCAGTGGGAAGCAGAAAAAGTTTTCATGCAGAAGGTGATTGTGCTGATTCTTGAAGCAGGTAAGACTTTTTTTTTTTTGCTTTTTGGAGGGCAGTTGGGGTTAAGTGACTTGCCCAAAGTCACTCGGCTAGTGATTTTTGTCAAGAGTCTGAGGCCTAATTTTAACTCGGGTCCCCCTAAATCCAGGGCTGGTGCTCTACTCACTTTGGAGGTGAGGGAGGGGGATGAATTCCATTCGTGGGGAGTGGGATGTTATGTGAGAGAAATAGCAAGGAGACCCATTTGCCTAGATAGTAGAGTGCTAGAGAGTAAAGTGCATCAGAGCTGTCAAACATATGCAGCCTGAAGACAACACTCCCCAGTGTGGCCCAGACCAGATTAAGATACAATTAGTAAGTATTTAACTAAAGAATAAAAAAGTACAGTAAAACCTATGTTAATCTTCAGTTTCCTAAGTCAGTAGGCAGCTCACAGAGATCCTTAGGGATGGTATTAAGTGGCTTCTATTTCTGTTTTTAAGTTTTGACACCACAGATGTAGAGGATGTCCCAAAAAGCTTTAATAATTTTTAATAGCATTATCTATATTTGAACTTTAATACCTTAAAAGTGCAGTAGGGCTTTTGACACCCCTTGAATAATGAAGCTGCAAAGGTGTGTTGAGGCCAGGTTATAAAGAGCTTTAAATAATAGAAGAGTTGTTAAATTTAATCCTAGAAGCAATAGAAAGCCACTGGAGTGTATTGGGGGGGGGGCAGGAAGGAAGTGACATGGTCAGACCTGTATGTAAGAAAAATCATTTTGGAAACTGGAGGTGAGGAGAGTCCTAAGGCAAGGAGACCACATGGGAGGCTATTGCAGTAGCTCCAGTAAGAGATGAGGTCTGAACTAAGGTGCTGGCTATGTACTAGTGAAGTGGGGACCAGATGTGAGACATAGAGGTAAAAATCTGTCAGCTGATTGGATGTGTGGGATAAGGGAGAGTGAAGTCCTGAGGATGATGAACTGTAGTTGTGAACCTGGACACTAGAGCAAAAGTAGTGCTCAAAAATAATAAAGCATGGAAGAGGGGTGGGGTGGGTTGAAGGGGAAAGAGAATGAGCTTTATTTTAGACAAGTTGAATTTAAGTAGATACCAAACTGGTTTATCCAGTTTGAAATGTGCAATAGCAGCTGGCAATGCAGGAGTGGAGGTCGAGAAAGACTGAGATTAGAAAAGTGGATCTGGGAGTTATCTGCATAGAGCTGATAAAGAAACTCCACTTAGTTACAAAACTGGGTACTTTTTACCAATGTTTTGAAGCTGTAGGTGCAAATAAAATCAGAATAATAGCCTTTAATTTTCTCCCTTCCTTTGTAACTGTCAGGAACTAAGTAAGATACTAGCACATCCTGTGTCAACTCTTCCTTCCTGTCCCCCTGCCCCCAGTCCCCTGAAATCTTCAATGGCTCACAGTGCCTCGAGGATAAAATATAAAATCCTGTCCTGATATTTAAAACCCCCCAGAGTTTGGTTTCTACTTGACTTTCCAGGCTTATTTCATATTAATACCCTCCTCACCTTCTCCTGATAGGATCCTTAGTTTTCTTTAATGTACAGCTCTGGTACCATCCCTCACAAGGGGCCTTTCTAAATTCCTGCCCCACAATTATCAGCAGTTTCTCCCTCTTGAAATTTCTTTGTTTTTACTTATTCACATTTTATATTCCCTCTGTACAATGTATACCCCTTGAGAGCCATGGTTATTTTGTTTCTGTCTTTGTATGTGTATGAAAGATTCTTTTTTTTTTTGAAATTTCCATGTGTTTTTATCATTACAAACACTCCTAAGAATTCATAGCCTTTTAATTCCTCATTAGATCTTTTTTTTTTTTTAAGATTCTTAATGACTGCTGAATTGAATCCATGTTTTGTGTATTGGACCAGAGTATGGACCAGCTAGGAACCCTCTGTCAACCACACCTGTGACTAGTTCCAGAACAAATACGTGCATGCTTACTTTTCTTTTTGATCATATGGCTCTTTTGAATACATCATGCCAAGAAAAGAATTATCCAAAGTAGTAACTTCTATAGGACAGCACCTTTGGCTACTTATCACTTAGCTGGGGGGAAAAGGAAAAAAATCGAGTCCTTCCCTCAAGTACTGACTACATTCTGTAGTGGTGAGGGAGTGATTTCCAACTTCGGAAAAAAAAAGTCCTGACTTCTATCACAGCTTATATACTGAAACCCTCAAGACCAGGGTTTTTAAAGCATTTTTGTGTTTGTCATGAACTCCTGTGGAATCTGGTAAAAATCTATAGACCTCGTGTCAGAATAATTTTTAAAATGCTTAAAATAAAATACATAGGAATACAAAGGAAATTAATTTCATTGAAATATAATTATGAAAATGTATTTTTTTTTAAGTTCAAGGATCTCAGGTTAGGAAACCCTGTTTTAAACTACAAGCTCATTCTATCTTCCCCTACCATAACCTACCTTTCTTTTTTGGTTATAAAAGATATTTACACTGTACACATATTTATAATTCTTTTCTAACTACTTAAAAAATTTCAAACAAAGCTCATAATCCACTTTTCTCATGATAAGGCATTAATTAACTTTTGCTCCACTAAAAAGTCTAGGTCATGTGAATTGACAGAAAACAGCACTAATAACAGCAGTGGTTGGTGTGGAAGTAAGAAAAAAGATGAGAAAGAGGCAGGTGTTGAGGAAAGTCTGAGAAGGCAGTAGTGCGCAGCCAGTCAGCAATAGCCCTTTTCTGTCCTGACTGTTAGCAAGTGATGGTAACTCCTGGGGGGGGAGGGTAGGTACAAAGTCACTGGGGACCTGGTACAGAATTGACCCAAATGAACCATGGAAAAGGTACTGAAGACAAATTAGGAAGGAATAAACAGCTTTTTACTACTTGCAGGAAGAAGTAAAAGTGAGGTTGTATAGAGTAGGTATTTAACAAGTGTTTGGATTCAATTGAAAATAACCACATATTATTTCTATCCCCCACATTTGTTTTAGAGATAATTTTATTCTGATTCCTCAGCTGTATTCTCTTGAAGGGCAACATGATGGTTTTGCTGTCTGCTCCCTCCCAACCTGTGTGGACCAATGAATGGCATATTCTCCTAAAGAGATATTAATGTTTCAGTGTTTTCCAAAGGACACCCAGCAGATTAAAAGGCTACCACCACAGACATTCAGATAGACACTAAATGAAGGTCAAATCCATGGTCTTCAACCAGCTTTTTTCTCTCAAACACCCTCCAGGCCTCAAAGCAAAATTGCTACATGGTTGAATTCCTTCCAAGTTCTACTGGAAATAAGGATCATAGGAGAGAATACAATTTCTTATTTTCTTTCTGCCCCCTCATCTCTTCACTGAGTAATCCCAGGGTATGTGAACTTGTCCTTGTATCTTAAAATCACATTTGTCAGGCATGAATATGTTTTAGAAGTAGTGAAAATGTACATAGATAAAGCACTAAATATATATTTATATGAAATACAGAAGTAAAACTGAAACTAAGCTTTCTCTTTTAAGGGGAACATAGTGATCTGTTTCTCATTTCATACATGTAGGGGAACTGTTGTTTTTTTTGTGGGTTTTTTTGTTTTGTTTTTTGAGGGGGGAAGGCAGGACAATTGGGGTTAAGTAACTTGCCCAAGGTCACACGGCTGAGGCCAGATTTGAACTCAGGTCCTCCTAACTCCAGGGCCAGTGCTCTATTCACTGTGCCACCTAGCCACCCAGAATGTAGGGGAACTGTTGGTGAGGAGATTCCTTCTACCAATACAGATCATCAATGATTCTACAATTTATAGTCTTGTGAATTACCTCTGGCATTAAGAAGGTAAAGTCCATGTGTCAAAGGCTGGACTTGGACTCAAGTCTTCCTGGCACCATGGCCAGCTCTACAGCCACTTAGACCATGACACCTCACCAATGTTCTATATTTGTCTTTAAAGTAGGCATACATTCAGTACATTTATCTAGCATGTTTATAGTCACAGAATGTTGGTGCTTAGAATAAGAATAGAATGCTATTAATAATATTTTATTAACAATTAATTATTAATATAATAATAATCCTTTCATTTTATAGATGAGGTAATTTAGAGCCAGAGAACAGAATTAGGAAGACACTTTTATGGATTCTCTAGTGCACCCAATTCCACCCCATTTTACAAATGAAGTAATAGGACCTGAAGGACTAAATTTCTGAACTGCCAGGCAGTATTCTGTCCAATGTGCATTTCCTGCCAACATTACTAACATTTGCCTACTTTTTTTTGATAGTCCCTAAAAGTGCTATAACTACCATTTTGGTTACGGCTTTGACATGGCTGGCATATCACCTTCCTGAGCTTCATTTCCCTTATCTGAGGATTTTTTTCAGATATTCTTCTATAATTCTGTGGTCTCAAAATCAAGAACCTTAATGGATTTGGAAAGCAATCTGCCAATAATCAGATTGGTTTAGTCCCTCAATAAGAGCTAGACATTCATTTCAATTCCAACATTCCAGGGATACAAATTTGATTTTATAGAATCAAGCTTTCTTTAAATACTACTTCATATAATGAAATGTAAACTTTTATATATAATAAATTATATATATAATAAAAATTTATATAAACCTAGGTGAGAGAACCTCAACAACAAAAAAAAAACTAAGTGTGACTATATAATGGGAAAACCTTGTATTGGACTTTTGTGCTCAGATGATTAACTTACTTTAAAATCCCAAAGTCAGATTTTTCTAGTAGAAAAAAATGCTATTTATTACCTCCCAGTGAATTTATTTGGATTGATGCACTTTCTATATCATAAAGCTGACTCTGCAATTCATTCACTCGCTGGAACGCATCCAACTTTAAACTTCGTTCTTGGGCAAGTTGACTTCTTATCTGATAAGATGAGATAAATCACATAAATATATGTTTTATGGAAAATAATGTTCACAGAGAAACAAGGAAGCTCTTTTGTTCAACAGTGTAAGATCCTGCAAGTTTTCTTTAATATATAAAGTCAAATGAAATTATGGTCAAAGACTCTGCACTCTGCTGAAGCTCCAAACTGATTAGTAACAACACCATCCCTCCCTGTCCTTTTAACCTCATCTATTTTTAACCTGGTGCAAATCATAGCATTGCCTTTAAAACCCCAAAGTCTTTCCCCCTTGTATGGAGCTGTTGTTAAGGGGTGAGTCTGCCTGATACAGTAGGGGTTAAGTAATGGAAAGAGATCATCACCTTACTACCTACTAGACTGACCAAACAAGCTAGCTACTCTTCCCTTTCACCCACTTTCAAAGCCGTTTTGATACCTTGGTGGTATCAATTCCTATGGCTGCTCCCGTTTTTGCAAGGCATTATTTGAAATGGCTTATTGTTATTTTCAATTTCTGATTCTATTCCACCTTTTGTCATTTCTGACCAATGAGAGGCTGAGCACCATTAACTAAATATAGTTGTACCCAACAGGGAGGCATCCTGTGGATATAGGCCATAGTGTTTGGTGTGTGTGTGTGTGTGTGTGTGTGTGTGTGTGTGTGTGTGTGTGTG
>NW_027187391.1:43370358-43399999 GCF_028583685.1 Petaurus breviceps papuanus
TGTGTGTGTGTGTGTGTGTGTGTGTGTGTGTGTGTGTGTGTGTGTGTTAATCACACGACTCAGCGGATTCTGTTGCCAAAATTTATCTGAGAAGAATATTTCTAGATTACAGTTTACAACCAGGCCTAGGAACCAATTTTAATTCATTTCCTACAAAACCCGTTGCCTTTTTTTATACGGCCCATTCACACACCGAATGAACCACAGGTTTGTGTTGCTTTTTTCCACCTTGCTCAGACTATTTCACATAGGCAGAATAATTTGCCCTATCTTTGTTCCTACCCTCCTTAAGACTCCACTGAGAATCCACCTGCCTAAACAGAAATAAAGACACTCCTAAGATTTCCAGCATGATTTCATTTAGATACATGCAGTAAAATGAACTGTGTATTTGTAGATATGTTGAATGTTCTTCCATCATCACAAACCATCTCATGGGCAAGGTTTATAGCTAACCCCAGGAGTAATTCAGTTCAACAAACATTAAGTCACTGAGAGATAAGGGGAATTGTCCAGGGTCATAATGATAGTATTCATTAGACGTAGGACTCTGAATTTTTGTCTATTTTGCCATGCTTGTACATTTAATAAATGATCATTGATTGAATTAATGTAATAATTTATATGTATTGTAATTTATGCCTATATTAGGAAAGTGGGTTTAAAAGGTGGGAATTCTTGTTAAAAATTCCTGTTTTGACTGTACCTATTGAGAAAAGTTTATCTATTTCACTATCTAAATAACTTACGTCAATATTAACTAGAAAAAGCTTTGAAGTTGTCATCACTAGTTTGCCCTCCCTTCTAGGATTCTGTATTTCAATTCATAACAGACTTTCAGGATCTAGTTCTTAAGTTTTCTTATTAATATTTAGTCTTATACTATCTTAGTTTTCAAAAAGGAAATAAGAAAATTCCATTTTTCTTCCTAATATCATTTTTATCAATGATAAATTGTCTCCTGTTTGGGGATACCTCTTTTTAAAGCCTTTCCCCCCCTAACTGCTCATTAGTTTTATTCCTAAAATTCACCATCTTTAATTTTTAGAAATATCTTAATTGTTTCTTATTTTTAGCAGTATTGTCCTTCTGATCATCTTCATGGGTGCTCTAAAATCAAAGCTACCAATTTAATTTTATTGTTCTGTTCCTTTTATGATCTCTCACTTTTAATTTCCTTTCCAGCTTAAACTCTTTGGTCTCCCTATAGGGTCTCCATAAATTGATACTCATGGTCTTCTATTATATTTTACTGGTCCTAATTTTGCCACCAATTAACAGTACTATCTTGGGCAAATCGCTTGAACTCCCCATTCTTGTCCAATCCCTTCATTTCTCATGACTCATGATCCTTCCAGACTCCAAATTGTAAGATCTGTGAGCTTTTTATGGTGCTACATATTTTGTACAAGTATATTATCATTCTCTTCTCCCTACCCCTGCTGCCTTTTCTTTAATTTTTGCCTCTATATTTCCTATACTTTTATGGGATTTTCCAAACTACTTACTTTGATTCAGGAATCATAGGATCTGGGTTCATATCTTGGTTTTGATGCTATTTGACCTCAATTTCTTCAACTCTAGAACCAAATGGGTTGAACTAGATAGTCTTTAAGGGTCAGCACTTTTAGCTCTAGACCCATGAGCAAAAGCTCCTGTGAATTTTTTTAATCATTAAATGTGTCAAGGAGCAAAAGAGGGTTATAAGAAAAGTCCAAAGAGCAAAGAAAAATATTCTTGATAATACACCTTAAGGCTCTTTTTAGTGGTCCTCTCCTCTGATTTGAGGTTACCTGTTGGATTTCTTTCTGAATTTTCTTTTGTTGGAGTTGGCCCATCTTAGAAGATCTTTCTGCTTCCTCAGTGAGAAGACAGAGCCGTTGTTCTTTCTTCTCTATGTCCTCCAAGAGTTTCTCCATGCTGGATGTTTTTATTATATCCAACTGCTGCCTATTTAGAGTTTCATGGGTCATTTTGTATTCAAATTCTTTCAACAACTGTTTCTAAATCAGGGAAATACAAATCATGATTGAAAATGGCTGTAAAAATAGTAACTGTGGCCAACTCTGCAGAAAACCTAGAGCTGGTGCATGCCTGCATTTGCTAGTGGGCAGCTGAACAAGGATATACCGTTGGATTCAAAATTCAAGGTGTACATTGAAGGAATTTTATCTCTCTAGTTCACAGGATCATAGATCTCCAGTTCACAAGATGGACCTTCCTGTAGTCTTGTCATTTCATTCAGTCATTATCAGGAGGGCAAAACAATTATTAATTCTGTCACTCAATAATATAGACTCTGAATAAGCATTTGGTGAAAAATAAAATGAAAATTATGTCATGGTAATCAAACACTTGTTCAATTGTTTCATTTGTGTCTCATTCTCCATGACCCCATTTGGGGTTTTAGCAAAGATAGCAGACTAGGGTGATTTGCTATTTCCTTCTCCAGCTCATTTTACAGGGTTAAATGACTTGCTCACCCAGGGTCACACATCTTATTTAAATATGAGACCAGATTTAAATTTAAAAAGATGAATCTTCCTGATTTCAGGCCCTCTCCAGTGCATCACCTAGCTGCCTGCCAATCAAACAGTAGAATAGTAAATATGTAGTATTTAATAGAGACTAGTCTACCTTCAAAATTCCAGAAGCTGACAGCTATATGTAGGTGAAATTAGAGTTTAAACTTTATAATGAATATCATATGCTCCTATTTTCAGTAATCAACAAGCATTTATTAGGCACTGTGATAGGTATGGGGGATGAAAAGACAAATGAAACAGTCCTTACCCTCATAAAACTTATATTCTATAGAAGACAACATGTATACATATAAGTGCAAAATAAATATGTACAGAGCAAATACAAGGTAATTTTTAGGAAGGAGCAGCTGGGTATATGAGGTATAATCTCATGTAGTCTTTGAGCTAAACTTTGGAGGGAACTTGGGATTCTAAGAAACAGAGGACAACAGAGCATGTATGGGGTTTTGAGAAGTATGCAGGTGTGGGTGGGGTATGCGCAAAAATACAGAAATGGGAAGTGGAATGTCTGGAGTGAAGAACAGAAGGAAGGCTGCTTTGGCTGACCCAGAGAGTGCATAAATAACGCAAAGAAGGCAGCATTTTATGGAAATCGGGATGATGCACTCACTGTCCTCAGCAGCAGGAGAGCATGAAGGACTGGGAGTGTTCATCTTGGCTCTGCTTCTAAGTCTCTGAAAAACTCTGCAAGTCAGGTTCTTGTTACAATAAAAAAAAAGAGTGAAAATCTACATCTGCAAAATTTCATGATTGGCAATGGTAAGTACTATGCAGTCAACTCAATTTCCATAGTTAAAGGGATAGCCAAAATGTCTGACACAAAAATGGCTACTTCTCTTTGGCTGCGTTTTTCTACTGACATTTTAAACATAGGTATGCCTAGTGTATCAGAAAGTTGTTTGTTTGTTCTTAACACTTATTAGCTCCTATTTATATATAGCCATTTAAGGTTTACAGAGTGTTTTCCTCACAATAACACTGTGAGGTAGGTCTGGTAAGTTACAGTATCATCATTTGGCAAAGAAGGAGACTGTCACTCAAAGGTCAAATGACTTGCCCAAAGTCACACAGCTAGTATGTGTGATCTCCCAACTTCAAGGGCATCATTCTTTCCGCCATTCTACTGTTATTTAAACCAAAATGCTGAAACAGCCCTATAAGGAATGGACTCAAAGGGCTATAATATAAAGTTGTTCAACTCCTTATCTTGTCCCACTCATTGCTTCATGTCCAGGATAGATAGAATCACTTCTCAGATGGGAATGCCTAAAGTTCAGCTGCTTTCTCAAAGTTTGACTTATTGCTTATTATTCCTTCCCTGGGCTTTTTTTTTTTTTTTGGTGAGGGGTAGAAAAGAAGGGAAATCCCAGTATAGTAATTCTTTTTGGCCAAATAGTTGGAATAAGGGATGAGTGCCTTGCATTCATAATTCCTCTCTGGGTCAGAAGTAGAAAAGGAGAGAGATGAAGGAATGAGAGTACCTGGGTATTCATCCTCCTTCATGCTATTTCTCTAATGCTAAATACCGTCATTGATCATGTTGTTATAGGACCTTATAGTATGCTGTGTAGTTCAGATTGATTTGGTATGATGATGCTTTCTGGATGAAGCATAAGTATCCTAAAATGTCAGAATCAGAGGATACCTTAAGAAGTCATTTAATCTAGCTCCAGGCTGAGGCTCCCAGAGGGGCATGTGACAGAGTCCTAGGTACCTGCTTGTCAAGCTGCTTCTCCATCTTCAAATTCTCTGCTTGAGATTTGGCCAGAGCCTTCCTTAAAGCCAGTAATTGTTGCTGTAGTAAAATACTCTTGTGTTCGGCCATTATCTTGATTCTCAAATATTTCTTTTTACTTTGTGTAGCTTCCTATCAATCACCAAACAGATGGTAAGGAAATTTCATTTCAGTATTTTTATTTTTCACAAGTTTCTTAATCTTTGTCTCTTTGTGGGTCTGTAGAAACGCTTCATGTTTCTAGTTCTCAGTATTTACTCTCAGAGCCTGTTTCCAGAGTGTGTAGTGACACAGAAAAGGATCAATGAGAAATGTGTCAAAATAGTAAATGGAAATATCCCCAAGTCACTATCAATTTTTATTTTGAATTCAGAGTCCTTTAGAAGATTTTTGTCATTGTTGTAATTTTACTTTCTTCATAAAAGGACACAGATGAAGCCACTTGAGAAAATAGCATGTGTTGACAACTTTTTTTGACAAATAACCTGCTAAACCACTGCTAAAATCTCTCCATGAATTTCTTCTTTTCTTATCATTTCCATGCATCCTCTTCACACTCTGATATCAAATTCTCCAATCTTCTCTCCCTATTATTTGCTGCCTATTGTTCCTTTCCCATTTCTTCCAAGACAATGACATTTAGTAGGTTTTGCATCTTCCTTCCCTCTACAATTTGAGGCCAGGAGATTACTCCTGCACTCATCAGACTTCCTTCAACCAGACTACTGACTTCTACAGAAAAAAAACCTTGCCTACATTGAGTTGGTAGCATGACACCTATGGCAGGTATCATGGAACCAAAAAGGCAATTGATGCTTCATCTACTGTAATTTTTTTTGAGCTTTCTTGCTCTGGCTTGCTCACCTTCTCTGCGTTTCTTAGTTGTCTCTGGAGCTGCTCCTGCTGTACAGTTAGTTTCCAGTGGCATATGGTCTTCGCCTTGCACACCAGCTCCTCCAGTCGACTGTTTTCCTCCTGTAGGGCCTGAAGCTGCTCCTGCAAATGAAGGGACATGGTTCCTATTCATTTCAGGAAGTCTTGATTTTTAACTTTCAGCAACAGACACAGACCTTCCCCAAGAGGACTGTCATGGTTATGCATTCAGGGCTGAGTAAATAGTGAATGCCATGCTTTTGGAGGAAATACAGGCAAAAGGAACCCAAATGAGACAAATAGAGTGAGCTGCAGAGACAAACACTGGGATGAAATCCTTGCGCTAAATGAAATCACTTACTTTGGCTAAGTTTTCTTTCAATCCATTAGCAACTTTGCTGGAGCCAATTTTTTTCTTCAGATCAATCATACTGTCAACCCCTTCTCTTCTCACTTCACTGATGAGATCACACACTTTCCGGTTCATTTTAAGCTGATGCTCATCCAATTTCTCCTGCCGAGCAAAAAGTGGTTAATAATATATAGCAGCAGCTGGGGATCAGAGGGGTATCTGGCCTTCCCTAGTCTGAATTTTAAATAATGATTTCAGCCAAAAGGCATAATTCATAAAGCATTTTGTATTGTTGTGCGCGAGCTAGAGAGCCTGGAGCTTTAAAATTAATCAGATTTAGACTGAGAATTGGCAAGAATCTTAAAGACCAGCTCATCAAACCCCTCCATTTTGCAGGAGAGAACCCAGAATCAAAAGTTACATAGAGATTAAGTGACGGAGCCAGGAGTCAAGTCCCCTAATACGGGATCCAGGGCTCTTTTCACTGAACCATTGCAATTTCCTTTTGGCAAAATGTGCCTTTCTGGTTCAGAGTAATCAGTTGAGAAAGTTGCTTATGATTACTGAAGGTTGCCTGGTATTTTGTGTCTGTAAGACTGGCAATTTAGCTTTGCTATACATAGGCTATGTTCACATGCTGAAGTTTGACCCATTCAAAAGCACTTCTATGGACCAGTTATGCCAGACTTGACCAAGAGGCAATATACTGAATATTTCCAGTGGCCCTCTTAGCAATGAGAAAGCAGAGAAAGACACCACTTCATAGAAGATTGATAGTGGGGGAGGCTAGGTGGCGCAGTGAATAGAGCACCGGCCCTGGAGTCAGGAGGACCTGAGTTCAAATGTGGCCTCAGATACTTAACACAAAAACTAGCCGTGTGACCTTGGGCAAGTCACTCAACCCCAACTGCCCTCCAAAAAAGAAAACAACAGAAGATTGATAGTGTAAACAACGTTAAAAAACAACAAAAAACTTAACTTGGGGGGGGGGTGTCTTTATGTCCCCAATGTCTGACCCAAAAGTAGGTGCTTAATAAACACTTATTGACTGATTGATCTAAATAAAGGGACATTTGTGTTTTAAAACAAAAAAAGGCTCATTATAGGAAATAATATTGTTGATCTCTGGGAAATAGATTTAGGGAATAGTGTATTATTAGGCCTAAAATTCTATTCATTTAGAACCTTTCACTGCAGATAATTCATCTGGGCACTACACTACACCTGAATTGACATAAGGAAATCACTCAAAAATTGTTATTTAGGACCTAGGATATACCTACTTTGATGTGTAAACAGGTCGAAAATAAGGCTCGAACTAAGGCTTCATATTCCTCTTGGACTTCTTTTCTTATTTTTTCCTTGAGGATGAGACTCTCATCTTCTAGATCTGTGAGTCTGGCTCTGAGAGCAGTGATTTCCAAGATCATATCCTGCACCAGCTCTGCTACCTAGCACAGGACATTTCAAAAAAGGACAATGGCTTAGAAATGCCCAACAACAGCGACCAATTAATTTACACAGGGCTGTTTTGTGAACCACAGAAACCAGAGACCTAAACGACCTCATGAAAACCATCTTTTGAAATTTGAATGAACAGGGAGAATTTCCAGTTGTGTAAGATGCCAGAAGGAGCTAAGATTACATCAACTGGAGACCAAAATAACCAACCAGTTCAGTGATTTTATAGGAGCTGTGACTTTGTCTTTCTTTTTTAGTGTGTGCACCTCTAAATTGTTTTTCAACTCCTCAGGTCAAATATACACTAACCTATGTAGTTAGGAAGCCTGCTCCAATGAGTGTCACTTGCAGAAGCAAAAGATGACCTGCTGTGAGTATTTCTCCAAATTTTCTAGGTTACCAAATGCTATTGCATCATTTTCTGGTGGTCACGTGGGAGTCTAGGGTCCAACGTGGCATAACTGTACTCAAAAATACCTATTACAGGCCAACCCAGAGAGAAGAGAAATGGAGTTGAGTGGCATCTAACCAACCTGATGAATATTTTCTTCAGGTGAACTTTGAGCTGTTCTTACTGCATTTAATTCCTGGAATCCAAACAACAACAAACAAGTAAAACATCAGGGCAAGAATGTAAAGGTTTGAAGAGGCCTCAAAGGTCACTGAGCTCAAGGATCTGTAAGATGAAAAAGCTGTAAAATATTGGGGTTGGTCTTTAAAAAAAAAAGATAGGACTTATATAGCGTGTTAAGGTTTGAAAAGCACTGCACAAATATTATCTCATTTTATTTTTTACAATAACCCTGAGAGGTAGGCAGGTCATGGTTGAAAGACTTGCCCAGGGTCACATAAACAGTGCCTGAGGCTGGATTTGAAATAAGGTCTTCTTGACTCCAAGTCAAGGGCTCTATCCACTGTGCCATCTCGTTGCCTATCTGCTATCTAGTTGTTCAAAGGCTTCTTCCACCTTCAGATCTATGAGCCTATGAACCTAACCTGAGGCCCAGAGAAAGAAAACCAAATAACCAAGACTATAGAGTTACTCAGCAGCTGAGCTAAGACTAGAACTCATGTCTCCTAACTCCCAAGTTTATTGTTTTTTCATTATACCAAACAGGTCCTTCCCATAAGCTTTCCCACCACAATGGACCTCAGCAGAATGTACCAAGTGATAAAAAAAAAAAGAGGTTTTCAGAGCATGAATCCTGAGAGCAGAGTAATACCAAAGTTCATAGGATCTTAGCTTTGGAGCTGAGAGGGACCTAAGAGGTGATCACAGGTATTTAGTAGCTCAACTGGTACTTTAACCCAGGGCTTCTAACCCCAAGTCCAAAACATGGGCATTTTTCTGAAGGGTTCAGTATTTCCTGAGGTGGAGTGGGGATAGCAATTCTACCCTTTACTTCTTTTTTTAAACATTATTATTATTTTGCTTTTTGGGGGGAGGGCAGTTGGGGTTAAGTGACTTGCCCAAGGTCACACGGCTAGGCTTTTCTTGTGTTTAAGTGTCTGAGGCTGGATTTGAACCCCAGGTCCTCCTGACTCCAGGGCCAGTGCTCTATTCATTGTGCCACCTAGCCACCCCTACCCTTCACTTCTGCTCTTTTTCACAACCTAACACTTTCTTCTCACTCTGTTACCATGAGCCCATTCCAAGTAACCCCAGTATTAATGGTATGCAGTATTGACTGTGCAGCATAGAGCCCCAGGATTTAAAGGAAACAGATCTACTAAAAAGCAGTATGGAAATGGGATTCAGTGCCAGTCAATTCACTGCAGAAAAGTCACTCAGCTATCTCGGCTTTTGCAAGCTAATATGCGGCTTCTTCAAGCCTCTTTCCAAGACATGGCCCTTCCATTCCCAAGAATATACTTGTTCCTTCTGGTAGAGCATCTGATTGGCTTGCTGCAACAAATTTTCATAAAACATGGAATAGGTCTTGAAGTTGCTGTGTTCTCTGGCCATCACATCACAACCCAGAGAAAGGAGACAAGTTTCTAAGTGGTCTTTCTTAAAAGTGATCTGTAAAAGAAATAGATAATTGGCATCTATGAACCCAAGTCTCAAAATACTCATCACTGGGGAACATGGCAATGGTACTTACTCTTGGTCCTGCTTCTCATGTTTCCCCTCTAGAAGCTTCTAGACTCAGATCTGGCCCACCAAGCTTCCTCCTGAACCCCGACGCCTACTTTCCCCTTCACTCTCTTTCTCTGTGAGATCTGTAGTGCTTTTGAAAAAGACATTAGCCCATAGAAGGAGAGCCAAAACCTCAAAAGCAGCCTTAGCTCTTGCCCTGGAGAAAAATGGGAACTGCAGATGGAAAATGTGTCTGAACCACCTAGGCTTATTAATAAATCTTATATGTCACATACTGTGCTAAGCTCTTGGAAGTCCAAAAGGAAGCAAAAGAGAGTCCCTGCCCTCAAGGAGCTCACAGTCCAATAGGCGTGTTTATAACAAGCCCCACCTCTAACTTTTAAAATGTGGGGTTTTAATTCACTATTTGAAATCAGGACAATATCCTGGTATGGCTGGCAATCTATTTAGGCAGGGTTATCCAAGTCAAATGCTATATAGCAACGTCCATAGCAGCAGCTGCGGCCACTCCTGCCACTCCTGCCACCACTCCTCCATCTCCTCCTCCTCCGGAATGTGGTATGATCCAGGCCTCTTCACATTACCTCCAGCAATACAGTCACATAAAATCTTGAGTGGGAAGATGCATTTCACTTTTTCCTTTAAAAAATCTTTCATTAATGCTAAGTACCAAGATCCTTGTATAGGATGTACCCCTCAAATCTTAGAGAAGTTTTTTTTTTTTTTTTTAAGCAATCAGGGTTAAGTAACTTGCTCAAGGTTACATGGCCAGTTAATTCTGGGTGTGGTGCTGAGTGTCTGAGCCCGGGATTCGATCTCCAGGTCTTCTCAACACTGGAGCCGGTGCTCTTACTTGCTGTGCTACCTGGCCGCCCCTCTTAGAGAAGTTTTGAGTCTCTTAAAACTGCTCTAAGACTTTTGGGGACACTCTGTATTTTAAACTCTAGCCTAGAAATTAAAATTCCATTCCAACATGATCTTCTTAGCCAGAAGTTACTCCCCAAATCCGCCTGAATCCCATTCCTTCATTTTGCAGTGGTGATGAAAACACTACCTGTGACCACAAGGCCTTCTGTTTTGCCTGGGGCTTAATAATACAGGTATTATTATTCCCATTTTACAGATAAGAAATCAGGGCTGAGAGAATAAGTGACTTGTATATGGTTATATATAACTATTAAGTGTCAGAGGCAAAATTTGGACCCACATTCTCACTTGACACCAAGCCTAACCTTTCCCTGGCTATATACTGTGCTGTTTATCTAAATCTCTGTAAACTTTACCCCCAATTTCTACATTTTTCCTGGTGGTATCATTTGTCTTGATGTAAATCTTCAAAAGTAGATATGGGATGTCAAGTTTGCCAACTCTTGGAAAGTGCCTGAGAAAGACAACAGACCTCTATGTTTGACCAGTTACTTATTAATGGTAATAGTTACTAGTCCAGAATAGGTTTTGCTAAGTAATAATTTTTGCTAATTTCAAAGGAAAGTGAAGTCAGTGCCTTGCTTTTACACACACACACACACACACACACACACACACACACACACACACACACAAATAGAAATTGCTTCCAATTTTTCCAGTAAGTAAAATATGTAAGTCATGGGGCGGCTGGGTGGCTCCGTGAATAGAGCACTGGCCCTGGAGTCAGGAGGACCTGAGTTCAAATTTGACCTCAGACACTTAATCCTTACTACCTGTGTGATTGTGTGCAAGTCACTTAACCCCAATTGCCCACCAAAAAGAAAAAAATAAATATGTAAGTCACTGAGCCTCAGTTTTCTCATCTGTAAAATGGAAGATAATAGTAATAACCGTAGTACATTTCAAATAAGATAAGATATGTAAAGTACTTGACAAACTTTAAAGTGTTCTCTAAATGCCAGTTATATCTTTATGCATAAATTTCCCGCAAATGAGGGATGCATACCTTTTTGGAGGGGGGAAGGCAGTGCAATTGGGGTTAAGTGACTTGGCCCAAGGTCACATGGCTAGTAAGTATTAAGTGCCTGAGGGCAGATTTGAACTCAGGTCCTCCTGACTCCAGGGCCAGTGCTCTATTCACTGAGACACCTAGCCACCAATGATGAATACCTTCTTAATGTCCTGCTATTTAATTTGTCAGTGATTCCAAAGGCTTTAATATGTATAGTGACTCAATGTACAAATACCCTCTCTCACCCCACCTTTCTCCACTAAGTCTTCTGAAACAGGACAGCACATTTTACCAAAAAGAAGCCTGCTCAAACCTCTGAAATCTGTGTTTAGTTACAAAAACTTGATCAAATCTGAAACTGGTCAACATGTCATCAATTTTTACCCATTTTTGGGGTTAAAAATGGAATATTTAAAATAGAAAAAAATAAACACCTTCTTCCCCTGCCCCCGAATGAGGGTCATTTGATTGTTTTGATACAGATCAACCTCATTATCAATACCTTTCTTCAAGGACAAAATATAATGTTAATTTAAGTATCGAAGTGGAGAAGGGAGGAGGTCACTGTAAGTGAATACATACCTCTAGCTCTCCATCTTGGTAACTTTCCATTAACCGCTGCATAAAAATTTCAACTATTTGTGGCCTTACAATGGACACATTTTCTTTCATAACTTGGTGTTTCCAAAGCTCTAAGGAGGAAAAATATAACCCCCCCAAAAAAAGCCATCATTGTCAATAAAAATCAAACAAAGCATTTCTCCATTAAATAGTAACAATACAGGTACTATCTTCTCGAAGGCAGTGAATGCAGATCACAATGACAAGATGATTTAGCCTTCTATCCTCAGTATAGTATCTTGAATGTTATATGTACTTAAATGGTTGTTGAAATGAACTGGAATTTTTTGGGGGGAGGAAGCGCTGGCCTTTAGGAAATAGGTCTTTTATTCCAGTGAAAATTTAATATTCCCCTGGCTCAAGATACGGAAATTGTGAATTGTATATATACTCTTTTTGACTACTACAGAAGTGAAATGAGACTATCTGTCCTCCTCATGGCATAATGGATAGAGTGTTGGACTTGGAAGCTCTGGGTTCAGATCCTGTTTCTGAGATTTATTGTGTGACCAACAATCACTTAACCTTTTTAAATTAAATCTCAGGAGACTTCCTAAAGACTTCTCTACTAAATTATATACAGGTTTCAATCTGAGATGTGTGAGTAGAGAAAGTTTCCACACTGAAGAAACTTCAGATTCTTGATGCACTTATGTATATGTCCATATACACCTACATTTCTTTTTTTAAAAATTAAATTATTTATTTTTAGTTTTTAGCAATCACTTCCATAAGTTTTCCATTCTCTCCCCCCTCCCTGCAAGATGGCATGTAATCTCATATGGGCTCTACACATATATTCCTATTAAACACATTTACACATTAATCATGTTGCATAGAAGAATTATAATGAATGAGAAAAACCATGAGAAAGAAAAAATAAGACAAAACAAAAAAGAAAATAGTTGTCTTCATTCTGCATTCTGACTCCATAGTTCTTTCTCTGGGTATGACTGGCATTTTCCATCATGTGTTCTTTGGAATTGTTTTAGGTCCTTGCATTGCTGAGAAAAGCTAAGTCTATCAAAATAAGTCCTTGCATGCTGTGGCTGTTATTGTGTACAGTGTTCTCCTGGTTCTGCTTCCCTCACTCAGCATCAGTTCATATAAGTCTTTCCAGATTTCTCTGAAGTCTGAGTGTTCATCATTTCTTATAGAATAATAGTATTCCATTACATTCATATACCATGACTTGTTTAGCCATTCTCCAATTGATGGGCATCCCTTCAATTTCCAGTTCTTGGCCACCACAAAAAGAGCTGCTATATTTTTGTACGTGTGGGTCCTTTTCCCATTTTTATCATCTCTTTGGGATATAGCCCTAGAACACACCTACATTTCTTTTAAAAATTATTTTGAACCACATAATTTTGATAGAAATGGGCAACTCTCATTCTTACCCATGGAATCATCTTGGAGATTAAGTGTAAAAAGGTTAAATAATTGATTTTATGCAAGAAGAAGGGGAAAGAGAATAGAAAGAGATAAAGGAGGTCATAACCAGTATCTTGGAGTTAGTGATTTTTATCAGTGCAGGTCCTTTCTATGCTGACATAAATGGCAATCCTTTTTCATCTAAGTAAAGAGTCTTCATGAGTTTCTGTGGTTAAAACATCGTCACCTGTAGGCCAGCCCTTTGTTGATGAAGCTTTTAGAACCTGTTGAGGCTGGTCCTTAGACAAGACATTTCATCCTTAAAGACTTTCCAATTTGATAAGCCAACTCCCCCAAGTTTAAATTCTACTGACAAAGCCTTTAAAATTCATGGTCACCTCCATTTAAGAAAGGGTTATGGAATTGGACATTCATGGAGGAATAGATGATTTTCCAGTTAAAAAGTATGGGTTTTATGCTAAATAGGAGAAATTCACAGAAACAGGGGAACATTTGTATGACATAATGTAGAGTTAAATAAGAAGACCCATGGGAAAAAATATACACAATGAATATAACAAAATAAGTAAAGAGAATATCAAAACAAATAACTCTGAAAATTTGTTTTTAAATAAATTTTCATCGATCTTCTTTTATTTTTATATTGTTTAAATTTCTCTCAGTATTCCTTTTCCTGCCCCTCTCAGAAAAGTCATGTCATATGACAAAAGAATTAATTTTTTTTAAAAAAGCAAAAACAGGAAAAAATCAGCAAAACACATCAATTAGAATTTTTCAGACGCTTAACACAAAACTAGCCATGTGACCATGGGCAAGTCACTTAACCCCAATTGCCCTGCCTTCCCCTCTCCAAAAAAAGAATTGTGGGTTTTTACTAATAGCCTTTAGGGCATTGTCATATTATACCAATTTGCTGGGGCTGACCTACTCCCTCTGCATGTCCCCCTGGAGGTCTTGTGAAGGGTCAGTCAATTAATAGGGTTTTATTAAGGGTCCACTATCCTAGGCACTGTTATAGGGATTGGAAGGGGATGCAAAGACAAAAGCAAAACAATCCTATTCTCAAGGACCTCATATTCCAATGAGGGAGACAGACTGTATGGATGGCAGTATATAAAGAACAAATATAAAATAGATAGATACTTAGTAAGTTGGGTATGGGGAAGGAACCAGCAGGCCAGGTGGAAGAGCTTTGGGGATAGTAGCAAAGACTCCATGAAGAAAGTGGTGCTTGGCCTGAGTCTTAAAGTAAACTAGATATCCCAAGAGGCAAGGAGTGCATACCAGGCAAGGGGTTCAGCCAGTGCAAAGACAAGGCGATGGGAAATGGAATATTGTATCAAATGAGATACTGCTGCAATGTGCTTAGCACAGGGTCTGGCACTTAGTGAGTGCTTAATAAATGTTTATTCCCTTCTCTTTGTATGTAAGGAATAGCAGATTAAAGTTTGGCTGGATTGTAAAATTCATGAAGAGGAATAATGAAAAATAAAACTGGAAAAGCAGGAAGGAGCCAAGTTTTAAAAATCTTCTAATAATAATAATTATTATTATATAGCACCTACTATGTGCTGGACACTATGCTAAGTGCTTTACAGAATGTTATCCTTGTAATAACCCTGAGAGATGAGTGTTGTTATCATCCCCAATGAGCATTTATATTGTGCCTACTGTATGCCAGGCACTGTGCTAATGCTTGACAAATATCACACCTATCCTCACAACAACCCCTCAAGATAGGTGCTGTTATTATTCTCATTTTACAGTTGAGGAAACTGAGGCAAATGGAGGTTGTGACTTACTCAGGATCACATGGCTAACACTGGACTTACTGTATCCCAGGGAAACACTAGAGGTTACTGAGAAGGGGACTGACATGACCAGACCTGAGCTTTATAAAAATCACTTTGGCAGTTTTGTGAAGTTTGAGGAGGCCAATTAGAAAGCTTTTGCAATAGTCCAGGTTAAGGGTGATGAGTCATGAGTAGAGCAAAGTGTTGTGCATGCATGAAGCATGAAGTGTTGTGGAAGTAGAAACAATGAGATTTGGCAACTGATTAGATAACGATAACATAATAACAATAACTAGGACTATATAACTATAGTGCTTTAAGGTTTACAAAGCACTTTACAAATACCTTCTCATTGGATTCTCACAACAACCCTAAGAAATAGGTGTTACTATTATTATTCCCATTTTACAGATGAGGAAACTGAGGTTACCCATAGTTCAGTAACTTGCCCGAGGTTACAAAGTTAATACGTGTCTGAGTATGGATATGAACTCATGTCTTGCTGACTCTGGGTCCAGCACTGTATCCGCTACACCACTTCGCTTCCTAATAAATAGAATCTTCAGGATGAAGGAGAGTGAGGAGTTGAGGGTGATAACGTGGGTTACACATGTCGGTGACTGGAAGGACAGTGGTGTCCTCAACAGAAATAAGAGGTTTGTTAGAGGTATGGGTTTTAGGGGTGAGCAGAAGATAATGAGGGTGAGGTGCCTATAGGATATCCAATTGGAAATGTCTAAGGGGCAATTGGTAACGTGAAGCTGAAGCTCAAGAGAGAGAGGAGGAGGGTTTTATGCATAGTTCTGGGAATCATCCACAAAGAGTTGATAACTGAACACACAGGAGATGACGAGGTCGCCAAAAGGATGTAGAGAGAAGAGGAGCCCCTGATTAACCCAGTTAGAAGGTATGGCCCAGCAAAGGAAACTGAGGAATGCTAAAAACAGGTGATCGGAGAGCTATGAGAGAGCAGTGTCAGAAAGCCCCAGAAAGGAAAGAGTGTCTAGGTGGAGAAGGTCGTCAACATGATCAGACATCATATGCAGTGGGGGTACTGAGAAAAGGCAACTGAGTCTAGCAATGAAGAGATCACCGGTTAACAGTTCCAGTGGAATTATGAGGTTGCAACCAGAGGGTTTAGAAGAGAATAAGAGGAAAGAAGAGTTGTCTATGGGCAGCTAGATGCTGATGGGCAGCTGGGCGGTACAATGGATAGAGAACTGGGCTTGGAACCAGGAAGACTTATTATGAGTTCAAATTCAGCTTTGGACACTTACTTGCTATGTGACCCTGGGCAAGTCACTTAACCCTGTTTGCCTTAGTTTCCTCATCTGGAAAATGAGCTGGAAAAGGAAATGGCAAACCACTCTAGTGTCTGTGCCAAGGAAACCCCATGAAGAATTGGACATGACTGAACAGCAAGTGGAGAGAAGTGGAAGCATCAAGTGTAGAGAGCTTTTTCAAGGGGATTATCTAAGAAAGGGAGGAGAGATATGGGAATAGTAGGATTAGGTAAGGTTTTTTTAAGCACAGGGAGACTAGCACATGTTTGTAGGTACCACAATCTTCCTGACTTCCTTTCAGTCCCAACTGAAATCCAACCTTCTACAACCTACCACCTCTTAATTCTAGTGCCTTCTCTCTGTTACTTATTTTCTATTCATCCTGTGTATAGATTGCTTTGTATATATCTGTTTGCATGTTGTCTCCCCCATTAGACTGGAAGCTCCTTGAGGGCAGGGATTGTCTTTTGCCTCTTTTTTGTATTGCCAGTGCTTAGCACAGTGCCTGGTGCATAGTAGGCATTTAATAAATGTTTATTGACTGACTGGCTAAAGTAGATAGAAAGACTGAAAATTATAAAGTGAGAAGAGCAAGTGATAGAGAAATTTCTCCAAGGGTAACACTCATTAGCAGAAGTTAATTCTCCTCCCTTACTCATACTAGCTCCCTTCTTTCCCTGATTGGGGAAAGAAGGAAATCAGGGGAGCTTTATGCAGGAGAAATAGGCCATGAGGCATCAGTGTTTCTGATTTGGAATGACATTTTACAAGATTTTGTATTCATGTATTTTCCAGCAGCAGCAGATCACACATACACATACACACACATATATGCACACACATATACATATATTTGCAATGGAGAAAGTAAAACTACCACTTCAGTGTAATCCCCTGCCCAACATGGGAAAAACAAGGTGTAGCATTCATTAGGTGAACATGCTCTCTGTTCACATAGTGTCAAATAACAAAGCAAAACAAAAACCTAGTGTTTGCACGTCATGGTACTTCTCAGCAAAATCCCCTGTTTTTATAAACACTTGTCTGCAGTCTTTAATCCAATCCCATTCGATAAATCAACTCAACAAAGAATTATTGAACACGTGTTACATAAAGACATTGGACTTCTAAACCAACGGTTAATCTTTACTCTGTGTATATGTGTAGTTTCCTGATATTTGGATGATTTTTGCTCTTGGACAATACAGCTTTTGAAAGTGGCCAAACTTCTCTGTTATGGAGTTGAATGCTTTTAACGGGATACGTTTTCAGACAGGCTGATGGGTACATAAAGAAACCTGGTGAGTGACTAGTTCTGCCTACCAACCACATCTGTTGTCAGTAAGTTATGCTGAATATAGTCTGGCTGGGTTCCAGCAGAGGTTGGCTGTTTAGGGCTTGGCTCTTGGCAAGGTTGGAGGGGATGCAATTGAATGTAGCTCCAGGACTATTTCCCAATATGATGCTCCCTCATCATGATGTAAGGTTCAAAAATCTATCAGCAGCTGGAATCAGGGGCCAAGGACGACCAAGAAAAGTGGGGCATTGATCCAACAAAAGCAACTCTTGGCAAAATAGGACTAGTTGTCTGCATCTCATTATCCCTGTGTGTGGCCATTATTCTTTTAAGATGAAGCATCCATTTTTGGCAGAAGGGGTGACAGACACACTGGTGGGTTGTACTTGGACTGAGTTTCTCTTTTCTTTCTCTCCTGTCTCAGTGTCTTTCTGTTTTCCATGTCAACTGTATGTTTGAAACAGCTTTCTAACTTCCTGATGGCAAAACCACCTCTTATCTCTTCTGAAAATTACCCAGGCCCTTCCCTCTTCAGGAAGTTTGCTTTGGTTGTCAGATGATACTTTCCTCTTCTCTCTGCTTTAGCAGTTACATGGCCCAAATCAAGACAGAATTAAAAACTAAAGAACAAACAAAAAACAAACTAGTTAATTCTCCAGCTGCTAATCAGTGATGACAATGATGATGATAATTTTATACTACAGGCTGAAAAAATTTAATTCCTTCTTAATCCTTAGTAAGACATGGCCTGGATGCCTAGAAGTTAACTCCATAGAATGGTAGAAGACAAATTCCTATACTACAAATAAAGAACTTAAAAACATTCTTTTTTTTTTTAAAGCAATTGTGGTTAAGTAACTTGCTCAAGGTTACACAGATAGTTATTTCTGGGTGTGGTGCTAAGTATCTGAGTCCAGATTGGATCCCAGGTCATCCCAACTCTGGGGCTGGTGCTCTTACTCACTGCGCCACCTGGCCACCCCTAAGCAATTGGGGTTAAGTAACTTGCTCAAGGTTACATGGCCAGGTGTTTCTGGGTGGGTGCTAAGTGTCTGAGCCCGGATTCGATCCCAGGTCATCCTGACTCTGGGGCCGGTGCTCTTACTCACTGTGCTACCTGGCTGCCCCAAGCAGTTGATACTTTTTTTTGCCTTTTGGAGGACAATTGGGGTTAAGTATTAAAAACATTCTTGATAGCTATGTGGCCCTGGGCAAGTCACTTAACCCTGTTTGCCTCAGTTTCCTCATCTGCAAAATGGGGACACACTGGAGAAGAAAATGGCAAACCACTCTAGTATCTTTGCCAAGAAAACCCCAAATGGGGGCACAAAGGGTCCAACACAACTGAAATTACTGAACAACATTAAAAACAATAAAGATAGTATTAAAAAAAAACCCTTGACACTTTTAAGTAGCTGTGTGACGTTGTGCAAGTCACTTAACCCCTATTTGCCTCATTTTCCTCATCTGTAAAATGGGAACACACTGGAGAAGAGAATGGCAAATCACTCCAGTATCTTTGCCAAGAAAACCCTAAATGGGGGCACAAAGAGTCCAACACAACTGAAATGACTGAACATCATTAAAAACAATAAAGATTGTATATAAAAAAAACTTGACCCTTAAATAGCTGTGTGACCTTGGGCAAGTCACTTAACCCCAACTGCCATGCCTTCCCCCCTCCAAAAAACAAAACAAAACAAAACCCAAAACATTCTTGAGAACTCAGTCAATAAAACTGTACTGGAATCAGAGTATTTTCACAGACTGAACTGTTGTCCACACTCACCCAGATATAACATGGAGGACATTATTGATAGATGTTACTCTACTAAAAACTCATGCAAGCATAATCTCTTAACTGTGTAGAATGAACAGTTTTCAACATACAGAGACTTAGCAAAAGAAATAAAAATAATGATGATACCATCTGTATATTGCCTACTAGGTGCCAGGCACTGTCCAAAGTGTTTTGCAATTATTATCTCATTTTATTCCTGCAATCCTGGCAGGTTCGTGCTATTATTATCCTCATTTTACAGTTTAGGAAACTGAAGTCAACAGAGATAAGGTGACTGGACTAGCTAGTAAGCTACTGATACTGGATTTGAATTCGGGTCTTCTTGATTCCAGGTACAGTGCTCTCTATCAACTCCATCACCTAGCTGCCATGGGAGGAGTGGATGATATACATATCATCCTGTTTACTTCTGGAATCATGCTACGGATGGATCCTTTCAGTGAGCCTATGGAAGATAAACTTATAGCCTAATACTTTTATTCAACTATATTTTGTCCACCTGGACCATATTGGGTGATATAGTAAATATAAAAGGATGATAGCAGGATAGTGCCTTGCCTCAGGGTCATTTCTATCTGGATTCCGTTTTTTAAAAAGATGAGAATGAGATAATAACAACAAATGGCCTCAGTTTCCTCATCTGTAAAATGAGGGTAACAAAAGCATCTATTTCTCAGGGTTGTTGTGAGGATAAAATGAGATAATATTTATAAAAGGCTTTACAAACCTTAAAGTGATATACAAATGCTAGTTATCATTAACCAATCTATAAACATTTACTAAGGTCTACAGAGCTGTTATGCTTATTTCATTGTTGTATGCCTGTGAAATCTGGACAGTGTACCAGCGCCATGCTAGGAAATGGAATCACTTCCACTTGAATTGTCTTAGGAAGATTCTGAAGATCACCTGGCAGGATAAGGCACCAGACATTGAGGTCCTTTCTTGAACTAAATTGTCAAAGCATTCAAACTCTGCTTTAAACTCTGAGAGTGCCACGTTGTTCAAATGCAAAACGCATGCTTAATAAAAAGACTTTTATGGAGGACTCACACAGGGCAAGCGTTTACATGGTGGTCAGAAGAAGCAATACAGGGACACTCAAGGTCTCTCTTAAGAACTTTGGAATTGATTATGTAACATGGGAGATACTGGCACAGGACTGCTTAGCATGGCATGCCCACATCAGAGAAGATGCTGTGCTTTATGAGCAAAGCAGAATTGAAATAGCTCAGAAGCACAACTTGCACAAATTTAGAGAATCCACCTCAAATGTTCACAGGGATTATTTGTGCCTGACCTGTGGTAGAACATTCCAAGCTTGTAATGGTCTGATCAGCCACAGTCAGACACGCTGAAACTTGACTCTAGCATAGTGATGTCACTTTGGTCCTCTTCAAGAAAGAAAGATAATAACCAACCAACCATTAAGGGTCTGCTATGTGCCAGTCTAACTTTGTTAGGTGCTGGGGATACAAAAAGAGGAAAAAAATAGTTCCTAGAAGAGTTTATGACCAAACTAGAGATAGAGAGGATCATGGAAATAAAATAGATAATTTTGATTACATAAAATGAAAAGGTTTTTTGCACAAACAAAATTAATGCAGCCAAAATTATGAGGAAAACAGGAAAGTGGGAAAAATTTTATATTGAATCAAAATTTACATTTTTCTGATAATGGCCTTACTTTTCAAATATTTTTTTGAGGGAACTGAGTCAAATTTATTTTTTTTAAAAATAAGTCATTCCCCAATCAGTAAATGGTCAAAAAATACAAACAGGTAATTTTCAGAATAAATCAAAGGTATCAGTAGTCACATGAAGAAATGCTGTGACACGATTGATTAGAGAAATGCAAGTTAAAATAAATCTGAGATACCACCTCACACCTATCAGATTGGCCAACACGACAAAAAAAGGAAAATGACAGATGCTAGGGGAGGGGAGGGGATACTAAGTGGAAAAATTGGGACACTAATGCACTATTGGTGGAGTTGTGAACAAGTCCAACCATGGAAAAGAATTTGGAGTTAAGCCCAAAGGGCTATGAAACTGTGCATACCCTTTGACCCAGCAATACCATCACTAGATCTGTATCCCAAAGAGATAAAAGAAAATGGAAAAGGACTGGTTTGCACAAAAATATTTCTAGCAGCAGTAATGGTAAAGAATGGGATATTGAAGGGATGTCCATTAGTTGGAGAACGGCTGAACAAGTTATGGTATATGATTGTAATGGAATACTATTGGGTTATAAGAAATGATGAGTAGGATGGTTTCAGAAAAACCTGGGAAGACCTATATGAACTGATGCTAAATTAAGTGAGTAGAAACAGGAGAACATTTTACACAGTAATAGCAATAGTTTAAGCATGATTAACTGTGAAAAATTTAGCTACTCTAATCATTACAAAGATCCTAGACAATTCCAGGGGACTTAGAATGAAAAATGCTATCCTATCTCCAGAAAGAGTGAACTGATGAATTATGAGTACAGACTGAAGCATATTTTTTAAATTTTATTTTTCTTGTGTGTGTGTGCATACGTGCATAATTGTGTCTGTGTTTTCTTTTATAGGCTGGCCAATATGGAAATATGTTTTGCATGACTTCGCATGTATAATTGATATCATATTGCTTGTCTTCTCAAGGGGTAGGGGAGGGGCAGAAGGAAGGGAAAGAATTTGGAGCTCAATATTTTAAAAAATGAATGTTTAAAAAAATTTTACATGTAGTTGGGAAATATTTAATGAAATAAATAAAATATATTTTATTTAAAAAAAGACAGTTCCTGCTCTTAAGGAGCTTACAGTCTAAACAAGGAGACAACATGCAAATAAATATATACAAAGTAAACTATAGACAGGACAAATGGGAGATAATTAACAGAGAGAAGGCACTGAGACTAAGAGGGGCTAGGGAAGGTTTCCTATGAAGGTGGGATTTTAGTTGGAACTTCAAGAAAGTCAGGGAGATCAGTAGTTGCTAAAGAGGAAGGAAAGTATTCCAGGCATGAGAGAATGCCTGGAGCTGAGAGATAGAGTGTCTTATTTATGGAATAGCTAGGAGGCCAACTGTCACTGGACTAAAGAGTACATGTTGGGAAATAAGATGTAAGAAGACTGGAAGGTAGGTGGGGTCTGTGTTATGAAAGGCATCGAATGCCAAACAGAGCATTTTGCATTTGTTTCTTGAGGTAATTGGAAGCTACTAGATGGGTGACATGATCAGTCTTGCGCCTAAGAAAAATCTCTTTAGTGGCTGAATGTAGGATGGAATGGAGTGGGGAAAGACTTGAGGCAGGCAGACCCCCCCACAGGATATTACAATAATCCAGGCATGAGGTGATGAGGTCCTGTATTAGAGTGGTGGCAGTGTCAGAGGAGAGAAGGGGGTATATTCAAGAGATATTGGAAAAGTGAAATTGGCAGGCATTGGCAACAGCTTGGATTTGGATAGTGAGAGATAGTAAGGAATCCAGCATGGCTCCTAGGTTGTCAACCTGAGAGACTGGGAGAGAATGGTGCTGCCCTCTACAGTAATAAGGATGTAGTGGGTTTGGGAGAATTTAAGGGCAAAGATAATAAGGTCTGTTTTGGATATGTTGAATTTAAGATATCTACTAGACATCCATTTCAAGATGTCTGAAAGGCAGTTGGAGAAGCAAGATTGGAGGGCAGCAGAGAGAATAGGGGAAGAAGGAAGACACGAGAATCATCCGAATAGCAATGATAATTAAATCCATGGGATTTAATCCCAATTTAATAGGATGAGATCACCAAGTGAAGTAGTATAGATGGAGAATAGAAGGAGGCCCAGTACAGAATCCTGAGGGACACCTATGGTTAGGGGTCTGGAGCAAGATGCAGCAAAGGGGACAGAGAAGCAGTGGTCAGATAGATAGGAAGAAAATCAGAAGAGAGCGATGTACCAAAAACTTAGAGAGAAGAGAGTATCAAGGAGGAGAGAGTGATCAATAATGTCAAAGGCTGCACAGATGTCAAGGAAAATGAGGATTGAGAAAAGGCCATTGGTTTTGACAACCAAGAGACCACTGGTAACTTTGAAGAAAGCAATTTTGTTGGGATAAATAGTCAAAAGTGAGATTATAAGGGGTTAAAAAGAGAATGAGAAGAGATAAAGTGGAAACTACCATTGTAGATGGCTTTTTTGAGGAGTTTAGCTACAAAGAAGAGATATTAGGATGATAGTTAGCAGGGATGGAAGAGTCAGGATAGGAGAGACATGGTCATGTTTACAGGCAGTAGAGAATGAGTCAAAAATAAAGGGAAAGATCGAAAATAAGTGAAAAAGCTGGGATGACAAGGGGGCAGCCTGTTGGAGGAGATGGAATGAAATGACATCACTTTAACAAGTAGTGGGTTAGAGTTGGCGTTAGAGTTAGAGTTAGAGAAAGTAAGATCACTTTATCATATAAAGTGGAAAGAAGGTGGAAAGAATGGCAGAAAGCTCCTGAGTAACACAAGATGAGGAAGAGGGAAGAAGAGGGAGTTCATAGCAAATTATGTAACACATGAAGCCAAGTTCTTAGTCAAGAGAGTGGAGTTATTTCTCACCATATAGTGTTGTATGCATTTTTAAAGAACTATAATCAAGATTACATGAAAGTAAGGCTAGAACACTATGAGGCAGGCTGATTTTAGAATCTGCATACCTTGGTAGTAGTCATTAAGCACCTACTAAGTGCTGGGGGTAGATAACAAGAAAGTAAAAAAACGGTCCCTGCCCTCAAGGAGCTCACCATCTAAAGAAGGAGACAACATACAACAATTATGTACAAATAACATATATACACTAAGAGGATTGGGAAAGGCTTCCTGCAGAAGGTGGGATTTTTGCCAAGACTTGGGTAAAGAGTTAAGGTTGATAAATAGGGGACAGGATAGGATGGAGGGATATATAGTTAGTCTCTCACAATATGACTACTGTGGAAATGTTTTGCATAACTACACATGCATAACCTATATTGAATTGCTTGTCTTCTCAATGGGGGTGGGTAAGGAGGGAAGAAGGGAATCTGTAACTCAAAGTTTTAAAAACAAATGTTAAAAAATTGCTCTTACATGCAACCAGGAAATAAGATATACAGGCACTGGGGTATAGAAATTCTTCTTGCCCTACAAGAAAGTAAGGCGGGGTTGGGGAGGTATAAGAGAGGGCAGACAAGAGGAAGGGGTTTTCAGTGTACTTGCCACTTTGGGGTGAGGGTGGGGGAGACATGGGGAGAAAATCTGTAACTCAAAGTCTTGTGGAAATGAATGTTGAAAACTAAAAATAAATAAATTATAAATTAAAGAGAGAAAGAGAGAAAAAGAGAGAGAACAGCAAGCATAGAAGGACCATCAGAGAAAGATCATTTTAGAAATAAAACATGGTCTCACAAAAGAAGCACCAATATAGAAAGATAAACTTCGCCAGCCAAAGACCCATCCATCCATGGCGTTATTGTAAGTTACTCTAGAGGTCTCTGTCAAAGAAAAGTCCACTGTGGCATGACTTGATCTTCTATGTCCTTGTATATTAGATTTTAAATTGCTAGATAGGTAAGTAGGTAGGTAGATGCATAGATAGATAAATATGATAATTTTTTTAAAAATGAGTTTCAAATTCTTTCCCTTCCTCCACTCCCTCCTACACTCATTGAAGATAATATATCAATTGTACATGTGAAGTCATACAAAACATATTTGCATATTATTGTGTTGCAAAAAAAGAAAGAAAAATAAATGGACAAAAACATAAAGAAAGAGTTAAGGATGACACCTACGTTACAAGTCTGGGTGACTGGAGGATGGTGATGCCCTTGACCGTAAAAGGGACATTTGGAAAGGGGGAAAGTTTTGGGGGAAAATATAATTAGTTCAATTTTGAACATGTTGAGTTTAAGATGTGTAAAGGTCATCCAATTTGAGATGTCTAATAGGCAGCTGGAGATACTAGACTGGACATCAGCATAGAGGTCGACTGGATAAGTAGATTTGAGAATGATCAGCATAGAGATGATTGAATTGAATCAATGGGAGCTTATGAGATCATCAAGTAAAACAGCATAGAGGGAGAAAAGAAGAGGGTCCAGGACAGAACCCTGTGGGACACTCACTGCTAGTGGGCATGACCTGGATGGATATCCAGCACAGGGCCCATCAGATAAGTAGGAGGAGAACCAGGAGAGAGTGATGTCTCAAAAATCTTGCAAGAAGAGAGCTATCAAGGAGAAAAAGGTGTGGACTGAGAAAAAGCCATTTGATTTGACAATTAAGAAATCATCAGTACTTTGAAGAGAATGATGAGGTCAGAAGGCAGATTGTTAAGAAAAGAATGAGAGGAAAGGAAGGAAGGAAATCTGCCTGCTCCAGTAGATGGCTTTCTCAAGGATTTTAGGGCACTCTGTGTGAGACATTGAAAGTACAAATAATTGTTAAGGGCATTGGAGATGTACATAACAAAATGCCATTTCAGGTCTAAAGGGAGAAATTATCACCAAAACTTGATGGGGGTAGCAGGACAGATGGGGGTAGTGGTGGTCCAGGAAGTGCTTCTAAGCACGCCTTTGAAGTCCAACTCAAATGCTGCATCTGAGAATATGGAACAAAATGAACAAAGATAGAGTTCTGAGCTTTTCCTGATCCTTCTAGTTACTAACCTACTTCCCTATCCGCAATTACCTTGCATTTATTTTGCATATAGTTAATATGATAAGAAGCATGTCATAGTGGCTAGAGCTGTCTTCAGAAGGTTTTTGTGCTTCATTTTTTAAGAGAACCAGTGACATCACAGGGTGATGTCTTGACTTGTGAGTGAATTGGATCTAAGTGAGACAGAGTTGCCCATAATTGTCAGCCTCACTCTCCCAGAGTCATCAAAGACCAGTGGTTAATACAAAAGTCAGAGTGGCAGGTGATGGCCCATGACACAGTAGATGGCCTTGACATCTTCCATGTCTGACCAAGCTCTAAGCACTCCCCAGTACCTGCTTCAACTGCCTTTGTGGACATTGGATCCACCCATTTCGTGGGGAGAAGTCTTCCCATGCACACCCCAAGTTAAGGTTCCCCATTGATTACCCTCAACCTGGTTTAGCCTGTCTGCTGAGATGGCTTACTGAGGTGTGGCCACTTGGAATGCTACAGCTTCTTAGAGCCACAGAGTTCAGTGCCAGGTGGACACCCCTACATCACTCAGAATCAGATAGACCTGAGTTCAAGGCTTGTTTCTGACATATATTGGTTGTGTGACCAGAGACTTCTCACTGTACCTCTCAGTGCCTCAGGCTAGAGTAAATGAAGAACAGGTGGTGCCTGTCTGCACTGGTATTTTGAGGAGTTTTCTCACAGGGAATTCTTCCTTCCAATGAAATCACAAGTTTGGTCTCTCTACTCCCATTTTTTGTGTTTACTCATATATGTATCTGTTATTTCCCCTGTTAGAATGTTGGATCCATGAGTTCAAAGACAGTGCCATCTTTTGTCTTGGTTTTCCCAGTGTCTACCATAGTGAGTGGTGAAAATACTTAACTATAAAATGTTTATTGACTAAGGGAACAGATGCATGAGATGCTGAAGGGGTAAAAGCAACAAGATTAGATAACTGGTGGAAAATGAGTAATGAGGGAGAGGAAAGAGTGAAACTTGCAGATAAGAGAGACTGGGTGAATGGTGGGATATGGGAAGACTCAGGGAATGGTGATATTAAAGGCAGAAAGAATTATGTCAGATAGAGGAGCAAATTTGGCATAGTTTTGGACATGTTGACTTTGAGGTGCTGGTGGGACATCAGTGTAGATGTATACATGGAACTTGGGGACTGGAAATAATAAAGTAGGAAGTTTTTTGCATAGAGTTGGCAACTGAAACCACTGAAGCAAATCAGGGAGGGAAGA
Source organism: Petaurus breviceps papuanus (assembly GCF_028583685.1). Classification (NCBI taxonomy): domain Eukaryota; kingdom Metazoa; phylum Chordata; class Mammalia; order Diprotodontia; family Petauridae; genus Petaurus; species Petaurus breviceps. Next base: position 43,397,459 of record NW_027187391.1, read on the forward strand.
TGATTAATTAAGGGACAAGATTAATAATAATAACTCATATTTACAGGTTAGGTATAAGAATAGGACCTATCGTCTCCACTGGCAGAGGGAATTCCCAAATGAGGGAGCTTCCTTTACCAATGTAGATTAGCACCTTCTCTGTCATATATGCAGAAATAACATATACAAAATGCAATGTGTGCCAGTAATGTATGTAAAGTACTTTGTAATCTTTGCACTCTCAGAATGTTGCCTAGAGCATGAAAGGGTTGAGCACCTTGCCCAGCACCACACAGCCTGTATATGTCAGAGAGGTCTCCCCTGGCTTCAAGGCCTGTCATGCTGCCCCTAAACTACTATTTATAGAATGCTTTAATGTTTACAAAACATTTTACATGGATTATCTCCTTGAATCCTCACAACAACCCTTCAAGGTAGGTGTAATTATTATTTCCATTTCACAGATGAGAAAGTTGAGGCTGACAGAAGGTACCTGGCTGAAGGTCTCACAGCCATTAAGTATCTGGGGCAGGATTTGAGCTCAGATTCCAGTTTCAGGGCTCTATATACTATGCCCCCAAGGAATATTCACATCAGAGGAAACAGAGAAGGAATGATTAGAGAAATAGGAGAGGAACCCAGGAGACTGTGATGTCTTTGAAACTAAGGTAAGAAAGGGTATTCAGAGGGATGTGTCATCTGTATTCATTAGTGTCAAAACTTCAGAGAGATCACAGAGGATCAGGACCAAACAAAAGGTTTAGTCATTCTGAGTCCAGAAGCTAGATTTTGCAAGGACGAACATTTTGAGAGAAATGTAGCAAAGGATCTAGAGTCAGAGGCACCCCAGCATTTCAAGGGAATTGCCCCTGGAAGCCACCCAGGGCGACTTGTACCTGAACAAGAATCACTTCTGTGCTCTCCCTTACAAGTGGTCACCCAGCCTTGGTATAAAAATCTCTAGTGGGGACTGGGGGGAATGAAGGAGAGACAATGCAAAGGTTTTGGTAGAACCAGAAACTGCACCAATCACAGATAAACCCTGAGGAAAATGGACCCAGTCTCTAGTGATATAGTAGAGAGACTACAGGACTAAGAAGGGAAGGAAATAAATATTTTATAAAGTGCCTACTATGTGCCAGGTTCTGTGCTAAGTGCTTTACAAATTTTATCTCATTTGATATTGGAATTTAAAAGACCAGGGTTCAAATACTGCCTCAGATATTTACTAGTTGTGTGGCCCTAGCCAAATCACTTAACCTCTCTGGGCCTTAGTTACCTCCTCTGTAAAGTGGGAACAGTAATACTTATCAGCTCACAGGATTGTTGTGAGGATCCAATGATATAATGTAGGTAAAGTATTTTGCAAATTTTGAAGTGCTTTATAAATGTCTACTACAATTACTGCTGCTTTTATTATTTCCTTTAAAAATTCATGAAAAGTAAGCAGTTTCATAAAAGGCACAATCCATGACTATTTAGAAAAGGTACATCTACAGAGTTCTTAGACTATGCTCCAAGGCTTTCTCTGGGAAGAGGCAAATCTACCAGCAGCAGCTAATTGCTTTGTCATTTCTTTAATATCCTGTAATGTGAACTCACCCTTATACAACTCTTCAGTGACATTGCGAGCTCAGCCTTTCACTTCAGGGCTTAGAAGAAAGCCCTGTTTACTGAGCTCAGATTCTATGAAAGCTGATAAAACCATGCAGGAAGGGTGAGACCAGTGGTTATTAATTAATCCTGTATGGACCATATTCATCTTTTAAAAAGGGAAGCTATGGTACTTTTTACCCTTCAAAGAGTACAATTAACCTGAAAGGTGGTGGGTCATTTTTCTCCCATGAATGATTATGGATCACGGATTCAGGGTTGGAAAGAGTCCCCTAGAAAATATCTGGTCCAATTTTCTCATTGTTTAGATGAGGAAATTGAAGCCCAGAGAAGTGAATCTATGAAGTGACAGAATGAGTTTTCAAATTTAGGTCTTGTCTCCTCATCTAGTGCTTGTTCTGCTATAACAGGCTACCTCTGAAGAAGGTCATAGTTCAGGTCTACTCATTTAAGGAAAATATGAGCTTTTATGTCTTTTTTTTGGCTTTTTGGAGGGGGGAAGGCAGGGCAACTGGGGTTAAGGGACTTGCCCAAGGTCACACAGCTAGTAAGTGTTAAGTATCCGAGGCTGAATTTGAACTCAGGTCCTCCTGACTCCAGGGCTAGTGCTCTATTTACTGTACCACCTAGCTGTCCCAGATATGAGCTTTTTTATACATACATATATGTATTATGTATGAATATACACGTATATACATAATATCTATCTACTCTATCTATCTATCTATCTATCTTTCTATCTTTCTGTCTGTCTATCTTTCTTTCTATCTATCTTTCTTTCTGTCTCTTTCTATCTTTCTGTCTGTCTTTCTTTCTATCTACCTTTCTTTCTTTCTATCTTTCTATCTTCATTTCTATCTATCTATCTTTCTATCTGTCTGTCTATCTTTCTATCTTTCCTTTTCTTTCTTTCTTTCTTTCTTTCTTTCTTTCTTTCTTTCTTTCTTT